>NW_024412657.1:119415-163446 GCF_014898765.1 Herpailurus yagouaroundi | reverse complement strand
TACCCGTCCCCCCCCCCCCCCCCCCCCCCCCGTGCCGGCCGGCTGTAATCCTGTGGGGGTCACAGGGCTGAGGCTCGGTCTCGGGTCAGGGTGTTTGAATGTCGTTAGGAAAGGAATTCAAGTTGGGGGAACCTTGTTCGTTTGAGAAACTGTATGATATTTATTGATTGTGTCTACTGCCAATGTTTATATCCAGTTCTAAGATTTCTGAAAAAAATTCTTGTTCTTTGCTGCTCAGAAAACGTTTACTGAAAACCCCAGTTCACTAAAAGCACTGAAATCTGCAAAGTCTGTCTCCTACTAAGATGACGTTTACAGACGTGATGGTTTTCTGCCACGCAATCATGAGGACGGTGAGTGGTGCCATCAGCCGGCCTTCGCCTCATTGGAAATAGACGAGCGGAGCAGGTGACCGCCATCGCTCCCGGAGTTTGGGATTGCGCTCTGATGATTTGTTCACTTTAATAAAGACAGATTTTGGTACAGTAAACCAGTGTTCACTCTGAGCATGTTTCTCTTGAGAGGTGACGCGCTAAGCCGACGGTCCCTTTGGCGGCCGTATCGCTCCGTGACTTGTCTTGATTCTTGTTCCGAAGAGCAGTAGGCCCCGAGAGGAGTGCGCGGCTCCTCGTCCAGATTGATAATCTTGTTCGTTGGGCCTTTAAAAGCGGCGTAAGTGGTCATTTGCGGTGGAGCGGCTTTGGGTTCTCTCCACGTTGGTCCAGACGGTCGTGTCGCTAACGCTTCTCCGGACCAGATGCTCCCGGGAGACCGGCCTTCGGCCCCGCCGGGTGTGCGCCGCGGCTCCCCTCTGCCTGGCCGTCGCGTGGTCGCAGGCCTGACGCCGTGTGATGGACCAGCTGCTCTGAGCCTTGACCCGACGGCCAGAAGATTCCGGAGTCACGTTAGTTTTGCACATGTCTTCTTGGGAGTGTTACTTGAATCTGTGTTGAACTGTAGAGACGCCGAAGATCCGTAGGAAAAGTTAGGCAAACGTAGCTGCTCCCTAACTGTGGGTGGAGTACGAGGTAAGTGAGCCCCGTGCCTCAGGGAGGGGGGAGCAGGCTACAGACCCCGAGGGGGGGGCTGTGGGCCTCCCTCCCGCTTCCCCCGTCTGCGCCCCCGTCTTCCGAAGATTCGTCTGTAAGTACCGTGTCCGCGGCAGCCGCGTCCTGCGAGTGGGTCGTGGAGGCCGCCTGGGCCGCAAGCCGAGTGCTCGGAAAGGGTCCTGAGTGAACTTGTTCTCCTGTGCTTCTCGCTGTATGTTCGATATTCTCTTATCCTATTTATTTTAAGAAAGCACCGAGATGTAATAAAGTAATTAATTTGCTTTTTAGTAATCACACATGTGTGAGGTTGTTGTGGCTCCTTCTGTGGGTCGGCGTCTTTTGAGGAGTTTCGCGTCGTTAGTTGACCAACACGCTTCTCGAAAAGCACCTCCTTCTGGCCCGTCGGGTGGGGAGGCCTCCCAGCTGCTTCCTCTGCGAAGTCAAAACGTGCGACTGCGTCGCCGCCGGTTTCGACGTGGCCGCGCGGAGCGAGTGGGGTGGGATTGTTCTCTACGGAGACGCAGGGGTGCTCCCGGCGGAGAGCTGGGCGGTCGTTCCCACCAGACTGATGGGAAAGTTCAGGATCTCTCGGTGTGGCGAGTCAGCCTCTGGGGTGCCCTGACCGTCGTGGGCATGCTCTGTCGGTCACGGCAGCCGACGTGTGTGCTTAAAGGGCCGGTAGGCGCCCTCTGGGTTCTTTGTGCGCCGAATGGTGTGGCGGGCGTTTTTACTATGGAAAGTTTCGGACACACGGGATGCGTTTTGCGGTCGAGATTTTCGTCTCTTTGGGCCCGATGCGGCAGGCGTTGTTTTTCAGTTTCTAGGATTGCACTGGTAGCTCTGTGAATGTTTCACGCTCGCCAGCGCCCTTCTGGGGCTTGCGTCCTGTTGTAAATTCTTACCGTGCAAATGTGCGTCTCGTATTGCCACTCGTCTGCCTGTAGAGAACTTAATTTTGTAACAAAAGCGTTGAGCAAATGATGGAACGTGCGAAGTTTAAGTTCTTGGTCTTGACACAGAGTCCCGGGGGCCCAAGAGGGTGGATGTTTGAGATCAATGACACTGGAGTGGGTGAGTCCCGTGGTGACGTTTATCTCGTGCCCATACACAGGCGTGCACAAGTGTTGTGGGTACAGATGTGTGTGCGTACAGGTGCCCTCAGGCCCGTCGGCCCCGTGTCCTCAGTGTGCCACACCAGGGCCGTCTCTGGTCTGGTCTTGCAGCCCCCCGAGCTGCCCTCAGTGAGGCGGAGGGGGCGGGAGTCGGGGGGGGGGGGGCTCTCAAGTCGGTCCTTGGCTGCATTTGCAACTGTGGTTGTCACTCGGACGGGAAAGTATTTGCTGAAAGAAACTTTCCCTTTGGAATGAACTTGCGTCGCCTTCGATGATCGGTGCCGGCTCCTTCCGTGGGATGGGGTCTGAACGTCTTTGTGTCGGAGCGTGTGGCGCGTGGAAGGCTGTGGCTGCGTTTCTGCTCGCGTCCGTTCGCGTCGGTGGAGAAGCAGGTCGTGCCCAGGGTGGCGTCTTTTCTCAGCAGCTCGGGGCGCCTTGCTGTCTCCTCGATGGCGCCGGTGGGTCCTTACAGCGGCGTGAACAGTGGAGGGAAGCGATGCATAAACGCCACAGTCCAGGCCTGCACGCAGGCGCGAGGCTGTGACAGGCGTGTGTCGGGAAAACCTTCCTTGGCTGCAGAGACACGGCAACAGCATTGAAGCCGCTTCCCCGGAAGTGGGGTGGGGGCGGGTGTGTGTTGCCAGCCGGGGGCGCGAAGCCCCTGTCCTCTGCGCGGCTCCCGTGTTGGGGCCGTCAGGACACTCTACCCGCATTCTGTGCCGATGGCGCAGGCGACGGTGTCCTCAGGATGTGACGTGCCACCAGACCCAGGTGGACAGAAGGCCACGACGCCAGGCAAGAAACGATCTCGTGTCACCGCTCTCTCGTTCTAGAAAGAACCGGACAGACTGCCCCTCACTGTTGTACGTCATCACGAAGAGGAAGTGCTGTGGCTGGTCACAGCGCCATCTCACGTGGTGGGTCAAATGGACGGTGACGCGGTCTCGGGGTCGTCCGCAGCCAGAGGGCGCAGAGGGGCCGCCAGGGCCAGGGGCATGCCGGCTCGCTCGAGGCCCGCTGTCACGCGGCGGTTTCAGTCGAGCTGATGAGACTCCCTCGCCTGCAGATTTGCAGGAGGCGGGACTTACTTTTTGCCCTTTTATTCCAGATGACGTTTGTTTTCATTGTAAACCAATCCTTGTTCTTTTTTTTTGTTTTTCTTAAGGTTATTTATCTTGAGAGAGAGTCACGGGAAGGTCAGAGAGAGGGAGAGGGAGGGAGGAGAGAGGGAGAATCCCAAGCAGGCTCCCGCACCATCCGTGCAGAGCTGGACGCGGGGCTCGAACCCACGAACCGCGCGATGATGACCTGAGCCGAAACCAAGAGTTGGGCGCTTAACTGATTGAGCCTCCCAGGGGTCCCCCCGTTCTTTTTTTATCCTGAAGCAGAGCTCACCCACAGAAAAGTTAACGAATCCCAGCGTGCAGCCTGCTGCGTTTTCACAAAGGGCCTTTTTAGACTCATAAGTGAATGGTGCTCAGCCAAATCAGCCTCGTGCCAGAGCCGTGAGCTCTGAGTGCCCGGGAGAAGCCTCCGGAAGGGCTTTGTGGAGGGAGGGCCATGCTGTAAACAGCCCTCAAGTGACCTTAGCTGCCGAAAAGGGGGTGGCCCCCCAGAGAATCTGGGCGTGCTCCGGTTGTCCTGCCGACGCGCCTGTGGGCTCGACGTTGTGCCAGGCACGCGCGGCAGGCAGTGAGCGTTTGGGGCTGACCCGGCGAAAACCGCCCTCGGTAGGACAGGGAAGTGAAGAAGCAGAGAGTGGGAAGGAGGTGGGGGGTGATGTTCCCGGCGTAAGCAGCCGGTACTCGGGGGCGTCAGTGCTCCGGGGACGGACGGCCTGGTGTTGCAGGAAGCAGCGACGGTACTGACGCTTCCTGCAAAAACCTCCGTGCGTGGGGACCTCTGGCCCGCGGAGCGTTGTCCCGTGTTGACGTTGAACCGGCCCCGGGGCAGTGTGGCGGCAGGCGGTCGCCGAGGGTCCGCGGCCACCTCCCGGTGCTCCCGGCCCGGCCCCGAGGGATGGCGCTCCCGCTCCCCGGCCCAGCGCGGCGGAGGCTCCAGTCCTTCCGTACCAGGCTCCGGAACGCACATCTGGAAACCGTGCTGGAGGCTGGGTTTTCTTAACATGGGTTTGTTTTTTCAGTCTGAGGGTTTATACCCGGTTATTGACGGCGACGCCGCGATCCTGACCTGTTTGCTCCTAAATTAAAGCTGGTGACGCACCGCTCGTCTCGAAGGCCTGCAGGGGTAGCACACCGTCGCCTAGGATCGGGGTGCGGACGGCAGGCTCTGCCCGAAATGCGAGGCCGGGGCAGCGGGACCTCCCGCAAGGGTGGGCGGGTCCTGGAGCCCGCCGAGTCGGAGCGGGCGCTGGCTGGCACGGCCCACTCGGAGCTCTGCTCCTCGCCTGGGCTGGAAACGGATTCACTGAGTGAGACGGTCCCTGCTTGCCACGCTGTTAAATTTGACTTTGTTTACTTAAAACCTAACGGCTTCGGTGAAAGCATAAGGTGTAAATAGCTCCCAAGTGTGACGGGTGCCGGGAGCCATCTCTCCCCTCGCGGAGGGACACGGCTCCCACCGTCTCGGGCGCCCACAGGTGTGGATGCCGCACACGGGACGCGTCCAGCCCTCGTGGAGCTGCAGGGGCAGGAAGTACGGGGGCGTCAGTGGTCTCCAGGGGCACCCTTGTCTGAAGTGCGGCCAGCTAGGCCGGGCCACGGCACTGCGGCTGAGACCCGTGCGACCTGAGGGACGCTCGGTGGGGGTGGGGGGGGGGGTGGGCAAGTGCATGTCAGACCCGCGAAGCGGCCTGGGTGATGCAGTGCAGACCGCGTGGGGAGACGGGCCTGGAAGCCCGGGGTCTCCAGGGCTCGAGGGGAGGACGTTGGCGTGCTCCAGATCTCCGTGTTCCCGCCAGTGCCGAGTCTGCACAGCTCAGGGGTCGCGGGCCCCTGGCGTGCGGGCTCTTCCCGCGGCCGCTCTCGGTGCTGTGACTCCGCATCTCCCTGGTCACAGGAAAGCAGAGTGTGTTTTCACATCTTTGCTGGGTATTTTGGTTTTCCTCCCGGAAGATGCCTGTTCGTGTTTTTGCCTGTTTTTCTGCTGGGTTGTTTGCCTCTTTCTAATTAATTCCCGGCAGGTGAATTTCTGAGAGGTGACACACAGACGAGGACAAGTGTCCCATCCTGTGGCTTCTCACTGTCTGGTGTCCTGATCCACACAAGTTCCTCAGGTTCATGTGGCCTAGTTGCCGTGGTTCTCATCAGAGCTACCAGGACTTTAGGAAGGTATTTTGCAAATGAACTCGTGCAGCCTGTATCCTGGGCGTTTGCGTTTGGGTCCTTGTGCACCTGGAGCCGGCGTTCCTGGCCGCATAGGAGGGAGCAGCCCGGTCCCCGTTCTCTGCAGGAGCTTGAGGACCCGGAGCCCTTCGGAGCGCCCCGCACCCCCTTTCCCCGGCATCCTGCCTCTGCCGCGACGCAGCCGCGATGGGCTCTCCTGGCCTCTCGGTCCACGTGGGAGGCAGAGTAGCGGCCTCCTCTCCAGACCCTGGGACTGTGCTTGCTGGGTGACAAGGGGGTGGAAGGGGTAAGGCAGCCGACCTTGAGATGGGAGGCGACCCGGGTTGTCCTGTGAGCCCCGTGTGCTCACGGGTCCTCAGAGGTGCCAGAGGGAGGCGGGAGAGAGAGATGCGGCAGCAGCGGAAGGGCTTTGACGGTGGAGGGAGGGACCGGGCAGCGGACCCTCCCTCCCCGGGGGCCTCCTGGAAGGAGTGGGCGTCACGCAGGGAGACCGGCCTCGTGGCTCCGACGGTACGGAACTGTGAAGGCGGGGCGCTCGCGTCCGCAGCCACTGCGGCGACAGGAGGGAGCACCCCATCCACCTGTCCCTCTCTGCGGCACCTTGCCCCCGGTCGCTTCCTGTGACCTGGTCGCAAGTCTTGATATTTGGGAGAGCAGGTGCCCCGGCCAAGAGTGGCTCGCGTACTTTCGTGCGACGCCACCTACGTGCCCCCAAAACCACCCTCAGAAATTTGTAGTCTTAAACGTATTTGCTAAAAATTAAGAAAGAGCGGGGGCGACTCTTGGTCTTGGGGTGGTGAGTTCGAGCCCCACGTTGGGGGTAGAGATGGCTTAAGGAAGTAGATGAACTTTGAAAACGTTAAGAAAGGTGGAAAACCAGCGAAACGAGCTTTCAGCGGGGAGGCTAAAAGACTAGTAAAAGGGGGAAGGGAGAGACGCGTGTCAGAAGGGGACACCGCCGAAAGGGAAGACGACACAGGAGAGCCGGCCGGTGACAGCACGGCGGCGTGCCGGAACGCGAGGAGAAGCCCGAGAACAGGAAGCTGCGGTCGGCTTGTCCCCGCCCAGTGCACGTGCCGCAGGCCAGCCGAAGCCGAGAAGCCAACCCGGCGGCGGCGCGGGACGGTAAGCACCGTGCCTGGTGGGTCAGGAGCGCACACGTGCCCACGCCGGGGGGCGACTCACACTAAGCATAAGAGACACTACGGGAAAGTACTTGGCGGCCATCGGTCCGTGTTCACGACACGTTTTGCAGTTAGAACTCGTGCCATTTGGCAACACCTGCCCAGACTTCCGGCAAGCCCCACGCTTAGCGGTTGGGACGCTGGAAGGATCCCCGTCTGGGTCGCGGGGGGGAGGCCAGGTGGCCTTGGGCCCCAGGGGCCAGCCAAGGGCTCACCGCACACCTGAGCCGTGGCAACAGCGGAAGGACCGAGGAGGCGTGACGCGTGGAGACCGGAAGCGCGTCACCGGCGGCGTCCGGAAGGAGGAGCCCGCGCACCAGCACTCGCCTTCAGCCCGGAAGGAGGAAGGGAGCCCGCGGGAGGGAGGGAGGAGAAACAGCCCCTGGCGGCCGCCTCTCCCCTGCTCTGTGCCCTGGAGCTCCGGGGCTCGCCACAGGTTGCTTGTTCTGAGTTGCACGCGTCCGCCGTTCCCAAATAAAGTCGTCTTGTGGGTCAAATAACTGGCTGTTTTTTAAGAGGTCAGTAGAAGGTAAAAACCCAAATGATCGTTATTTGCAGAAATGAGAAAGTCCTCCGAGAAACGCAGGGAGGAGCAGATGACAGGTCCTGGAGCCCAGAGAGGGGGCTGGAGGACAAGCCGATCGGAAAGTGTTTTGAGCGGCAGGGCGGGGGGGAGCAGGGCGGGGGAGGGAAGCAAGTGGCCGCGGGGCGTGGCCAGGACACAGCTGGGGAGACCCCAGGTCACCCAGGTGGGTTCCCGGCCAGGTGAGTCCACCGGTGGAGCACAGCCCCGGGCGCAAGTCTCTGGAGATGGTGTGTGGCTCCATCAGCTGACTCCTGGGTTTGGATTTGGGGACCAAGGACAAAGGTGCCTGTGCTGTTGTCCTGTCTTTCAGGCTTGGAGAGGGGCTTTGAGACGCCCGGCGCCTCCCGTGCACGTCAGCACCAGCTCTCAAGGAGGCACCAGGGGAAGGGGTTCCCCTCGGAAGGGCCACCTCAGAGCCCCAGGTGGGTGAGGAGCGTCCCAGGACCCCCTCTGTCCTGAAGGGCCGGGACCCTGAGATAGGACAGAATGGGGGCTGTGGCAGATGCCCAGTTGCGGGCTCTGGACGTGGGACGGGGCCACAGGGAGGTGGCCTGGGCGAGCAGTCCTCCCGGCACAGCCCCGGACGGACCCCAGAAGCACAGGGCCAGTGGCTGTGAGGACCCGGGAGCCAGGCACTCTGCAGACCTCCCGGGAAGCGCCTCTGAGGAGCCCCTCCGAGAAGGGGTCCACTTGTGGAGCCGGGGGACCCCAGGAGCCTGCCTGTGTGGCCCAGAGGCCGTGCCCACTGCCCCCTTGAGGCAGGGGCCCCTGCAGAGCGCCCTGGGAGGGGGTGGCCCCTCCCCCGAAGACCCCGGGCCCTGGGCCAGGCTGGACGGTCAGGCCACACCTGATGGTGGCCTTCACCGCCAGCTCAGTGCTCTGCAACCAGGGCAAGGCAGAGGGTCCAGAGACACCGTGGGTGCCCGTGGAAGACGCCCGCAGGGCCCGGCCTGGCCCGGGTCCCGTCGGTGGACGGTCCTGGGCTAACGGCCCCACTCTGGGTGTCCCCGGGCTCCTGCTGGCCTCACTGGGGGGTGAAGGTGGTCCTGGCCGGCCGGCTGCCCCTGGGGGCCGGGAATGCCGGGGTTGCCCAGTCCCAGCCCCAGGCAGGCGGGCTGCCATCTCAGACTTGGAGCGCCCCCCCGCGGGCAGTTGTGTTGGCTCGGGAAGAAGACAGGAGGCGCGTCCGCTGGTGGCTGAGGACCCCTGCTGGGAAGCCTGCCCCCAGTGTCTTGGTGCCGTCCCCGCCACCTGTGCCGGTGACCCCAGACTTGCAGGCCCCGAGCCCCTCCCGGTCCTGGTGGCGGGGAGCGTCCTTTACCCCTCCGCTCCCTCAGGGAGCCGGGCAGTGGCTTCCAGGAGGGGAGGCTGGGTCCCTTGCGGCCGGATGCTGGTATGGGAGGGGATGCCAGCCGGCAGGGCCCCGTGAGCCGCCGACACCCGCCGGCACGGATCCGGGGCCCACGGTGTGCCGGCCCGGACTGTCCAGGGCCCCGGGCGACCCCCACCCAGTCCGTCCACAGCGCCCGCCCTCCCGGCCCTGCCACACACCGAGGGCTTGGGGGCCACCGGGCCAGCGTGTCCCAGGCAAGCGGGGCGCCGGGGGAGGAACTGGTGCGGGGTCACAGCCCTCCCTCGGGCAGGCCCCTCTGCCCGCTGCCGCCATCCGGAGGCCGTGCTGACCCCTCCCCTTCACCCGGCGTCGTGGGGTGCTCCCCGTGAACATGAAGGACCCAAACCTGGATGCCCCTGTGCTGGTGCACACCCCCTGGGGCGGCCCCACCCTCTGAAGGGGACCCCAACACCCGCCGGGCCGCTCGCCGGGGAGCCCTCGCCCCAGCCGTGCTTCCCAGCGGCCAGTACCCACGGGCCGGCCCGACGCCTCCTGGTCTCGGCTCAGGCCAGTGGCCCTTCCTCGGGGCGGGGGCTTCCCCGTGGGGTCCGGGTGGGGTGGGGTGGGGTGCGACCGGGTGGGTGGGGCCGCGGAGGAAACGGCTTATACACGACCCTCACGTTTGCAGAAAGCATCCATTTAATAGAAGGTTCCAGCACTGACCGTGCAACACCTGTCACAGTCACAAAGGAACCCAGGCGGCTTGTCCCCAACGGCCACCACCCAGGCTCCTTCCCTTGCTGAGGAGAAAACCCGGGCCAGCATCCCGCGGTGAATTGTGCTTCCATGGGGCGCTAATGGGCGTGGAACCCTGTGCCGACGCACCGCCCCTGCCCAACGCCCAGCGCCCAGGGGCCGGGGTGCGACGGGTCACGTAAAACCAGAGGGGAAGGACGTCGTCTCCTTTTTCGTCACCAAGGCCTTGGTTGCAGGAACTCTCAGGTGTCCTCGGGCCCCTGCGGGGGTCTTGCCCGGCCCCTCCACGTCCCCCAAGCATGCCCGGCTTCCGGAGGGTCTCGCGGCCCAGCTGGACGCCTGCAGCTTTCTTGTGTTTACGGCTTCCCTCTTGCGCCCGGCGCACGGGGCTGCAGAGCTCACCGGCCGGGAGCCCCCTGGGGCCAGACCCTCACCACCGTGTGGCCGAGGCCAGCTGGGACCCACAGAACACGCGAGCCACGGGCAAGCCCCGTGAGCGGGCCTTCGGTACGTGGCCGTGAAAACGCGGCTCCCGCGTGAGCCGTGTGCGCGAGTGAGTGCGCACGAGTGTCGGGCTCAGCTTCTTCCCCTCCCCACGCACCCCGGCCTCAGCCTGCGGCGCGGCCAGGGCGGCGGGACCCCTCCCCACGCAGCCGGGCCCCGTCACGAGTTGCGGTACACGTGGGGACGCGGATCGGATGGGTCTGTAAAAACAGGTTAAAAAAGGCCTCGCCGCCAGCTCCTCCCGGCAGGCGGAGGCACGGTCCTCCCTCACGGCCGTGGGAGGACTCCTCGAGGGCCGGGCCGGCGTGGCAGGGGCCCCGCGCTCCATGCAGCGCGATGCATGCCGACGTGGGGACGGGGCGCGGGCCGGCTCAGAGCTGCGTCTCGTCCCGCGTCTCCGGGTGCCACGAGGCCAGCTTGTTGCCGACGCTGCTCTCCCGGCTCTGGGGGCTGCTGGCCACGTGGGCCAGGGGGTCGGAGCGGATGAGATACCTGCCGGGGAGGGGGAGAGCCCTGGGTGCCAGCCTCCGCCCCCGCCCCCGCCCCCGCCGGGCGCCCGTGGGGGGACGCGGGACCTACACGATGTCGTTGGGCTCCAGCCGGGTGTCGGGCGGGGGGTTGATGAGGACGTAGGACAGCGTGTTCTGCTGGTCGTTCATCTGGTCTGCAAAGACACAGGCCCCGTGCGGGTCACCGCCGGCCACCGCCCCGGTCCACTCCGCCGGGCCCGGCCACGGAGTCTTCCCGGCCCGTCCAGGCTTGCTGCCGGGGTCAGCCGCGAGGGGCCGGCGGCGACCCGCACGGGGCCGGTCACGGAGGTGGCGGCCCTGAGCAGAGGCACGGAGCACACCTGCGGCCCCCTGCACGAACGCGCACGCGCCTTGACACCTGACCCCGCCCCCCCGCGCCAGGCAGGCCGCCCACACGCCCGGCTCAGTTCTGCGCTTTGGACGCTCCTCCTTTTCCCCACAACCTGCTCCTGCCGCGTCAGCCCGCGGGGCCCCGGGGGCGCAGGGACGGCCCGGTCTCCGGCTCACGCGTGGCCGTGGGGACGCAGCCCGCGGTGGGGAGAGTGGGCTCTGGAGAAACAGCAGTCCCGCCACAGATGGCCCCTGGCCGCATGCAGGGCTGGGGGCGGGCCGTCCTGGCAGAGGCCCCGTGTCCCCGGACGGGGAAACGAATGGTTCTTGGCCTCTGTTTACCCCTGTGGTGAGGTCTAAAGGCACCTCCCGACCCCGAGCAGGCGTTAAGGGGATTGGCCACGGGGGCGGGGGGCCGCGTCTCGGCCCTGGACCCAGAAGTTCTGAGCGGAGCGGAGCGGAGTCTGACCCCTGCGGCCAGAGGTCGAGCGCGGCAGCTTTGTGGGGGGGCGGGCGGGGGCCCAGGCTGGGAGCGGGGGGGGCCGATGGACACGCACTGCTGGGCAGCCTGTCCCTCCCACCGCTGGAGGGCGAGTTGCTCTGCCTGGTGACCGCGCCCGTGTCGGGAGCCCTCTGGTGGAAGCCGCCAGCCGCGAGCAGGGTGGCTCGGTCGGTGCACCTCGCGGCCCCGGGCCCGGCAGGCGCCTCCCTCCCCAGTGGGCCTCACGGGGCGTGCAGGGGAGGGGAGGCGGTGTGGGGGAGACCCTCCGATCCCGGTGCCAGCGGGCTGGCCATGCCGAGGCACACCGGGTCGGGACACGGTAAGGGTTAGGGGCCGGGCAGCCGCTGGCTCCACCCCTCGGTGGCCGAGCAGCCACAGCCGGGCGCCCGTCTTCTCTTGCTGGGGGGCCCGTGGGGCCCTCCCCAC
This sequence comes from Herpailurus yagouaroundi, assembly GCF_014898765.1. Taxonomy (NCBI): domain Eukaryota; kingdom Metazoa; phylum Chordata; class Mammalia; order Carnivora; family Felidae; genus Herpailurus; species Herpailurus yagouaroundi. The sequence continues at coordinate 151,829 of NW_024412657.1, read as the reverse complement.
CCGGCCTGGGCCCCTGCTGCCCCCCCTGGGTGGATGCAATTAGCAGAGCCTGGGACTGGCCCGAGCCGGGCCTGTTGGTGTGCCTCGGGGTGGGGGGGGGGCCCGGGGGGGGGGGGGGGGGCAGGGTGGCTGACGGTGGCTCTTCTGGCAAATGAGCAAAGGCAGAGTCACCTTCCCTACCCCATCCTCGCACCCCCTTCCCCCCAGCCCTGCAGGCCAGGTCCTTCCACTCCCGTCCCCAACCTGGGCCTGTGGCTCCTGGCCCCGTCCCCTGGGGTCCGCACCTCACCGAGCCTGCGCCCACCCTCCAGGGCAGGCGGTGAGCAGGGGTGAGGCATACACTTGTACGGGCAGTTAGTGACGGTGCCCTCCCTGGGGGCGGGGACCACCCTGCAGCCCCGGCTAACGTGGTTCCCTCTCCTCCGGCGTTACGTACGTCCTGCCACGGGCACCTCTCAGCGACCACACGCAGGGGCCTCTGTAAACACCACCAAGTTCTGGGGACCCTGCAGGTGAACCCGCCCCTGCCTGGGAGCCTCGGGGGGAAGCAAGACTGCAGCCGGGCACCGTTTGTGGAAGCTGCCGGACTGGGATCCGTGCCGACCCCGTGGGCCCTCCGTGACCACCATCACGGGCGTCGGGTTCGGGGAAAAGGGCGCGAGCCCAGGAGATGCCAGTGACTCGCCAGCACGGGACCAGCTGGGCCGGCCCCCGACGGGGCTGTGACCCACGAGGTTTTCTCTCCTGGGCCTGGGTGTGTCCCCTCCGGGGTGAGCCCTGTATGGAGGGGCCGCCCCAAGGCGCCTGGGCACACGGGCTCTGAGGCTTCCCTAGGGCTGCGCGGAGCCCCGGGGGCGGGGGGGAAGGAAGGGGTGCTGGCAGCGGGGCCGGTGGCCCAGACTCTGCTCTGACTTCTGTGGGGGTCCCAGGGCTGATCTGGGGGGGCCGCGGGGTGACCTCTTGGAGGAAACCAGAGCCCCTGGATGAGAAATGGAGCATGCACAGGCTTTGTCCCAACTGGACAGGGAGCTCCCTCCTGAAGCCCCTGCTGGGTGTGGGCGTCACCTGTCCACCTGGCCCGGGGCGGCCCGGCCGCTGGCCCGGGGCTCAGCAGGCCCCGCCACGTTTGGAGGTGGGACCCAGGCTGGGAACGTCTGTCCGGATGCTTCCCCAGAGCAGGGTGGGCTCAGGGCCGCGGGGCATCTGGGGCCAGCTGAGGGCCGGCAGCCACCAGTATGCGAGGACAGACGCGGACAGCAGACCTCACTGAACTCGCGGTCGGTAGGGGGGAGCCCAAGGGCTGCGCAGTGACCGCCAGGGGCCACGCAAACCACGAGCCTTCCTGGGGTCAGTGCGTCCTCCGCAGACAGAGGAGGAGGGGGCTGTCGAGGTCCCCGCCACGGGCTGCTCTGGGAGCAGGTGAGCCCGCGCCTGCAGGGACCCTGTCCTATCTCCTGTCCTGTCCACCTGCCTGGCTGGGGCGGACACTAGGCTGCCCCCTGGTGCGGCAGCCGGAGCAGAATTACCTTGCAAATATCCCAGGTTTACCCGATTCATGACATCACTGGCTGTTAAATTTGCTACATCCTCTACGGAACACACAGGAAGAGGGACAGACAGAAACAGAGAGAGAGAGAGGTCAGCAAGCAGCGGGCGGCGGCCGCACAGCGGGGGAGGGCAGGCAGCAGCACCCGGGGGCGTCCACACGGGCACCGGCCGGCCCGCCGCCCGGGAAGCGAGGCGGGTCCCTTCTCTGCCAAGCTCTGGGTGGTCAGCGGGCTGGAATCTGCGAGCGTGGGTACTGGCCGTGGGGCCCGACGCACACGGAGTGCCCCGCCCGGAGCCTTGGCATCAGGGCCCCGGAAAAGGGGTGGCAGCACCCGACCAGGCAGGGACCCCGGGAGAGACGAGGGTGACCCGTGCAGGTTCGGTGTAGCGGGGGGCGGGGCTGGCGGGGGTTGCCAGACTCTGGCCTCTGATCCCTCTTGGAGGGGGCTCTAGGGTCCCGTCCCAGGCAACATGGCACAAAGCAGGGTGGGGAGAGCGGGCGCCCGCTGGGGCGCAGACAGGCAGCGGCGGGAGCGGCGCCCCCTCAGCCCCACCGCCAGGCAGCCGCTCCAGAGAGAGGGTGAGCAAGGTCTGCTCTCCTCCGGGCCCGCTCGTGGTCAAGGTCGTGAGCTTTTCCCCAAGAGAAGCTCCAGAGAGAAGGGGGCTGCCGGCAAAGACTTAACGCCTGGGGCGGCGTTGCCAGCGGGGCGGGCAGGCGGCCGTGGCGTCCGCTGTGGTCGACGGAGGGCGTCCCGGCACCGGGCCATCCGTCCAGCTGCCCCCTGACGCGCCCCCTACGCTCTGGCTGCTGGGAAGGCGCCGGAGGGGCGGCCCGGGGTCCCCCGGTTCTCCACGAGAGCACAGCGCACCCCCGCGTGTCTGATCCCAGAGGCGGCTGGTCCGCCCGCCAGCGAGGACCCTGCCCTTGGCTTTGGGGAGCCCCGCCCTGCCCCGCCCCACCGCTTCCGGTCCCGCGTGCCGGGCCGTCGGGGCCCCTTGTTTACCCCTGGGAGGGGCCGAGGCCCCAGAGCCGCAAGGGGGCGCCCTCCTCGCGCCCGAGGGGCTCCTCCGACGGGCCCCGAGGTCCACCCCGTGCTGCCCCGGGCCCGGTGGCGGGCGGGTGGCCGGGCCCTTACCGTAGCCGGTGGTGGGCAGTCCCAGGTGCTTCATGCGGTTCTTGACCAGCTCGGAGAGCTCCTGCCGCTCGGAGCGCCGGTACAGGCTGAGCCGCTGCTGGCTGGCCCACTCGGCGGCCGCCGCCTTCCCCGCGGGCTTGGGGCCCTTGCGGCTCAGCCTCCGGGCCCAGGGCAGGCTCTTGCGCCGCAGCAGGGGGTGCTCCGCGGGGTCCCCGCCGACCGAGTGCCGGCCGTGGGTGCCGCCGCCGCCGCCGCCTCCCGCCCGCGCGCCCCAGGGCCCCCGCGCGTCCTGCGTGTCCGGGCCGTCCTCCACACTCACCGAGATCTGGGACTGGCCGAGGCAGGAGGGTGAGGGCCGGGACGGGGACGGGGAGGTGCGCCCCCCCTCCCCCGCCCCGCGCCGGGGGACCCCAGGGCCCAGGCCCTCCTCCCGAGCCCCAGACCGCCAGCCTCCGGGTCTGCCCGAGTTTGCCGGGTGGAAGAGGGCAACGCCCTCAAGCTCTCCGGGCCCTTGTGTCCTTGGCTCCCCACCGGGCCCTGCGCTACACCTCTTGTACCTCCGTCTCCCCACCTTGGGGGGCGGGGGAGAGCAGGGATGCGGGAGGGGTGCGGGGTGCGGGCGGCACCCCGGAAGGGGCTGGGGGGTGGAGGTTGGGCCAGACCGTCAGGGAGGGGGCCACAGCAGGACACGGAGATGGCACACGGGGCTGGAGGAGCCTGGGCTTCCCACCCCCGGCCTCAGTTTCCCCTCGTGTAAGGGAGGGGTGATCCCATGCGCCCTGAGCTGCGCCACGGCCCACGCATCCCCGGGCGCTCACTCCCTGACCCGGCCCTTGCTCAGAGCCCAGGGCCCTGTGCCCCTCCGGACTCGGGGCGGTGGGGGTGGGGGGTTCAGGCGGGACGGTGCACACGTCAGCACCCCTTGACGTGAAGTCTGAGGGGCCACTCACCTGGGCTCTGAGGTCATGTGGCTGCAAAGGAAACGGGGGGCAGCCTGGGTGCCCGTGGGCGCTTCTGCCCCTGCCCCCCGCCCCAGCAGTGCCTGAGCCCCCTGTGGGCTGGGACCAGCACGCCAGGCCGCCCTCCTCCTACGGCCTCCCCTGCCCCACTCTGCCCCACTCGGGGGCCACCGCCACCCGACCACGCGCAGGGCCGCGTGCCCTGGACCCTGGAAGGGCCTGGCAGCAGAGGCCCGGATCCCCAGAATTGAACGTGGGAGGGGCACGCGTCCACAGCCCGGGGGCTGCTGTATGGGAGCCCCCCGCATCGGGAGCACCCCCGGCCCCGAACCTCCGAGCTGGGGAAGACGTGGCACTCGGTCCTGTAGATGCCGATGGGGATCTCGGCGCTGGAGGAGCACAGCTTCTGGAAGAGGCGGCCGTACGTGCGGATCCACAGGTCCTCCTCCGTGATTTTCATCTAGAGCGAGCGGTGGTCTGAGCGGGGAGCCCGCCGCGGGGCCCCCAAGAATGGCGCGCCCGCCCGCCCGCCCAGCCCATGACGCACGGCGCAGAGGTAGCCGGAGCCTGGCGTGGTGTCGAGGCCCAGCAGCAGCCTGGTGATGGAGATCATGTAGTCCTTCACGAAGGACTGGCCGGACAGGGAGGCCGCAGTGAGGCCGGGCACCCCGGGGGCCGCCGGGCGCCTTCAGCCTCCCGCGGGGAAGCCCCTCCTGGCCGCCGCAGTCCAGCTGGTCAAGAGGGATTAGAAGCCCAGAGGCTGCCCGGAGCGGAGCCCAGGGCGGCGCCCTTCCGGGAGGAGAGGACTCGACGGGACCCAGGGAGGGACGCCCGGGACCGGGACGCTGGCGGGAGGTGGAGAGAAGGCTCCCGGCCGGGCGTCCTGGGGCCTCCCTGCCTCCCGCCCCCGCTGACCTGATAGAGCAGCGTGTCCAACATGCTGATGCTGAAGACACGGCCCGCGGCGAAGGGCAGGCGGAACATGAAGGCCAGGTTGGAGCCGTTTTCGCGTTCCCTCTGCAGGAAAGGGGCACTCAGGGGCGCAGGGCAGGCGGCCGGGCGCACGCGAGCGCAGCCGTGCGTGCCGCAGCGGACAGACGACCTCAGGCCTCGGCGCCAGCTACGTGTCCCCCCTCCCCGCCGGCACACTCGAGGCCACAGCCCGGGAGCAGGAATGCTGGTCTCGCTTGGGTCTCGCTGCCCAGAGTTCCAACTAATGTGAGTCATTTTGTCACCGAGCTGGTGGTTTTAAGTGAAGTCGGACGGGCCGGTGGAGCGTGGGCTCCACACGCGGAAACCACGGAGACGCCTGCCTCCCGTTCTCTGTGGCGTCCGCGGGGACTTTCCGGTGGCTGCGAGGCCCGTCTCGTTTCTAGAAGCTGACCGCCTCCCTCAGCTTGCGCTCTTCCCTTCGCCCCCACAGCCAGCAGCGCGTCCGCCAACCCCTGACCCGCCCCTCCCTCCCATAAGGTCCCCGGTGAGGACCCTAGGCCCACTCGGCCCACACGGGACCATCTCCCGTCTAGAAGGCCCCTCGGTCTCCCCCGCACCCTGGCCAGGCCCTGGCAAGTAGGATGTGGGCGCGTTCGGGGCCATTATCCCCGGCAGCCGAGCTCCGTCCGCGACCGACGGCCGGACAGGCCCCCTCCTTCCCACGGGGACAGGCTTGCTTCGAAGGCAGAAGGCAGGCAAGGGACCCAGAGGGCGAGGGCGTCGGGTGCGGGCCGCCAGGAAGCCGGTTCTGGAGGTGGCGCCCTGTCCGGTGGACTGAGCGGCGTCTGTGTTCAGGCTCTCGGGGCGCGTCACAAGGGCGAGCGGCCGTTACAGACATCATGTCCCTTCACCCCGAGCGGCACCGGTGAGCCTCGGAGAGCGCGGAGGGCGCAGGGGAGGCACGGCGCTACGGCGCCTTTAACGGGACTCGGAGAAGCAGCCGCCCGTCAGGTGCCCGCCTGGGTCCCCTTTATAAACACCTTCAACGGTCCTTAAAACGGAAGACACGCCCACTTTCGTAAAAGTAAGTCACCGTCAGCGCTTCAAGGAAATGCTCGGCTGCTCCTGTGGGGGGACGTCGCCGCCGGACCGTCCGTCTGAGCCGTCAGGAGCCCCTGTGCCTGGCGTCCAGACGAGGCCTCTGTGGCCTCCAGGCCCGGCACTCGTGGGGCCGGCCGGGCCCCGGCCCCCCCCCCCCCCCCGCCCGGTGGGGGGTGGGTGGGGTCCCAGAGCTCTGCCAGTGCCGCGGGACCTCAGGCCACATCGGCCACGAACAGCGGATCCGCTTTTCAAAGCACCTCCCGGGGTCACACGCCCGGGCGTGCTCACTCCAGGCCCAGACCACGGAGCCACGCGATGGGCTCGCCATCCTGGGCTGGGCAGGCTGGCCCTGCCCCCGGAGGCCACGCCGTACAGCGAGGAGGGTCGGCTGCTGGGGTCACCACGGGAGGAGAGGGGGGGCAGGGGCGCCGGGTGCACGTCTGCCGGAGCCCGATCCCGTGCCGGTCAGTCACCCCGGCCGTGCTCGGTCAGACTGCCATTCCCGGAGCTGGGAAGGCCGCCCCAGCCTTTGGACACGGATTCCCGGCACGCTGGGCCTGCTGAGACCAGCGTCCGCCTTCCGGTCGTTCCGGGGGATGGAGACTCGGCCCACAGGCTGCTGCGCGGGCTCCGAACGGCCCCGGGCGCCGGGCAGGGCGCGGTCCAGGGAGGCCCCGGGCAGGAGCTCTGCTGCCGCCTCCTCCTGCCCGCCTCGCGCTCGCCCCTCTGACACGTGGGGTGGCCTCGCGGTCCACGATCCGCGTGGGTTCGGGGGGAAGCCCCTCCCTTGTCTGGTGTGGATGGCGGCTCCGGGCCCGCAGGGAGGGCCCACTGCTCCCGGCCTCGTCCACGGCGGTGCCGTCCTGGGCTCCCCGGTCTTGCCTGTGTGGTGCCCTCAGCCTACAGTCGTGCCTCCAGCGGCCGGGGCGGGGGCCACAGCACCAGGGCCGAGCCGCCTGTGCCCTAGCCAGGGCCCGTGTCCCCGTGGCTGGTCCCTGGGCCCAGAGCGTCACGCCGACGCCGGCTGACGCCCTACCTGGAGCCCCGAGGAGCGAAAGGCGGAGTCCGCTGGCCACCGCCGTGCTGTGTGACCCGGGACGGGGTCCTCCCCTCTCTGAGACCGGCCACGTTTCCGGTTTGAGCACAGCGTCGGGGGCGCAGGAAACGGGCAGTCTGCGCCCCCCGTGTCGGTATTTACGGACACGACGGGCAGCCTCGGCCCCAGCCCCGGACCCTGCCTGCAGAGGTACGACTGTCCGCTTCTGGCCGATGACCCTGAAGGCTCCCGACGACAAGGTCAGGAGCCTCGAGGCCCCTCACCCACTCTCTCTGGGCTCCGAACCCTGACAGCAGGTCGAGCGGGGGTGGGGGGGGGGGTCAGGTCGGGGCCTGTTACCTTTTCCAACTTGGAAAGAGCCAGAGAGTAGCTGTCCTTCGCGCGGAACTGCATGAACCGCATGTTGGAAGGGTGGGTGAGCTCCGTGGTGATGCTCAGGCTGGGGAAGAGCCTGGGGGGAGGAGGGGGCTCAGGGAGGGGTCCCCCGGTCACAGAGGCAGCAACGGGACGGGCTCCCCGACGGCTGGGGGGCTGGCTCAGGACCCGGCTCGGCCCCGCCGCAGCCGCCCGGGGTGTGAGCCCCCCGCCCCTCACCGGAACATGGTCTGCACGTTGACGATGGTCTTGGCGTCGGCCATGTAGTCCTCCTCCGCGCTCATGGTGCTCTCCTTGTCCACCACCACCAGGTTGTCCGCGTAGATGATGCCGCACTGCAGCAGGCTGTCCAGGCTGCAGGGGGCGGTGGGGAGAGGCCACGTGGGGGTGGGGGGTCCCTCAGGGCCAGGTCGGGGATCCCGGGAGCTCCCTTTGGGTGCCCTCCTTCCCCCTCCACAGGCAGTGGTATTCAACCACCTGGACCCCCACCACCGGGTAGGAGGAGACTCTGGAGGAGAGAGGGGGAGGGGCTTCTGCTAAGAAATGGGCACCCCCACCCCCACCCCTTGGGCTCTGGGCTGCGCAGGGAGGCGGCGCCTTACTTGTCCACGGAGCCCTCCATGTAGTAGACCATGGGGAAGCAGCATATGGCCTCCAGGAAGTGGTGGTCGGGCCTGTGGGGGGAGCAGGCCCTGGGGCTGCCGTCCTGCTGGGCCGCGTGCCCCCCGTGCCCTGCCTGGCCCTGCCTGGGGGTCCCCCAGGGCCGCAGCGCATCCGACAACGGGGCTGCTCTTTATCTCACCCAAGGGGAAACCGCGGGCCGAGGGCGGGTCCCGCCCAGGTCAGACCCCGAGCTCTGGGGGCACGGGGGGGCCGGGGCCGGGGCTGGGGCGAGGCCTCCCGGGGACTCCACGAGGGAGGGAGGTCAGGTGCTACCAAGGACCAGAGGGCCTGGGGACGGGGCAGGGGAGGAGCGGGGTGTCCGCGGGTGGGGAGCACAGGTGCGCGGGGGGGGGGGGGGGGGGGGCGGGGGCGGCCCGGGCCCCACTTGTTGTCCAGCAGCAGCACGATCGGGTTGAGCTCCTTGCGCGACCGGTAGTAGGCGCGCAGCGGCACGATGAAGTTGTACAGCCCGTTGCCCGCCGTCTCCGCGGAGACGATGATCAGCTTGTTCTTGAAGCCGTAGGCCTTGGCGTCCTCGTAGCTGTTGTGTTTGCAGCCCTGCCGGGTGGGGGGGGGGGAGGGGTGGAGGGGGGCGGGCCCAGCGTTAGCCCCGCAGATAGAGCCGCCGACCCCCCGGTCGCCGTGCCCGCGAGCACCGGTTCACCCGGAACCAGAGGGCCAGCTGCGGGGACACGGGGAGGGTCCTCAGGATGGAGGACCGCGGCCTGGGGGCTTCTCTTCGGCTGCCCCCCCCCCCATGGGTGACCAGACCACGGGGCCTGCGGTTGGCGGCAAGTGTGGGAGCCCCCTCAGCCCCGCCACCCCTTGACCCTGCGTCTGCACACAGGGGCCGCTGCGGTGACGCCGGGCTCCCCCGGGGACCCCTCACCGGATGGCCGACAGCCACCGGCCCCATCCTGTCACGGCCCATCTGCCCCTCCCGGCTGCCGTGAGACTGTCCCCGCGGCAGAACGCGAGCTGGAGCCAGGGAGGGGGGCGGTCACATCAGGGAAGGGAGGGAGGTGTTTTGGGCACCCGCCCTTTAGCAGAAACGAGATCTGGGCTGTGTGCACGTACGTGTGTGAGTGTGCACATACGTGTAGTGTGCGTGCGCGTGCGTATGTGTGTGCAGGGGTGTGTGTAGTGGAGGGAGAGGGAGCTGAGATTACGTGAGGGATCCCCCTGCCCTCAGGGGACACGCAGGGGTGAGGGGAGGGGGCTCCACCTGCCCTCAGGTGGCGGGCAAAATCACTCCTCCAAAGCGGAAGTACGTTTACTGAGGGCGAGACCCGGGGAGTCTGGGCAAAGGGCCAGGAGTCCCCTCTTGGTTTGGCAGTTTTTCCGTAGGTTTGTGATGACGTCACACAGTGTGGCAGGAGGTGACCCACCTTGTCCAGCCGCAGGCAGCAGAAAGGGGCCTTCACAGGCAGAAGGTGGCACAGGGTGGGCGAGCTGCCGATGTAGGGCGAGTTGGGGGGGTAGCCCTTCACGTACCTGGGGGAGGACAGGAGCCCTCAGCACGGCCCCCTGGCCACCGGCCACCCGCAAGAGGTGGTCCTGAGCCCGCCCCCCACGGGACCTCCCAGCCCTCCGCCCGGGGCCCAGAGCATGGCAGGGCCTCGTCCCAGGCGGCCACACGGAGGCGCCAAACCCCGCAGACCCGTCCGTGCCCCTGGCCTGCGTGTGGGAGCATAGCTGTGACAGGGCACGGTCCTTTCCCTGGGGGTCCGAGGCCAGGAGCCGCACAGCACGCACATGGACACACGTACGAGTTACACCAGGCCCAGAAACCACGGGTAAAGCCCTGAGGGGCTCTGATGGCCGGTCCTCCCTCCCCGAAGCCCCCAGCACCCTAGCGAGTGAGCGGGCAGACGCCGGCCCCCGGCCCCTCTCTGCTGGCTGCGCAGCGCCGGGCCAGTCTCCCCAGCAGCGCCCAGCTCACACACCCCGGGGGCGGCCACCCGGCCACGGCCGGCCCCCAGCAGTGCCGGGGAGGGAGGGCTTCAGAGGCCAGCCCCACCCCTGCCCCACGGTGTCCAGCGGCCCTGGGCACCCCCCTGGATCTCAGAGCCAGTCCCTCCCCAGGGCGCGTCTGTTCCCTCTGAGGGCCAGAGCAGCGGGGGGGGGGGGGGGGGGGCGGGCAGCGGTCACAACCAGGCTGGCGGTGGCAACAGTCAGCGCGCTGCCCGGAGGCCAAATGGCTGAGGAGCCCCGAGGACACGCTGGGGCAGTGGGAAGACCTGGGCCCCAACCCAGGGCAGGCGGAGGGCTCAGGAAGGGCCAGGGGCGTCCGGGCCTGGCCGGCGCCGCGACTTCCACAGGCCACGCCCATTCCCCTCCCCCTCCCGTCCAGAGCGGCTGTGCCGTGCACGGCACTCACTCCGCCACGGACAGCCCCTCGTCCTCCGATGGCGTCATCTCGTCCTCCGATGGGTCACTCAGCAGGTCGCAGGGCAGCAGGGCCGAGCTGTCGGCCAGCTCCAGGACGGGCGCGATGCTGGGCCGCCGGCTGCCCGAGCCGTTCTCCGCGGGCAGCGTCAGCTTGCCGCCCCCGCCGCCCCCGCCGCCCCCGCCGCCCTGCGCCGGCCGGCACTCCGTGTTCTGGAGGTCCATGGCCACGGTCCCTGGAACGGAGCGGCTGAGCTTGGCCGGCGGGCCCCTCCCCAGGCCCTCCTGGGGGCGGCGGGTCCCCGGGTCAGAGGCGGACAGAGGCTCCCAGGGGCCCCGGGCGCGGAGTCGGGTCAGGCCCCGCGAGCGAGCCCGCCCCGCCCCGCCCGCGCCGGGCCTCACCCATGGAGGCGACGATGCTATGCACGGGCAGGCGGCCGGACCCTTCGTACAGGCCCTGCCCCGAGAAGCCCTTCTTCTTCTGCTTCTCCTCCTGCTTGAAGATGAAGGCCGAGTTCTCCTCCTTGGTGATGTTGATGTAGAAGCAGGTGTCGGAGGCGGCCAGGGTGTGCCGGGGCCCCGGGTTGAGCAGGATGCTCCTGTCCTCGCGCTTCAGCCCGATGAGGCACACGCCGTACCTGGGCGGGGGCGCGGGCGGCTGGAGGGGGCGGCGCCCGCGCCCCCAGCGGCCTCAGCGAGGAGAGGGGGGGGGACGGTCCCCCGCCCCGGGGCCCCCCCCCCCCCCCCCCGCCCGGCCGGCCGCCCGCCCGCCCGGCCGTACTTCTTGTGCGCGTGGAAGGCGGCGTAGGTGAAGCTCTTGCCCTCGTACTCCCGGAAGAACTTGCTCTCCGCCATGCGCACGTGGTACACCTCGTTGCCCGAGCACCGTCCGTACATTCGCTGCCACTGCTCTGGGGACTCCTGGCCTTCCCTGGGGCGGGCAGCCGGAGTCACCGCTTTGACCCCTGACCCCTCCCTGCATGGCCGAGCCTCCCGGGAGGACCCGCCCTGGGGGCCCCCAGCCTGGTCTCTGTCCCCGGGCGGCCCCCGGCTCCCGATGCTGTCCGGCCCAGCGGTGGGGAACCAAATGTACTTTCTCCCCCAAACCAGGCCCCACCTGCTCTTGTCACTGTGCCCTCGACCCAGGGCTCTCTGGGCACCCCCACCCTGGTCCCTGCCTGCAACTCCCAGCAGCCCCCTGGTGGCTCCCCACTCCACCCCCCCCCCTTGGCTGCTCTGACCCTCCCTGGGCGCCCCTCCCGTGTCTCCCCTTCCCCAGCACTCACTGGCCGCGGGACGTGTGCACCAGCAGGGTGATGAGTGTGGACGTGGCCGGACAGATGCAGTTGAGGGCCAGCATGGCATACTTACACTCTTCCTCACACACCACGTGGTCTGCGGCAGGAGGGGCCGGGTCACCGCCCAGGCCCCACTGGGCCCACAGCAGGCGGCCCACCGCCCAGCGCCCTCCCTGGAGCTCCCGCCTCCCCGACCTCGTCTGCCCCAGCACCTCCGTGCTCGACTCCCAGCGTGGTGAGAACTCGGGGGCTGGCGGCACCCGCTCACCTGTGCTCCGGAGCCCAGCTCGGGGGCCCGCCCACCTGCCCCCTGGCACCCCTGGCTGGAGCACGCCCAGAGATGCTTATCAGATGCCCCAGCCCTGGGCTCCTGCCCACGCTGATCCCGGGCCCCGGGTGCAGGACTGCCCCCTCAAACGGCTAGACTTACATGGGCTCCACCGCCCCCCACGCCGGGGCGAGGACACTCAGCTGTGCCTCCTGCCACGCCTCCGCATGCTCCAGCCCCCACTTACGGCCCGGCCCTCAAGGTGTACACTCAGCTGGGTGCACACTCAGCTGGGTGCACACCCGCGGCCCCCAACGTACCTGCAAATTTGACGTGAAACTTGTTCTCGGGCTTGAGGATCTGGACGTAGAGGGGGCAGTTGGGTGCGAAGTCCTTCACGGCCCAGGCGCGCAGGATGGTCTGGTGGTCCTGGGGCGGGGGGGGGGGGGGGGGGGGGGGGGGGGCCGGTGCCCGCAGCACTCACCGCTGCCGTGCGATCCACCTCGTTGCGGCTACTGAGGATGAAACAGGCCTCCCCGTTGTCCATCCTGCAAAGCACCGGGTCTGAGCGCTGCCTGGACCCGTCCACGCTCCCATCTCGGACGTCGGGGGCTCAGGGCAGAAGCTGGAAGGGGGGGGGGCCCCGTCGAGACCCCACCTCACTCTGTGCTTCTGAGCCGGTGTCGGGGCACTGACCAGCCTTGGTGACCCCACTAAGCCAGGGCGGGGCTGGGGCAGTCGGTGGTGAAGATGTGCCCACCTGCTGGCCTGTCCCTCCCACGGTCTGGGCACCCGGCTGACCTGTTCTGGTCCCTCTCTCACCTGGAGAGCCTCTGGCTGCAGCTCGCTCCCCCCGGGGTGGGGAGGCCTACACCCTCACCCCCTCTCCACCCTGCACCCCACCCACCCTGGCTTGTCATCTGTCTCTGCCAGGCCCGTGCCTCTCCCAGCCCCTTGGCCTGCAGCTGGGTCCTGGGTCACAGGCTGGGCCCCTGGCCACTGCCGCCTCCATGCTGGATTCCTTTCCGAAATTTTATAGGTGAGGTAGTGGGGCCCAGGGCTCAGGAGGTGGGCACTCCTGCTTCCCCTCGGGCTAGCACCCACATTCCATCACAAAGGAGGAGGAGGAGAGGCTTCTGGAATGACAATGTGGTGGCGGTGGGGGGGGGGTCTCCTGGGGTGTACACTGGCACATTCTAGAAATTTCCATGTAAGGACGTCGTCTCCTTAACTCATTCGTCAGCTGGTCTTTCAAAGAAAACTGGCCCCCAGCCCGTCTTCCCACCCCAGCTCCACGTGGAGCCACGCTGGAATCTGAGAGCATCCCCAGGGGGGGAAGACTGATAGGTGAGGTGGGTGTGGCCAGGTGCCCGAGGTGAGGTCAGCAAGGGGCCTGTCTGGCCGGGTGAGTGGCGGGCAGGGAGCCGGGGCCGCTGCCCGCCCTGACGCCCCACCCAGACTGACAGCCCCACGGCGGTGGCATCCGTGCCCTCCCACCCTCAGCGCCACACCCTCACCCCCCGCCGGCGCTCACTTGGCTCGCATGAGGTCCTGGTCCTTGAGTGCGGAGCCCTGGAGGTAGATGACCCGCTGGGACCACAGGGGGATCTGCAGGACCCTGCGGACCTGGATGTCCATCTCGGTCGGGCACAGGATGACCACGTAATAGTCCTGCAGGCCAGGCCGTGTCAGTCCCCGTGCGGGCTCACCTCTGCCGCCGCTCGGCACCCCCCGACCTGCCCGTGTGGGCCTGTGTGACCTGGGGGCCGACGGGGGAGCCGAGGCGCACGGCACCCAGGGGGCCTCACCTGGAGCCGGGGGTGCGCGTAGAACTCGTTCAGGAAGTCCATGAGCAGGTCGATCTTGAGGGAGCTGACGCACAGAATCACATGCTTCTCCGTCTGGGCCCGGTGGCGGCTGTAGTTGCCCCCCGACTTCTGCCGCTCCATCCACAGATACACCAGCTCCTCGAACTGCGGGGGACAGCGGGGGACAGCGGGGGGCCTGGGGCTCAGGGGGCTGCGGGGGCCCCGGTGTCCCCCGTGGGAACACACACGTGGACCTCCCCCGGCCCCCAACACCACAGGCCACGTGGGGGTGCCACGCGGGGGCAAAACGGACACCCCGGCTCCCGGCCCAGGAGGCCGAGCGACTGTTATCCGGTGCCGAAGTCCGCACTCCGGACACGGAGCTGACGATGAGATCCCTTTCAGAGAAACGCGAGGGCGCCCTGGGGAATTGGCAGCCGGAGCCGGAACTGGGCACGTGGAAAGGGCACCTTCAGTACGAGTGGTTACGAGCCCGTGTCAGGGCTGAGCGCAGGCCTGGGGATGCCACCCGCCCAGCCCACGCTTCCTGGATGTTTGCCTGGAGTGTCGGGAGTCCTTTTAAATTAGGAAAGGACAGATAAAAGCGTCATGGTGACGGGACCCCCGTGGAGCCGCCGGGGTGCTGGCCTGCCCGGGGCCCCCCCTGCAGCCTGACTCAGGTGCAGGTGACGGCCAGACCCTGAGGGTCTCCGGCCGTTTCCACCCCAGCATCGAGGCCATTCGTGTATTTAACAGAGCAGAGGACCCCGTCTGGTGCTCGCCTGTGCCGGGCCACGTGCCAGCAGCTCACCGCATTTAGGGAGCACCTGCTAGGTGGCGGCGACCAGGCCCCGTGACCCCGAAGCACAGGCCTGGCTCCACAGCTGGAGGCGCCGGGCCCGGGGTGGGGGGCCCCCTGTGCAGGACGGGGGCTCCGACACAGGCACTCAGCTGCAGCCTCACCGACCACAGCTGTGCTACGGGCTCCGGGCCTGGGCAGCTGTAAGGAGGCCCGACGACGTGCCCCCCAGCTGAGGTGGGGGCTACATGGCCTCACCGTAGCCGATCCCATTGCGTCCCTGAGACTCTGTCCACTCGGAACCTCCCACTGGGACCTTATTTGGAAACGGTCTTTGCAGATGTGCTTAGTTGAGACAAGGTCAGACAGGATCAGGGTGGGCCCTTGTCCACTGTCCGGTGTCCTCAAAAGAGGACACGGAGGGATCCACGGGGAGAAGGCACGTGAAGACGGGGCAGAGACGGGAGGGACGCAGCTAAAAGCCAGGGGGGCCCAGGGCCAGCAGCCCCGGAAGCTGGGAGGGTGCAGGGGGCCGCCCTCGGGGCCTCCAGGATGGGCTGGCCCCGCGGACACCTCGGACTCAGGCTCCGGACCGGGAGAGGGCACGTTTCTGTCGTTCCAAGGCCCAGTCTGTGGCACCGTCAGGGACCCCGCTGCTGCCTCCTGGGAAGGAGGCTTAGCGGGCGTGTGGCGGGCTTAAAGGGAAGCACGCGGGGAGGGAACGGGTGCTCCGTCTCTTCCCGAATAACCGGGGGGCATCCGGGGTCCTGAGCATCTGTGCCCGGCCCCGGAGGAGCGGCCGAGGGGGCAGGCACGGCACCAGTGGCCTGTGGTTCCCCGTCGAGAACGCCACCCCTGGCTCCTCGCCCTGCCGTGAGGCCTCGGGTCTCGGGCCTCCGGCTTTGCCCGCTTCCGGGCTGGGCAGAGGCGGCCTGTGTGGGGGCTGGGGGCTCACCTGCAGCGGGAGCACCACGAGGGCCACACAGATCATGATGACCACCAGCAGCTGGGACGGCCAGATCTTGGGCGTCACGTCACCGTAGCCCACGGTGGAGAAGGTGACGATGCAGAAGTAGAAAGCCGTGAGGAGGGACAGGTTGTCCCCTGCGCGCTCCAGGTGCTGGATGCCACAGGTCCTGGAAGTCCGGGCATCGCTGGGCTGTGGGAGGGGCCTGGGACACCTGGGGCGGGGGGGGGGGGGCCCAGGGGGGGCCCTGTGCTCCCTGCCCTGGGCTGTGGGAGGGGCCTGGGACACCTGGGGCGGGCGATGGCTCCGGGGACTTCCCATCCTGGTCTGCCAGAGTGGGCACAGCCCAGCCCCTCGGGTCTCCCCCTGGATATTCCCTTTCCAACCCGTGGCTGTTTCGAGGCCCCTGGGCAACATGCCCTGAGTGGATGCGGACCCACACTGGTGGAGTGTGGGCCTGGGGGTCAGTGGGTGGGCCTGCGCCCCGCCTGGAGCCTCATCCTCACCCAGGGGGTCGGGCAGGAGGCCGGACAGCCCCCTACGGGGCACAGAGCCCGACGGCCCCGCTTCCCGCACCTGTGACCCCAAGTCCTCGCCCCACACCGGAAGCTGCTGACCGCAGGGCCTAGGGGGCCCATGGCACACAGCGCGGTGTGCCACAGAGAAGTGCTCGAGACCCTCCCCCAGGGGGATGAGAGGACACACCGGCTGCCGGGAGGAAAGCAGGCTGAGCTTTGGACCCCGTGGCTGCCCGTCCCCCTCTGCTGCGGTCTGCGTGGTGTGGGCAGGCGTGCGGGAGGGGAGGCAGGAAGCACGTGGCTCCTCCTCGCTCCTTCCCGGGCCTTGGTGCCCACCCCACATCCCTGCCGGGGCAACGGGACGTGGTGGCCGCCTTCACCAGCAGCGGGCAGGGCCGGTACCCCAGGACCCGCGGCGGGAGCCGGGCACGAAAGGGGACACCCCCTCCCCCCCACTCTTCACCCTGGCCGTTCCCAGACCTCGTTCTCAGCTGGACCTCGTGCCAAAGGGTCCCCACGGGGCTCGGGCCGGTGCCCAGCCTTCCGAGGTGCAGACCCGGAAGCCAGACCTAGGTCTCCCTGGGTCCCAGAGGAGCGGGACCCGGGCCCACCGCAGCCCGGGGCTGTGGGCTCCGGGCCGTTCCCCCCCCCCCCCGCTGTCCTTGGGCCCCCTGCCACCGCGGGGCCCTCCTGAGCTGCGGCCCGAGGGGGAGAGGGCGGCGGGGCTCCTGGGGGCACACTCACCCCGTGAAGACCAAACACAGCAGGGTGCAGAACAGGATGAGGACCTGGTTGAACATGGCCGACTGGGTCCGCAGGATGGCGCGGTGGAAGTCGTTCTGCGGGACAAGGGCTGTCAGGGGCGGCGCCTGGCCCTTCCGGCGGCGCAGGTGCAGGCGGGTGAGCGGGTCCCATCCCCCGGCCCCGCGCCCCCTCCCGCCTCTGCGTCAGACTCCCCGTGGACAGCCCCGGAAAGGGACGTGGGCCCGACGCTCAGTGGAGGGTCTGTCCAGGGTCCCGGGTCACGCGGGCCGGGTCTCTCGCCCCACGCGCACATTCACCCCTCCTCCCTCCGGCCGGGGACTTCCCGGGGGGGGGGGGGGTGGGGACGCGGCACCCGGGACGGGAGCTCACGATCATGTTCTCCAGAGCGTGCTTGGCCAGCCAACAGTTCAGAAACACGGGGATGAACAGGTTCCGCAGGGGCGCCCAGAATATCTGTGAAGGAGCCGGGTCAGGGGGCCGGGGCCGGGGTGTCCCCCTCCTCGGCCGGCCGCTCACCCACCGTGACGATGAAGGGCAGCGTGTTGATCATCTCCAGGACGAACGAGACTCGGAAGATCTGCTCCCAGATGTTGCCCTGGGGGCCGTGGGGGGCGGGGAGGGGGGAGAAAGGCAAGCCAGGAGGTCAGGGAACGGGCTGGGGGGTCAGAGGGGAGGGTCAGGCCAGGCGGGGGGGGGGGGACTCACTTTGTAGCTGAGGTAAATGAGGAGCATCGTCTCCAGGAAGCTTATGATGGCCACGATGACCTAGGAGGGGCGCAGTCTGAGTGGGACGGGGGGAGAGCAGGGCCCACCCGGAGCCATGCCCCCCACTCACCTGAATCGCCCACAGAGTCATCTTTCTTTCCACCCAGAGGATGGGCGCCCTGGGGAGGGAGGGAGGTGAGCCTCGGGCTGGTGTCCCCCAGCCCCACCCCCAGGCCTCCCCTGACCCGAGCCGTTCCGCAGGGCAGGCGGGTGGAGGGCACCTGCCTTCCCCCTCGAGGGGACAAGGACATGAAGGGAGGGAGAGGTCCCTCAGGAAAGGAGGCCCCTTGGGAGGTCAGGGTGAGGCCAGGCCCAAAGCTGCGGGACGTGGGGCAGGGCTGCAGGCTCGGGAGGCACCCCCCCCCCCCCCCGCCCTGGACAGGCTCCCTGGGCAAGTGCGATGAGCCGCGGGGCCTCCCTTCCTCCCCAGTCCAGCCGGGGGTGGGGGGCTCCCGGGAGGTGAAGCAAATGGGGGCGGGGGCAGGGTCTGTTCAAACGCCGGTGCTCCTTCGGGTAACGGAAGGACCGGGGCCGTCTGTACAGACGAGCCGAGTGAGGCAGGAGGTGGCTGGGCCCCTGGGGACGCGTCCTAAACGCTGGGCCAGACGTCACGGTCATCCTGGGGTCACTTGCACCGCTTGACGGGGGCACCGCTCTCCTTGGTGCGAGTGCGAACAGGAGCGGTGACCCACTGGAGGGCCCTCCCTGCGGGCCCCTCCCCACCCGCCGTCAGTCCGCGGGCCCCCTCCCCACCCTCGGTCTGAGGGCTGAGCCAGGAGTTGGAGGGACGCTGAGTCAAGCCACTTGGGGCGACACCTGTAATTCTGAAAGGGTCCGCTGCTTCAGGTGCTCTGCGGGGACTGCCTAGCGCTGCCCACTGCGCGGGCCAAGGCCGGGCGTCCGGCCGGAGGGGCCGGGCCGGGAACTCACCAATTGATCTCGGAGGACGAGGCATTGAAGGTGTAGTTGTGCTTCGGGCAGCCCCAGCTGTGGAGAGACAGAGCTGGCCCAGCCCGGCCCCGGAAGAGACCCCGCCCACGGCTGCCGTGGGCTCAGGAGCCCGGTGGGCGGGCACCCGCTCCCCCACCCAGGGCCAAGTCCCCGCACCTCAGACAGGCGGCTGCGCTCCTACGGCCTGCCCCCACCCTGCACACCGCCGGGCAGGGTCCCAGGCGGGGAGGGGCGGACAGGCCGGGCGGGAGAGCACAGCACTCTGGGAGGGGAAAGGCAGAGCCGGGAAAGAGCTGGGGGTCCTGCCCCGTCTGGCGGCAGGTTGCCGGGGAGGGCCGTGCGAGGTCAGAGCGGACCCCGGGGCAATCGGTGCCTCCCGGAGGCCGGAGCCGCCGCAGACGAGGCTGGACGATGCCCTCGAGCCAGGGAGAGGGACAGCTGGGCTCCCACCCTGAGGTGCCGACTCCCAGGTGCACCCCAAGTCACCCCAGGAACGAGCCTCTCTCAGCCCGCCGGATGCCCAGCCTCTGGGAAGGGGGTAGGGGCAGACCTGTTCGTTCTGCCCAGCTGTAATGCCAGGGTCACGGACCGAGAGGATCCCAGTCTCACGGAGCCCCATGGTGACAGGTAGCTCCTTCCCACTCTTCTTCCAACTGACCCACTTCCCCGAGCCTTACTGGGGCTGTTATTGCAAACTCGCTGCCCACAGAAGTGGCCGGCTGTCCTCCCATCCACCCACCACCGTCCTCCAACCATCGACCCGTTACCCACCCGGCCACCGGCCCCCCATTCGTAACTCATCCAGCCACCGACCTGCCCATCGTTCTACCCAGCCACTCCCTCGTCTCATCCGGCCACTCGCCCTCCCACCCGCCCATCCACGTGCTAGGGACCGGCAATGACTCCTAGACCTGGTCCCTGTAGGGATGTGCAACCAGATGTCCCAGGAGCCTCTGGAAAGAGAAGGTGGGACGAAAGCGGTTTGAGGGTCAGTTAGGACCCCCAGTCTTCCTTCTCAAACCACCACGGCTGGGTCTGCACAGCCCCACCTGGGATGAAGACACGAGGGGCCCCAAGGGAGGGTCAAAGGGTGTCTGGCTTGGGCCCCCCCCGCCCCCCCGCCCCCCTGCTCCGCAGATTGCACTGTCCTCCGGCCCCAGCTTCCTTCCCAGCTCGGCCCCAGGAGTCAAGTGGCCACACTTCGCCCTCAGGGAAGAGGCGGGACGGATCCGCTCTGAGGACTGAGCCTGTCCCAGGTGACAGTGGTGACCAGGCTTTGCCTGTCCTGACCGATGGGACTTCAGCCTCTGAGTGCCCCACTCTTAGTGTGAGCAGAGCCCAAGTTGCTGGACGTTTGAAGAAACCCACCCAGTGTGAGCTCCCACCCAGGGAGAAGCAGAGACTGAGCCCAAGAGAAACACGTAAGAAAGGCAGGGTTAGAGACATCACCTCCGAAGAGGCGGGAAGCCAGAAGGAAGTCTCCGAAATTAAAGCGTGATGCAGAAGGACTGAGCCGGGGCCGGACGCAGCGCTAAGGAAGTCACCCGGGGGGGGGGGGGCACGAGAGGACAGATGGGCAGACGGCACTGTCCAGAACCACACAGCCGGGCACCGGAAGCCCAGAGACAGCGGAGGGGAGAAGAGTGGTCTCCAGCATGGGAGGGAAGGGGTCGTGCCAAGGCGTCGCGGAGGCTGCCGGACATGGGCACGGAGAAGAGACTGCAACGGCCTCCAGGGGAAGAGTGTGCTTCCCGCACGGGCGACCGGCAGGACCGGTGGCAGGAAGACCAGGCAGCAAGAGGGACCGACTCTACCGCGGTCAAGTCAGACCCGGAGGAGGCGGGCCGCGCGAGCTCTGTGCCAGCGAGGGGGGGACCCAGGAGGTGCGGGTGGCCCTGCCCGGCTTGCACCCCGCCCCTCCCCCGCTGAAGGCAGCGGAATGTCGCTCCCGCCCCGCTGGACACGCACAGCCGCAGTGCGCGGCCTGGGCACCTTTCTCCCCGAGCCAAGCCTGTCGGTCAGCGGGACCCTGAGTGGCATCCAGGGCCCGCTCTGCGGGGGTGGACACTGGGAAGGAAAGAGTCCCCGGGGGCTGGGCACACCCCCCCCCCCCACTGACCCCACCGGCCTCTGTCCCGGCAAGCTGCCCCCAGCCCCGCAGTCGCCCACCATCCGATCCCCAGGGCCGGGTCATCCAGCAGGACGCGGACGATGTACAGCAGGCAGGTAAGCAGCTTCAGGGAGAAGTTGAAAAGCCGGATCCTCAGGCCTGCGGGCGGGGGATGCAGGTCAGGGCTCCTGGGCCCCCGGGACATCCTGGGCTGCCCCCAAGGGTTAAGGGGTGCTCTGCACTGCGGGGGGAGACCCTCCACCCCATCCTGCCTTCCAGATGGGGTGCAGACCGCTCCCCACGCCACGCACTCCTTGGGACAGAAGGGGGGGGCCTGGGGGGCACACTGATGGGCTAGGGCCCGTGCCCCATCCTGCACCCCAGATGGGGTCCCAGGGAGCTAAGCTCCTGCTGGGAAGGCGGGGGAGCGGCGAAGGGTGGCAGGTGGCCAGAGGACCCTCCAGGGTGCAGGTAGGAGGGCTGGGCCCGCCTGGGAGGAGGCTGTGCCGGTGCCCTGGACGGCCACGGCCCAGCCCGGGGTCCAGCAGGGGAGCAGGGTCCCCGCACGTCCCGGGTCCCCGCTCCCACTGGAGGTAGGTGGCCTGAAGCCGAGGGGCCTCCCCCACCCCGTGCCCCGCGCCCACCAGCCTGTGCCCCCGCTCCTCCCGCAGGCCCCCACTCACTGGATCTCTGGTTTTTGATGAAAAACAACTTGAGCCGCTCCTTGAAGGTGTTCTCGTTGACGTAGAACTCCACCTGGACCCTGGGGGCAGGGGAGAGGGGCATGGGGGCTCTGGCCAGCGGGGGCTCGAGCAGGGAGACAAGCCCGAAGCCCAGGGCGGGACCGGCTTCTCCCACACCGCAGGAGCCAAGAGAGACCCGCGGAGACAGCAGGACCGGGAGGGCGACCCGGTGTCCGGCCAGCCCGCGTGGTCCCGGCAGACCCGCCCGCCAGCCCTTCCGAAGCCACGGGCACGGCTGGGGCCGGTCGGCTGCTACCTTCTGGGCACCAGAGGCGGACAGCCATGGGCCCTCAGTCTTGACCGTCACCGGCAGCCCGCTACCAGCATTAAACAGACCCTGATGGCCCTCAGCACAGGGCTCAAACACCAGTGTCCCCTAAGTAGGAGTGGAAGCCGATGGTCGGCTGCTCTGCCCGCTGGCCCCGGGGCTGTCCCCTGAGGCCCGCTGCAGCCTGCAAGAGGGTCGGGCACGTAGGCACCGGCCGTCAGGCCCGCCGTGGCCCCTCCAGCCCAGGCTGCTCTCCTTCCTCCAGGCTCGCCTGTGCCCCTGGCCAATCCCCAGGCACCCTGAGTCCTGCCCGGGCTCCCAGCCTCCCGGGGACCGGCCACGGCACACCCGGCGTGTCAGGGAAGGAGGCGGAGTCGGGAAGGGCCGTCGGGTCCCCGGGGGTAACACGGGGTCTGGGGCAACGGGCCACCGCCCAGCACCGCCCCAGCCTTGGACCCAGGCCCGCGGTGGCCGCTGTGCCCTGCGCGCCGGCCCGGTGGGGGCCCGGTGTCCCCCTAGGACGGAAACCCTGGCCTTGACGGCAGTAGGACAGGCGGAGCGCGGTCCTGGGGGTCCCACCTTCCGGCCATCGTGCCCCGGGGCAGGGGGCTCCGGCCCGCGGGCGGGAGGGCTGTGAATGGCCTCCGCCTGGCCGGGCTCCCCTGGGGGCAGAAACGAGCATTGCTCTGCCCCCCCACAGCTGAATGGGGTGCTCTGCCTGGGGCTGGCTGCGCCGTCTCCAAGCTGCGCGAGACGGCCCTCCTCCCCGCAGCCTGCCGTGGGCACAGGACAGTGTGACGGGGCGATGCCTCGGCGGGCCCTCGGCCGGGGCGCCGGCACCTTCCTGACCTGCTCCAGGCAGGGGACCTCCGCCTGGGCCACAGTGGGCTCCACTGGCCACGGCTCCCAGAGGAGGCCTGGGCGCCGTGGGCTCTTCCCCTCCCTTGGGTTCTGGTGCAGGGAGGGTCACACGGCCACAGCCTGGACCCCCGGAGCCAGAGAGGCAGGACGGGCCTCCCACAGACCACAGCCAGTGTGCCCACGGCACCCCATCACATCCCAGCACACCCCCGGTGCCCCGTGGCACCCCACTGTACCCCCAGCAGACCCCCACACTCCCTGTACCGCATGGCACCCCCCCACTCCCCCAGCACACCCCTGTACCCCACCGCACCCCAGCGCAGACCCCTTTCCTCTCTCTCCTCGGAGCCCTCTCCCTGCCTTCCCGGCTTACTCCTCAAGCCCTGAATCCCACCCTTCTCTGTAGGCGCCGCCTGGAGCTGTGTCGGGGGCTCCTGAGGGCCTCTGGGGAGTTGGTCCAACAAGCCTGGCTGGGCCCGGGCCCCGGTGAGGTCAGCTCAGGGGGGCAGATGGACGCAAGTCAGTGAGCCCGAGGGAAGAGCACCCAGCCCGGGAACAGCCCTCCCCGACACCCTCCGGCCCCATCGAAGCAAAGCCTCCACAGAGGGGTCTCCCCACCCCACCCGGGCCACCCGCTCAGGCCGCTTCCCTGACGGGGCCCTTATCTGGCCAGCGAGGCCCCGCCCTGCTCCTCCCTCCTGAGCCTCCCAGGGCACCAACCATGCGGCCTCCTTGTCCCCACCCCCCTCTGGGCGACCCCCCCCCCCGCCAGACTCCTCAGCTGCCCCCATCTCAACTCTGAATGCGGGACGCCCTAGGGCTGATCACGGGCCCCCCTCGACACCCGCCTGGCCCGCTTGCGCGAGGTGACCTCTAAACCCCAGCCCTGCTCTGAGCCCCCGGCTGCCCTCCGACGTTGCCCTTTGGGGTACCCTCCCCAGACCAAGCCGGAGCCGGAGGCGCTCCCTCTCCCCACGTTGGACCTCACGCTCTATGCGGCTGAGAGCCCCGCTCCACTCCCCCCGGGTCCCCTGCCTATCCTTGCTGGACAGCTAGACGCCAGCAGGTGAGACGAAGCAGGAAGCCGGAGTCCCTGGCTCCTTCCTGTGGTCTCTGTTGGCAAAAGAGAGCGACCCCCGGCTCCTTCCCCGGGGACCCCCGACCTGACCCAACCTCGCCCCTGCCCCCGCTTGCCAACGGCCCCTGGCCGCACGTAGAGCATCCTGACGCCCCTGCCCAGGCCCAAGGGGTCAGGCCTGCTGACCTGGGACTGGTCGGGCCTGGACACTTTTGCTTCCGGGTCACCCGGCCCCTTCCCAGCTCCCCAGAAACGGAACCCCGGTCGCTTCTCAGCCAGCCCTTGTCCCCCGGGGTCAGCTGCAGACACCCATCGGGACAGCCCCCCAAGGCGGTCAGCGGCGGGGGCCCGCGGAGGGAGAGGGCTGGTGAAGGAGACGCCGTGGGCTGGCGGACGTGGCCGCGTGAATCGAGCCTCGTGAAGCCTCTCTCACTCTTAATTTTTCATGAGCTGTGGCTGCCCACTTCTGACACCACCACAGACAGCAGGTTACGAGCTGTCCATGTAGCCTGAAGTACGGTCGAGGCGACAAGCGTAATTAGACCCCCACGGGGCGCTGGGCCGACGCAGGAGGAAACCTTGGAGGGCTTCCGGACCCCCGCGGCCCCGAGGTTCGCAGCACAGCCTGGGCCCGGTTGAAGGACACTCTCGGCTCAGCAAGCTCACGGGAAGAAGCAGGTGGGCCCCGGGGTCACGGACGGGTCTGGCCAGACAGACAGAAGCCCTGTGCCTCCCCTGCCCGGCTGCTCCGTGGCCCCTGTACCCGTCCGAGCCCCGGTCTCCTCACCTGGGGGGGGGGGGTGCGGGCAGTGACAGGAAAGGCCCACCACCGGTGTCTGGAGGGTGGCAGATGGGGGGGGGCTTTGGCTCTGGGGAGAGTTAGCCTGTCCCTCTGCATCTGACCCTCAACCTCTCAAGTCTGCTAAGTGCCTGCACCCGAAGGAGGATTAAGTGAGAGGCCGCCGCGATGCGTGGCCCAGGGCCTGGCACCCATCAGCTCAGCTGGTGCCCGTGGTCTCCTTCTAGGTCCCGACCATGGCCGGCTCTGTCGCTCCCATCTCCCAGAAAGGACGGGCCCCCGGGCCACAAATCCACCTGGCTGATGCCCTTCACGGGCAGGGGGCAGGGTGGGACCCTGGTCCAGCCGTGGCTCGAGGCCCTGCGTGGGGTGCGTGACCAAGCTCACGGAAGCCACTCTGGGGAGTGAGGGAAGGGCTGAGCGGGAAGCCCCGCGAGCCGGGGGAGGGGTCCTGAGAACACACGGTGTGGTGGCCCCGGAGCTCGGCCTCAACATCGAGCTGCCCCAGACCCCACGGTGGAGGCCAAGGGTCTACTCCCCTCCCCCCCGTCGGTGTCCGTGCTCCTTCGTGCACTCGGTCCGAGGCCCCCTGCCGCCAGGGGCCCAGGAAGAAGGTCTAAAGCCAGGGTGCCCCAAGGGCGTGGTCTCGGGGCCCAGAGCCTGAGGGGAGCCTGGGACTCAGAAAGCCCTGGGTGTAACCCCCGGGGTCAGGCCGTGGGTCCCGGGGACTGGGCAGGCCCCACCTGGGCCCCACCCCAGGCTCCTCTGTCCTCGGAGGTTGCCAGCTCTCAGGCTGGTGAGGACAGGGGTCCAGACCGAACAGACAAAAGGGCCTTCTTGCCGAGCCCTGCCCTGGAGCCCCTCGGAGGGCTCCAGCCAGACTCATCCCAACACGTATGGAAAATAAGGCCTGCCAAGGCCCAAGGCTGGCCCAGGGGGTCGGAGGCATCGGGGGCTTGGGGCTCTGCACGGGACCAGGGCCTCTCGAATGTCTGGGGTGGAAGGGTCAGCCCCCGGCTGCCTCTGCCCCATCCCCACGAGGCTTGTGTTTGAGTGGGCCCAGGCCGACCGCCTGCCTGTGCCAGGGCCTTGTCCACGCTGGAGGGGACCCACAGAGTCCCCCTTGTGCCGGCAAAGCAGCTCCAACCTCCCCAACCGGAAACCGGGACAGGACGTGCCAGGCGAGGGTGGCCGCCCTGGGGCGAGCCGGGCAGGCGGACTCTGGGCTGCACATCTGCCTTCTGACCGGCAGGCTGACCCGGAGGCCAACGGGCAGGCAGGCCCGGGGAGCAGGCCTTCCAGAGAATCCTGGCAGGCGGTCCCGGCACAGATGGCCTGTGCCAATAAGCTCCGTAGGCAGAGTCAAGAGGGCGGTGGCGGGGAGGGTGGCCGGACGCTAAGCACACAGCACGGCAGGCTGGCCCGCCGGGCCACGACAGCCGTGCACTCACATGGGGCCGGGGTCCCACTGTCTGCTTCCCTCCGCGTGTCGCCGTGTGGCTCGCTCCCTCCACACAGGAACCCGCAGACTGACGCGCGAGAGAAAGGGCAGGGCCCCGGCCTAACTGCCAACCCCGAGGCCGGCTATTCCGAGCAAGGGCAGAGCCTATGACCAGCCC
The DNA here is from genome assembly GCF_014898765.1 of Herpailurus yagouaroundi. Taxonomy (NCBI): domain Eukaryota; kingdom Metazoa; phylum Chordata; class Mammalia; order Carnivora; family Felidae; genus Herpailurus; species Herpailurus yagouaroundi. The sequence goes on along the minus strand of NW_024412657.1, from coordinate 126,052 downwards.
AGGGATCCAGCCCAGGACAGACATGTGGCCTGCTCCACCCCCCCCACGCACTGGCACTTCCTGTAGGTGTGCGGGCAGAGGGCCGGGCTTGGGGGCAGAGGACGGGCAGGGGTGTCTGCTGAGTAGTGAGGCACCAGGGGTGGGGGGTGGGGTAGGGCTGAAGGCTGCGCTGTCCCCACCACTCCCAGCCCCAGGCTCGCAGACTCGCCCATGGGGGGCTGGTGGCCGTGTGGGCAAAGATGGCTGTGGGGGACATCCCTCCAGGCACCACGACCCTCCTGCGGGGTGGCGGGGCTCTGGATCCACCAGGGCTGAAAGGCTTTCTTCTAGCTCTTGCCCAGTGCCACAGGCCACCTCCTGCAGGCCACCTGCTGCCCCAGGGTGGCCCGCTGCCAGGGACATCCCGTGTCGGGAACCCGGAGGGGCAGAGCAGGCTGGGGGACCGAGGAAAGGCACGGTGGCCAGTGGCTTCTCCGACGGACAGGTGACCCCAGCCCGCGTGTCCCCCATGAGGCGGCCCCACCTGGGACCTCCTGCACACATGTTGGAGAGAACCTCGGCTGGGCCGGGGGCCTGGGAGAGCCTCTTGGGGCCTTGGTGGGCACGGAGCGTCTGCTCTACCAGTGACAATGCTGGGGTGGCCGCAAATCGTCCGTTTCCCCCTGGGAAGCCCGAGGTGCCCCAGAGAGCCCTGTGGGTGCTGGAGGGGCCCTCCGCCCCACCACCACCGTAGCGCAGGGGGCTGGGCTGGGGAGCCAGAGGCCCGGGACTGTGGCCCAGCCCCCCCCCCCCCCCCGGCTCCCACACACCTGCCGGGGTAATCACAGGCTCGGGTCACAGGCTGTGGCGGGGACGAGTGTCAGCAGCAGCTGGAAGCTGAGTGAGCGGCGGCTGTCGCCGCTGACAATGGTAATTAATGATATCGGGTCCCACTTAGTGGCCACGCTGAATGCCCAGGGCTTGGACAGGATGTGGCCGCTCCGAGGAGGATGTTGGTCTCCCCAGCCTCAAAGCCACCGTCCACTTGACCTGGATCTTAACGGAAGCCAGGACGTGCCTGGGGCCTAGGCTGAGGGGGGGAGGGTCCCAGCAGTCATCTGCATGCCTGTCCCCACACACGCAAATGGTGGGGGTCCCCGTTCCCGCTGGGCACCCCTGAGGGCTGTGGGTGTCCGCCTCTGGATGGCCCTGTTTGCTAGTCCAGGGCTCCTCCCCAGAGGACCGCCCACTGTCCCATCCCCGGCCTCAGCTCCACCCCCAGCAGCAGCACCTGATGGCACGGGGCGGCGGTGGCCAGGGCTGGCTCGTGCCCGGTCCCTCCTGGCTGCAGGGCAGACTGGACTCTGAGCCCCCTCCTCCCAGGGTCTGCTGGGGGTGGGAGGCCACTTGTCTTTCCCTGCTGCGGCCCCCTCCCTGCAAGCACTTACTGAGACAGAGAGGAGTCCAGGCTGAAATCTTCCACATGAAGCCTGGGGACAGACACGGGTGGTCACATCAACATGGAAGACGGATGGACGGAGGGCTTGGGCTCCTGGACCAGGTGGGGGCACAGACACTCAAGGAAGCTCCAGGCAGGGTCCGAGGGAAGCGGCGGGGTCTGCGGGGGGGGCACCCCTGGGCACACCCCCAGACCCGCGGAGCCCCCAGGCAGGCGGAGGTGCCCACGGGAGGCGCTTACTGGGCCTGGCCCCCTCGGCACCCCAGAAAGCAGCACAGCGCCCGCAGCACATGCACCCCCTGCCCAGGCCAGACGGCACACAAGGCCAAGGCCACAGACGCCCGCCTCCAGCACAAGGACTAAGCAAGAGTCAGTCTATCCGGCGCGCGGTCACTGTCCCTGCTCCTGCCAAGCCCGCCCCAGGCACCGCGACCCCAGCTCCAGGGAAGGGCACCATCAGCCCCACTTTATACCCAGGAAGCTGATGTGGCGAGAGGCGGTTCCCACACAAGGCCACAGGGCGGACGCAACAGCCAGGGCTCCCTCCTTGGCAAGTCTGGCTGCCTCCTCTCTGCTCCCCTGCTTTCTACGGGCCCGGCCACAGAGCCCAGCAGCCCCGTACCCTGGCTTCCCAGGGAGAGGACAGGCCGAGGCAGGGAGCTGAGGCTTCCTGGGGGGTGCCCGGGTGCACCCCTCCACCGGGCCAGCAATCACACACCTGCTACCCTTTGGGCAGCCTGCCCTGGGATTCTCCCAGATTGGCCACAAGAGCTGACGCCATGATGGCTGGGCCTGGGCTGGTGGCAGCTGGGGTCCGGGCTGGAGGGGACACTGGGGTGGGGGGGTGGTGGCTGGTGGCAGCTTTGGGCCTGGGCTGGAGGGGAGGCCGGCAGGGGGGTGGTGCTGGTGGCAGCTGGGGCTCTGAGGACTGGCCCCTGGGGGCTCTGGAGGGGTGTGCGTTTGCGTGTAGATGCAGAAAGTATTTGCTGATGACGTACCCATCTGGTGCACAGAGGACTTCAGGGAGCCTCTCTTAACCCTCGATGCTGCCATGTTCCAGAAGAGGATGTGAACGTTCGGGGAAGACCACTGCCTTCCAGAGGCCACGGCAGGCAGGAAGGAGCTGGCCTGCAGGGCTGGGCCAGCCCCTCACACGGGCCGGGTCATCCGCACACGGCCGCCCGCCGCCCGTGCAGGGCCCTCCGGGTGGGCAGGCCCCCCTCCGAGTGCCCCGGTCTACAGCCCCTCGTGCCTGGGACGGCACAGTGGGGCTGCGGGGAGGTCCCGGGACGATGAGGGACTGGAGGGGGCGTGCTCAGGGGCCGGGCTCCGCAAGGAGCAAGGGAGGCCAGGGCTCTGCCGGGAGCTTCTGGCAGATTCTACATGTTTGTCCACCTCAGGTTTCCTGTCCTGGCCCCGGTGCCGCCCCGAGCTCTGAGTTGGGGCGACAGCTGCACGGAGAGGGGTGGGGAGGAGGGGGCTGGGCAGGAGCCTGGCAAGGCCCAGGCTGTTGCAGTGGGGCTGTGGCGGTGGAGCTCAAGGAGGGTGGGTGAGGAGAGTGGCCGGGTTCCTGGAGGACCACGGGGGCCACCTAAAGGGGAGGGGGGTGAGCGGGCCTGTGGGGAAGGGGCTCCGCCTACTGCCTTTGGCTGTGGCAAGCCTGGGGTCACGGCAGACGCGCGGGACTCTGGGAAGGACAGCAGGAGAGCAGGACCACACTGGAGCCCCAAGGACCCCGAGGTGTGGAGCTGCACGCTGGGCCCCGCGCCCCCGGCGGGCCGCCCCCCCCCCCCGGGGGGGGGGGGGCGGGCGTGGGTGCGCAAGGGGGCCAGCGGAGCAAAGTGGCCGCCGCCGAAAGGTGTTTCCTGCCGTCCTCGCTCCCTTTCCTGCCTCGGCCCCCGAGTTCACAGAAGCTCCCGGGACCCTGCACGCAGAGGTGCGCCCTGCCCCTCCACACCCGTCGTCAGGGGACAGGGCCACAGGCAGGAGGGACACGCTGCCCCCAGGGGCCACTCGACGCAGCCCGGAACTGGGGCTCACCGGGGTTCCAATCCCCCCCTCCAGGCACTGCCTCCAGCTGTTCCGGCCCCGCCTCCCCAGGCCCCGCCCCACGGCCCCGCCCCTCCAGGGGCTTCCCGAGGAGCCCCTCAGCGGGAGTTTCCCCTTCTACTCCCCAAACCCTGCCTGTCAGCCCACCTCTGAGTGAGGCCCCTCCGCGGATGTCCCCTGCCCTGAAGCTACCAATGGCGGGGCACCGGCCTCATCTGGTCGCAGCGACTCCTCCCCCGCCCAGGCCCTCCTCCTGGCCCCCCTCTTCCCCAGGACTCTCTGTCTGTCCCGGGGACACAGTGGCCTCTGCCCACAGCCTCAAGCAGGAGCTCAGAGTTCCATCCTGGCCTCTGGCCTGCTGCCCTCTCCTCCCCTCCGGGCATCCACACCGACGGGAGCGTCCCACTGGCCAGCCTGGCTGTGCCTCCGGGTACCCCAAGCAGCCGCCCGCAGTGCTCCCCACACCCCGCCACCACTCCCCACCACTCCCAGACCCCTGGGTTCTGCCTCCTAGATCTTTCTGCAGTCTTCCCGTGCCCTCCAGGCCACCCACTCAGATGTCCCTTCCGAGGATACACCGGTGAGCCCCTCACCTGGTGCAGAACCCAAACCTGGCGGGGGGTAGGAGAAGGGGCGGGAGGGAGGTGCCCAGCAATCAGCCCCTTCCTCTCCAGCCCTGTCTGTCCGTCCAGGCTGGCACACCAAACATAGAGCCGCACCTGGGAAGGGCAAAGGCCCCCCAGCCCTGGGCTTTTTGGGGTCAGGAAGGGGCCCCAGCACAGCCCCGACCCACGGGGAGAGTCCACTGGACCCCTTGCTCAAAGGTTCTTGAACGATGGTCTTCAACACTCCTGCTCCAGGTTGTGATTTCTAAGCCTTGCCCCTCCCCTTCCTGGCCCCACAAGACATGGGGGAGGGGAAGGAGGAGACCCATGAGCTCAGAGCCCAGGGCGCTCGGGGCTGGCCGGCGTGGGGGAGGGACCCGTGCTGGCCCACCCAGAATCCACGCCACTGGGGTGCACTGTGTTGGGTGGGGGCCTTGAGCCCTGGCGCTGGGAGCAGGCACCTCCCGGTGCCTTGCTGCCTCCCCAGCTGTCGTGGGCCACCCTGGGGAAGGCCAGTGCCTCGTGGTCCAGGAGCGCTGATCCTGGCTGGCCCCAGAAGGGGGCCCGGCATGCAGATGGGGCCAGCTTCAGGAGCTCTGGCCACTGGCTCCCTCTGACAGAAGGTCCCCGTCACCCCGCCCTGGTTGTGCAGGACCCTCCGTCAGATCTGAGTTTCCAAGGAGCAAAAACCCTGTATGCCTTCCTCTGCTTAGGAACCTGCTGTGGCTCTCTACTGCTCCTGCCCAGAATAAACTCCATGGTGTGCATCTAGCATTTGAGGATACGGGGCTGCAGGGCTCCAGGCCCTAACACCACGGGCCAGCTGCGCAGCTATAGACAGTTCCCCCTTCTCTGCTCTGCACAAGGAGGCTGATACCTGTACCTCAGGGGCTGCTGGGGATAGAGCGAGGCCACCCGTATAAGGGTCAGCACAGAACTGGGGGCAGAAGAGTGCGGGGAGGGGAGAGGACTTCCTGGAAGAGGTGGCCTTGCCATCTCAGTTCCCATTCTGCACTGCAGGCTCAGATGCAGGCTGGGCAGGACCTGCCTCTGCACCCCCGCAGGAACAGGAACAGCAAGGGGAACCGATCTCTTGCAGCGGCTGGACTGGCTGTAACCAGAGCTTCCGGAGCCACTGCCCCCTGCGGCGCAGGAGGAGGATGGAAAGCAGAGGACTCTGTCCTCAGGGCCTTGGCCGGCACTTGCTGCCTTCCCGCCCAGGCTGCCCATTAGCTGCTCCAGCGCCTCTCAGAGGCACTTAATCTCCAGCCTTAGCAGTCCGCTCTGGCAAATGGGAATAACCACCGGGCATCAGCTTTCCACCAGGGGTGCTCGAAGGAGCCAGAAACAGGGTGTGAGGGCAGGAGGGGCCTGGGTAGCCTGTGGCCAGAGGGGAGGGGCAGGGGAGAGGCTCCCGAGACACCCCTCATCCTACCATCTGCCGGGCCGAGAGTCCCTGCCAACCTCGGCCCCAACTCTGATGAGGCATCGCACCCTCCCCAGGCTTTGGCCCTGGCTGTGGCCTCTGCCTGGAGGGCCCCTGCCCATCTTCCTGTGCCCCTCCCCGTAGGGCCAGCGGCCCTGGAAGCTCCCACTCGCCTCACCCCGGCCCAGCCTGCACCTCTCTGCCAGGCACAGGTTTCTGTGCCCACGACGTGTGCCCACACCCAGGGCGGATCTGATTCATCTCCGTTTCCCCCGCAGCATCTACAAGGGTTCCCTGCACAGAGAAGGTGCTGGCTAAATACTGCTGCTGGCTAAGGACTAGTGCCGCAGACAGAGCCTCAGTGTCCTCATCCGTGAAATGGGGGTGCCGCGTCCAGCCCTGCGCTCAGCGGAGCTGGAGAAGGGCTGGTGAGGCCCCCTTCCCCAGGCGGGCCCCTCCCCAGGAAATTGGACTGCCGCACCCTGGTTGCCACCGGCTTCAGGCACTAGCCCCCCAGGGAGCCTCACACCTGCGTCCCAGCTCCAATCTGCTATGCAGCCTTCAGCCAGCACCCCCCCCCAGCCTCATGCTGCCCACTTCTGAAGTGGGGACTCGGATATTGGCCTCACCTCCCCACAAGCGGCGGCTGGAACCCACTGGAGTGTGGGCTCAGTGGGAGAGGGCCGGGCAGGGGTCCCCGAGCCACCTGGCCGGGCGCCTCGGTCGTCGTCCCTGCTTCCCTCCGGTCTTACCTGCAGGCCCACCGAACCAGCCTCTAAGAGCAGGAGGGAGGGGGAGAGCACAGGCTCCCAGAGGCCGGTTGATAGCACAGCGGGTGGTCCTTGCGCCTGGGTGAGGGGTCGGAGGGGGAGAACCCGGCCGTCCCCGCCCCCTTCCCGGGGCTGCGGGCGACGCGGCAGGTGCAGCCGAGCGGAGCCGGTGCGGGAGGCGAGCGGCAGAGAAGCAGAGCCCCTCCCGGCGGTTACGCGGGGTCCCCCAGGCGCGCGCCCCTACCTCTGGCCCACATCGCTGCCCACGGAGCCCCCGCCGCGGGCCGGCAGCAGCGGGCTGAGCCCGTGCGGCTCCTCGGGCGCCGAGGCGCCGGCCGGGGCGCCCCCC
>NW_024412657.1:65075-104415 GCF_014898765.1 Herpailurus yagouaroundi | reverse complement strand
CCCCCCCCCACACACTGTAAGCCCCACAGCCCTTGGCCTGCCCCCAGCAGCCCCACCCAGACCACCAGGCCTGTGGCCACTGAGATGCACTCACTGCCCCTGCCTGGGGCTCACTCCGATGCACCTCCAGGGCATGGCGGGAGGCTTGTCAAGGCCAATTCAGGGCCCTGTAAGCCCTCCTGCTTTCCCCTCCACAGTTTTTGCTAAGGCTGGCTGCTTGGGGTTCCTCAGGGTCCAGGACACCCATCTTTGACCCAAAGGCCTCCTCCCAGACCCTCAGGCTCTTGGGGGACGGGTGGGGGTGAATGACCAGGAGCCTTCAGAAGAGGCCCTTGTCCTTGGCCTGCCTGGGGCCAAGCGGCTTGGGTCAGATCAGAACCTGGGAGGGGGCGGGTGTCAGGATCTCTTTGAACTCTGGCTGAGTGCCCTTACCCGTTGTCACCAGGATTCTGAGACCACAGAGACCCCTGCCCCTATCACATGAGTTAAAGTGGTAGAACCAGGGGTGGGGGCCGGCCCCAGGAGAGACCCTGGTGGTCTACCGCTTTTTGAGGGGCAAGGATTTGTCTTCCAGGACTCCTGCACCTTCCCCGCCCCCATCTCCACATGGAAGTGAACTCTGGCTAGTCACCCATGCACAAGTGTGGGGCAGGGGCCAGCAGCCCTCAAAGCCCTCGGCACATCAGCACTTCTCTGCTCCCCAGATCATAGGGCCACTAGCCACCCCGTGAGCCCCACAGCAGCGTGGCAGCCCCTGACCCAGCAAGGCAACCGCACATCTGTTAATGGAATGCCTTGGGGACACACACACCCAAGTCACAGATGCGTAGAGACCACCCATGTCACAGGTGTGCAAACAGAGACTGCCAATGTCACAGATGTGCAGACAGAGACCCAGGCTCCTGACTTCAACCAGCACCCTGGACTCCTGGTCCTCTGGTATCACTTAACCTTCTAGGTGAGTCCAGCCCCAGGCCATCCCTCCGCGTTGCTTCCCAGACAGCCCTCGGGGCATGCTTGTGAGAAGGCAGGAATCCTCCACCTGTTGGGCTCACGCTCACCAGGCTCCTCTGAGAGCCGAGACCCCGAGGAGAACAGCACATCCACATTGACACTTGAGAGTGGGGGGGCCCTGCGCTGGCCCCCCCCCCCCGGCCCCTCCTAAGCTGCCGCAGGGAGAGTAGTGTGCACTGAGGGAGGGTGTCCTCCACCTTAGCAGGCCCGCTCCCCAGGCTGAGCCTGACTGACAGGAGAGCAGCAGGGGGACAGAGGAGCTGGGCTTGGCCTTCGGGCAGGTCCAGGAGTCTGCTGACCACACTCAGCTCCTGGAGCTGGAAAATTGAGGGCAGGCTGTGCCTGGAGGCTGGGAGCACGAGGCGGGGGGCGGGGGTCAGGCACTCACCTGGAGCTCGAGGTTCACGCAGGTGGTGGGGGGTAGGTGCTATGAAACCCTCCTCTCCTTTCTCACACTGGGAAGGGCAGGAGCCCTCCCTGAGCCCCCATGCTCCCCGGCCCCTGCAACAGATAGGTCCCGGCACCGCGAGCCTACAGCCTCCGGAGCTGAGCTGCGTAAGGACCGTCCCTGCAGACGCAGGCCTGACACGCCCGTGCAGTCTCTTCCCAGGTTACAGGGTCAACCCTGAGGATCTGGCAGCATTTGAAAAATAACATTTTCCTAATTGCATCAGCGTGCCCTCGTGTTTTTCCTTAGTCACAAGCTGGCGGGGCTGCGGGGAGGCGCACGCGGGGGAAACCACGTGGCCAGAGATTGGGGCCATGTCGCCCCTCTCCTGCTGAAAGCCTCCTTCCACGGCAGAACCCCAAGACCATGGCTGCCTCTGCTCCCTCCCAGTTTGAGCTGCTTTGGGTTTTCTCTGGCGGTCTGAAGGCTCAGACCTGGCAGCGTCCGCGGATGACCTCCAGCTTCAGGGGACGCCGGGGGCGGGAAGAGCACCAGGGGGTGGGAGGCCGACGCCCCCAGCCCCAGGGTGGATGGTAAGGCTGTGCGGCCCCTCGTCCCTCGTGGTGCTGCTGTGACACTGGACACTCGAGCGAGCACAGGGTGGTAAACAGAAACCCCGCAGGCCTCCTGGCGTCCTGCCACGCTCCCCCAGCACCGTGGAAGGCCCAGGGACGCTGTTTGTTGTGCTAGCTGAGGGCAGGGGCCCCAGGGTCTCTGGGTCCACCGTAGGAGACACAAGGCTGAGCAATGCCCCCCGAGGCGTCGGGATCTGACCGAGACCTCTCCCTAACCCAAGGCGTGTCTCACTGAGAGCTTCAGGGCATGAGTCCCCGCCCAAGGGGGGGGCAAGAACGGGACCGTGGCTCAACCGCCCAGACACAGTCTACATGCCCCTTCCCACGCCTTCTCCCTGCCTACCTGAGGGGCTGGGGAGGAAACCTGGGGCCCCTGAGACCATACCCATTGTCTTTCACATCTCCTGTGATGGCCACACCAAAGAACTGATTTCTACGAGAACTAAGTGCTTCGGCAGCTTAAAGAAGGCGTCCCTCCCCCCCAGCCCTCACACCCTCGGGATGAGACAGGGAGCCTCATCTGTGGGACCTGCCAACCTCCGGAGCCAGGGCAGGGCGGCCCCCTGCCTCCAGGCAGGGTGGGGGGAGGCCCTGCTCCTCTTGGGTACTTGCAGACCCCGTCGGCACAAACACACGAGGCTCAGGCAGCACCCGAGGGTCCCGGTGACTCGAGTGTGGCCTGCTCCTGTCCCATCAGTTCACACTGGAGGCCCAGGGAAGTCACTTCCCGTCTCTGAGCCACAGTTTCCTCCTCTGTAAGCAAGGACGCCTTCCGTCCTCACGAGCAGACTGGATGCAGGTGAAAGAGGGGAAAATGCAAGACGTTCAGCATAAATAATACCTGGCCCAAGAGGGCTCAGTCAGCATCGGCTTTTAATGCTGGGCCGTTGAACAACATTTGGCCACGTTCCACCGGATAAAGGCTCTGATCCCAAGTGTCAAGTTCCTGGGATGGCCAAGTCCCCATCCAGCCCTCTCCAGGTCAGCCGGAGGCCCCTCTGGGGAGTTCCAATTTGTGCCGCTGACCTACGGGATCCAGCGGGAGAGGCCAAGGATGAGACAGGAAGTGCACAGCCTGGCGCGCACGAAGGGAAGTCCCCTGGGCAGTCTGGTGCACACGTAGTCACATGCCCCCACCCCGTGGGAGGGAGAGCCACGGCTGAGTGCCAGCGGCACGCCTGGCACTGTGGCCGCAGGACAGTGGCACGGGATCCCGGGAACAAGCTGGGTGAAGCCAGGACTCACGATTCCTGTACTCTGAGTTGAGCACTTGTGGGCTCACGGAGCCTAAGCAGCCACACGAGGTCCTGAAGCTTAGGAGAGGCCCAGGGCGCTGGGAAGCCAGGCTGGGCTGATGCTGCAGCCGTCCCGAGTACCAGATGTGCCGGTGCTGGCTGCCTTCGGGTGGTGAGAGCCAGGACTTTGTGCCTCTCTGTGCCTCTCACTACCACCCCCTTGGTGCTCAAGGGGTCAGTCAGCAAGACCTCAGGAAGGCAAACAGGCAAGGACACGCTCCTCCCACCAAAGGCACTGGGAGCTTTCACACTCGCGTTCTGCCCCCTTGGTCAACCCGATGCCCGAGCACAGAAGGGTTGCTCTCCCTGGTCCCCAAGGCCAGCCCAAACGCGTCACTGAAATCACATGCGCACAGAACCAACACTGACGTCGGGCGACGTCCCTTATGGCTCTAAGTACAAACAGCCCAAAGAAACCGTCGGCGGTGTATTAACACTGCATTGCCGAAATACAATATGGAACAAAACTTATCTTAAAAAAGGGCGATATGCTTCATCATTCTAAGAGACTCGAGGGGGAAATCCAGCGGGATCATACCGGTAGACGCAAATAAAGCACTTGCTACCGTTCAAGACCCATCGATAAATTAAATGCAAGAAAACACCTTCTTAATAACCAACGACATAAGGAATCTTCCAGAAACCTAGGCCAACATCATATCTGTGAAATAGGGTTGCCATTCCCTGGGACGTGAGTCTGCCCACCGCGATGGGCGTCACGGCCGCCACATGAGACAGAGAGAGGAAGGAGAGCCACGAACACCGACAACTCAGCTCTGATTGCGGCCGGCGTGACCGCTCACCTAGAAGACCCGAGGGAACCGACTGAAAGCTGTTAGAAGAGACGAGAGAGCTCCAGTGAGCGAGCCCCACCTGAGCGCACCCTAGGAGCCAGGGCAGAAGCAGGAGCACAGCAGAAGCACCTCGGGAAGACCCACCTCGGGAAGACCCGCTCCCGCAGCCGTGCAAACCCCACGCCCCGAGCTGCCCTTGCCACGAAGCTCACAGGGCCGCCGGGGAGACCGCGGGGTGCCCAGACACTGGCTGGAAGCTGTCACTACCGGCACGAGGAGGTCATGGCGCCCGCAGCTCAGCAGTCCGTTCTCCAGACAAAAGGGCAGAGGCGATCGGCTCCCATCAGCACACACCGCCGTTTTCTCAGAACGCGACACATTGTTTCCAAAACTCAAACTGAAAAACACACACGTGACGATAGCCAAGACGTGCCTGCCGCCGTCACCACCAAGCGCCACAGCCACGGGACGCGTAGGCTTTGGCACGAGGACGGACACGCGGCAGGGACCTGAGGGCGCGGGAGGGGTGGTGGGCACCACGTGCCCCCCACCGCGCTGACGAGACGGGAGGCGCGTGCCTGGCCTGGGCGGGGCTGACACCCACCTATTCAGAGGCTACGCTGCGGCTAGCGCCGGCCCCCACCTCGCGGCCCCCACCTCGCAAAAGGCTGGGAGAGAAACAGGGGGCAGCCATCTGCATCAGGAAGGCATCTGATGTGCAGAGACCGGAGCATGGAAAGGAACAGAGCCAAGGACAAGGACGGAACAGCGCTCAACAGGGAGAAGGCGCCTGCGGGGATGACCACGGTCAGGTCCCCCCAAGAATGTCCGCAGGTCTCGTAGAAAAGACACAGCGGCAAAGGATGGGCGAGCGGCAGGTCCAAGAACACGCACACCAGCCGGCGCGGACGAGGAAAAGCTTCCCGCCTCGCCGGTCACCGGGGAGCAGTGGGGGAGCGCCCTCACGTGCTGCTGGCCACGTGTGGTCTGGGAAGGCCCAGAGCAGGGAGGGCGTGGATCCGGCCTCAGGGTCCGTGTCTGCCGGACAGACACGAGAGGAGCCGCGGGGAGCCTCGCGTGGTCTGAGAAGTAACAGCAGGGCTGGCCCACCCACAGCCAATACCCGCACACCCTCGCCTGTGCCAAAGCCCGCCCGGGCCCAGGTTTCCACCCCCCCCCCAGCCTCAGGACGCTGCCACCAACAGTCCGAACACCCAGTGACTCAGGACAGTTCTGTGCTATGAACGGGCCGATCTGTGTGACCCAGCACGGAACCACACTTTGCGGGGTCCCGTGTCAAAATCCAAGCACGGCACCACTCCTTTAAAGGACCCTTCTGGAGAGGAAGTTTCCTCTGGGCACCCAGCCTGCATGCCACTCATGGGCTGCCCCCACTGCACAGTGACCTCAGTTTGGGGGTGACGGCAGGGGAGAAAGGCCATGTGTCGCCCAAGGTGCCACGTGAGAAGACCATCAGCCTCGTCATTGGGGGCCAGGAGGCCAGGGGACCACGCCCACCACCGGCGTCCCCAGGCCACAACCACAGTCTCCCAGCCCTCTCGTCCTGGGCCCACCTCTGCGCAGGCCACTGGGGAGGGGCCCCCGTCTCCTCAGGCTGGGCGTGTGGCATCCTGGAAAACAGTTCGTCTCCCCACCTGCTGGCAGTGCTGAAACCGGCCGTCCCGTGGCCTGCGGTCACTGAGGGGACCCGGTCCCTCTCCTAAGAGGTGTCCCTCAAGGTTCACACTCAGTCCTAAATTCCCAAGGAGCCTGGAGAGCCACGTTTGCAGAGGAATTGGGGACGGGGGGCGCGTGTGTGCACACGTGCGCACGGATGTACATACACACGCGTGTGCGAGCATGTCTGTGCACACGGGCACGTAGGCGAGCACACGCGTGCGCTCGCCCTCGCGCGTCCCCGCTCAGCATGCAGGCGAGTCCGGAAGACAGTGCAGCATCACCGGGGTGGGGGGCAGCGGAGAGCGGGCCTGGCGCCCAGTGGAAGCGGAAAGCAGCCTGTCTGCTGACCACAACAGAAACGCTAAGTGCTTCCTTTGCACAATAATTAAAAAGCCAGAGCCATTGGAGCTGCTCAGCAGCCCTCGCTCAGGCGTCTCTGGGGAGCGAGCGTCCTCCCGCCCCTCAGGGGAAGGGACTCTGAGTCCACACTATGGCAGCCACTGGCCACCATCTCCCAGATGCATCAGGTTCCAAGGTGACAGCTGAGAACCCGTCGTTGAGCTGGATTCAAACTGGAGAGTCATCAGAACCGACGCTTTGGAGTGGGGTTCTCGTGCACCCATCAAACCCGTGTTCCAGGAAGGGGATGGTAGCGGTGTGGACGCAGGGCCGGCCCCCCCACCTTCCCCGAGCCCCACCCCGACGACGTAGGGGAGGCAGAAGCCACAGGGATTTGCAGTTCTCGCCCCGCCCACCTGGGCTGGGACCTAAGGCTCAGGAAAGGCCCCTGTTGCACACCCCAAAGACGTGGCATGTCTGGGTCACCCACTGCCCGGGTCTGTGTCCCCACCGCAAGGCCCAGGACTCAGTCCCCGGGTGCCCACGACCCTTGGCTGGTCCTGCTGACGAGCTGCACCCCATCCTATGGCTGAAGACGCCCAAGTCCCTCCCCTTCCGGCTGGACACACGGTGGCTGCTTAGAGGTGCAGCTGGGGGCAGCCGGAGCCGGCATGGACGTGGGGGGCCCTTGGGAGCCTGCCAGGACAGACGGCGTCCCCTCCGTCACAGCAGGGCACGGGGGCTCCACTGGGAGGAGACTGCCCTGTCCGGCCTGCCACGCCCCTACTCAGCCCTCCGAGAACCGCACCAGCTCCCCATGCTGGCCGCACCAAATGGCTCTGAAGGCTGGCGTGGCCTGCAGAGGTGCTGCGGGCCTTATGTGGAAACGGAAGCCCAGGTGGGATGTCACCTGCCCACACGTGACACCTTCTACCTGGCAGATCTTGGCCTTAGAGCCTCGTGCTCCCGGTGTCCAGACAGCTCAACTTGGTGGCTTCCCCGTCCTCTGACCTCCGGCACCTGCCAACACGTCCGGGGTCACATCCCTACCAGCACCCTGAGGCCTCCCACAAGGGCTCCACACCAGGCTATTGGCCTCTCCAGGACCCCAGGCCCCTGCATGCCCAGAGCCGGTACAAACCCCCAGCTGTGACCAAGGTCTCCACAGGGGCGGTCAGGAGAACGGTAGAGAAGTTGTTCAACTTCCCCGAGCCTTGCTGCCCCCACAATCCACAGGGTCAGGGAGGACCTCTTCGGGCCACTGGGTCCCCCTGGGTCCTCAGCCGCTGGCCCCAAGACCACGCGTGCCCGCAGCCACAGCGCAGTGGCCGGCCTCCCTGCCTCGCCCAGCACAGTGATTATGGATGCCCCACGAGGGGGCTGAGCTCGACCTGCCCTCCGACCCCAGCTTTCTGTGGTGGCCACGATGGCAGAAACGTGGTTCCACGTTCTGTCTCGGCGTGGCGGCTCCAGCTGCTCGGCAGGGATGACGCCGACAGGAGGAACATACTAGAGCCACTGGGACTTGTTTCTGCCACGGGGCGGGCAGCTGGCCCACTGTCGCACACTGGTTGGGTCCCAGCCACAGCCCCTTCCCTCGCTGCCCAGCAGCCCAGAGCTGGGTCCCCAGGGGCTCCCGGACCCCCTCCGCTAGCCAGGAGACGCTGGCTGCCCTTCCTGACGAGCGCCAGCCGAGGTCCCCGGCAGGGAGTCTCTGATTAAGTCACCGTAAACACGTGAGGCAACGTCACAGGCCGACAAGAGCTGGCACCGGGGGTGGCTGGCGTGTCCAAAGCTCCAGACCTCACTGCCCCACACAGAACAGGCCAGAGTGACCGCACGGTGGATCCCTGAGCACGCCTGTGGAAGGTCCAACCAAACCGCACGGCGGACTTCTCTGGAAGGCCTCTCCAGAGGTCCTGGCCCAGGGACCAGGCCCGGTCCTGCCTCCACCCCTTGCAAACATCGTAAGCTCTCCAGTAGCTAGTACGGGCCTCATGCCCCAAGGCAAGGCCCCTGGCTCATCTCCATGCTCCAGAGGAGAAAAAGATTTTGGGTCAGTGTGGGTGGCCTCATCTACACACACACACACACACACACACACACACACGCACGCACACACACACACGCACGTGTGCGCGCACACTAAAGAATTCCCAAGACGACTTTGAAAATACCTGTGTGATCAGAAGCCGCTCCTGGGCCAACACCCATCTTGGGGCTCCACCCAGAGACTCGCACACACCCCATCGCCCCCCTCTCCAGCCCCAGGCAGGGGCAGGGCCCTCCTGCACACTCCGGGTGCCCCCACTCCGTCCAGCACAGCGCTCCTACGCGGAACGCAGGGGTGTGCACGGGGGCGCGTCACAGTCAGGTACACGCCCTTCCCGCCCGTGGTCTGGACACGCTCAGGCAGACCCCCCCGTTTCAGAAAACCGGGGGCTTGTCTGGGAGGAGAACACAAGCACCGCCGCCCCCTGGAGGCAGGAGTCACTTGGGAACAGCCCACAAAACCCTGCGTCCTCGGGGAGCCCAAAGAGAAGCCTCAGGAAAGAATCTGCACCCGGTCACTGACCCTCCGTAGGGAGGGGAAGTCAAGTGACAGAGTCCGGCGTCGGCCACACCGTGACTATCCCGAGTAACTTCACGGGCTGCTGAGACCCGGGCAGGTGGACAAGCTGGCTGGGGGACTCAGAGGCTGTGGTCCAGCTGGACGTGTGGACACACAGTCACACCCATGGACCTGCACTCTGACAGAGAGCCCCAGGTGGGTCCCCCCACCTCTGCTCCCCTTTCCACTCACCCCTGTCTTTCCGAGCTGCTGCTGTAGACTCTCCCGGCCAAAAACAGAGCTCTGAGTTCCTCCCAGTCCCCGGACCGGGAAGCCACCCCTGTGCCGGCCAGGCCTGGGCTGTGCCTCGGGCCCTGAGAACCTTTCCCACAGGGCCTGGGCCACTTCCTGCTGCCCTGCATGCACTGCTCCCTAATATGGGCCTAGAGGGCGGGCCGAGACCTCCGGCCAGGCACGCACCCTGGCAGGGCGTCATCCCCAGCTCTCTGTGCCCTCTGCCATCGGGGCTTGCAGGGTGCCAAACCAGTCCCCGGGGTCAGTGGGGAGGAGGGGCAGGGCTGTGGGGAACCGGCAGTTCGGGGAAAGGCCACAGGGCTCTGAGCAGAAGGCCAGCACCGGCCTGCTCTGGGGCAAGCCTGGCCCTCCCTAGGCCCCTGCCCCCTCCATAACAACTGTCACCTGCGTGGCAGCGACATCTGCACCCGGGGAAGGAACAGGGTAAGAAAGGCAGTGCCCAGGGATCTTGGGGGCGGCTAGGACCCGCGGCCCCACCCCCCGGGGACAGGCACAGGGCCCAGACAGGGGTCCAGGCGCCAAGGTAGAGGTTCCTGCAGCCCAGAGAGCCAGGAACCCTTCCCAGGTCCCCAAGTGCTTGACCCGCCGGCCTGGGGGCTGCCCCCGCCAGCAGCAGGCAAGGGTGTCCCACCGCCCTCACCTCTGCAGGAAACCCCAGCATCGTTACTAGGATCACCCAGCACCTTTCAGGACAGACCCGCCCAAGCTCCAGGGAAGGAGGAAACCCGGGCCACCAGACTCCAGAGCTGCCCCTGCGGTCAAACCTAGTGCAGGAACCGGCGTCGCAGAAGTCCCCCCCACCCCCACCAGACCCTCATTTGCCCGGAGAAAGGTCTCCCCTCTCCCAGCCCAGGACAGCCTCCCTAACCTCACGGTCTTGGCCTCAGACGCTCCCGCTCCAGCCCAGGCGAATTACACTCCCTCGCCCAGCCTGACCTTCCCTGGGCAGAGGTGGGGGGCGGGGGGGGGTCCTCACATGGCTTCCTTTTCCCTGGTGGGGGTGAGTCTTCACCCTTCCCTGGGGGGCTTCCCATCCAGTCTGACCTTCCCCCCGCCATGCGTGCCCCTGGTTTGGGACACAAGCGGGTCAGGTCTGTTTTCCTTCCTGGGCTCCGCCAGAGCTCCAGTCACCTGGATGGACAGGACATGTGGCATCCCGGGACACTGCTCAGGGAAAGGTGGCCCAGCACGACTGACTCCCAGATCACCTAGAAGCCAGGTCAGCAGGCCCTCTACTCACAGGGGTGAGCAAATGGAAACGCCCAAAAGGGAAACGACAAGCCAAAAATACCAAGCCATTAAAAGCCAAAATCCCTGCCCTTCTGTGCGACACAGCCCACCTGCCTCCCACACGCAGTCAGGGCCCTGGAACACCCGCTTCCACGTGGAGTGCCCTTGCCCCTGTGCCCGCCGCCACCCCCTCGCGGGAGCACCCCAGTGGGCCCTTCCTGCAGGCTGGGTGGAGGGGGGGTGCTGGGAGGCTGGCGCAGCCCGGCTCCCGGCGCCCCGGAGCTGCTCGGAGCCCCACACCCAAAAATGGCTGCACTGGGGGCACCTGCGCGCCAAGGGGGCAGACAGACAGACGCCGGCCCCAGGCACCTGCCGGTCACCGGAGTAAGTGCCGCGGGGGCTGGTCCTGTGGGGCGCTCCTGTTCCCTGTGGTGCGGGGGAGGGCGCTCATGGGTGCGCTCATGGGCGCCTGGGGTGTGGGGCTCTGGGAGAGGAGGGGCCCCGGGCACGCGGTTGTGCGGTGCGAGGGGCCTGGGAGGGGGCGCTGGCGGGGACTAGGTTCCCTCCGCCTGGGGAGAGGCGCATCGGCCCTACCTGGGGGCGCATCGGCCGTCGTCGAACACGAAGGTCCGGTTGGTGTGGCCCCCGCCGCGCGCCGCTGGCCGCGCCCCCCCTGTACGAGCCCCCCGGGCTGCGCGTTCCGTCGGGGAACGGCATGCGGGGCGGCGGCGGCTCGGATGCGGAGCCCAGGGAGAAGCTTCTTTGCTTTATCCCGAAACACAACACTTTTCTCTCTCCGAGCCGAGAAAAAAAAAAGCCTGTTCCAGGGTCGGGGTTCGGGCGCCAGGCCGGGTGCGCCCCCTGCCGGCTGCGCCGGGAACCGCGGCGGCTGAGGGCCAGGCGGGGACGCAGCTGGCTGGGCGCCTCCCCACCCGGGGACCCGCCCCCATCGCGGCGCTCGGAGCCCTCCCAACCGCGAGAGACAGGAGGGGGCACTTCGGTGGCCAGAGAACCCCAAGCGCGCCTCAGGGTCGCTCGGAACTGGGAGGAGGGCTCCGTCCTACCAACAGACCCGCGTTCAGCGACTTCCGCCAGCTCACCCCTGGAGGTCCAGCAAGAGGAGCAGGCGGACCGAGCCCTCCAGAGACCCGCAGGCCCCTGGAGAATGAGCTGAGGGGTGGGGAGAATCCAGGGCCCAGGGCAGGCAGAAGGCACAGGCGTGGCAAGGGGCTGGGATGGGGCAGGCGCTGGGGTGCCGGGGAAGGCACAGCGGGGGAAGGTGACGTCGGGGTGGGCTCGGAGCTGTCAGGATGCCCCCTGGCTCCTGGGTGGGTGATGACACTTCATTTAGGTGGAGCGCCCTGCAAGAGGGGGCAGGCACACGCGGACTGTAGACCGGCTGGCCCCCAGCAGCAGGTGGGGACCCTCCAACCTGTCCCTAACCGACCCCTGAGCCCCGCACATCTTGGTGAGCAGTTCTCAGACCAGCCTCGCCCCGTCCTCTGGGAACCCCCCTACCCGGGCCTCACGGTCTCCCCTGGGTCCCCGGGCCGCACAATGTTCCAGAAACTCCCATCTCCTCCTCCCCCCACACCTGTGCCTGTCCCTGCCTCAGGTAACACTCACTGCTCTGTAGGGGAGTCCACCCTGCCACCTCTGGCCTCCTGACACCGGGCCCACGTCCAGCCTGGGCTCCTGCCGGTTCCTGCTTGGGGCGCCAGCCGCCCAGCCCTGTCCCGAAAATCACCGCTTCTGCCCTCCTGCCCCTCCCTTCCCACAGTGGCCATTTACCCGCGCCTTCCTCCACGGTCAGGCTCCTGGAGGGCATCACGCCTCCCTGTAGACAGAGCCCAGCTGGAGGCTGGCACCCAGGGAGGCCACACCCGAGTGGGAGGTGGGCCGACCCCCCGGAAGAGGAGGGAGGACCACTCAGCCCGGGCCACACGTCGGCCCTGGAGCGGGCAGATCCAGGCCACCGCTTTCTGGCAGCTTCCGGCGGGAGAAACTTGAGGCTCCGGGGCGAGTGGGGGGGTGGGGCAGAGCACGCGTCTGGGCGGGGGCGGCGGGGGGGGCGGGTGGGGAACGGGGGGGCTGGAGGGGGTCAAGGGTGCTGGGCGGGGGGACCCAATGCGAGTGGACTGCGCTGCAGGTCCCCCCACCCGGCGAGGCCCGTGGGGCAGGCCCTATGGGGGGAAGGCGGGGCTCCCGGAGGACGTCCACCACGGCGTTCTGGGGTTCACGGAGCTCGACGCCCCGGCGTCTCCCGGGCAGCGGCTCTTCCCCGTCCAGTGCCCAGGGCTGCCGCGAAGACAAGGCGCCCGAGCGTGCGGGCTCCGGCCTCCCGCGGAACGTGCTCAGCGAGCGGGAGCGCAGGTGAGCCGCGCGGGGGGAGGAGGGGCCGGGCTGCTGGGGGGGGGGGGGGGGAGGGGAGTGGGTGTCGGGCGTCTGACCTGCGGCCCTGTGGGGGTTATAGGCCGCTGGGACAGGGTTTGCGGGGGTCTGTGCAGTAAGGGGACCGTGACTGGGGCCCGCGGTGAACAAGAAGCCCCAAGGAAGGGGGGAGGGGTTCCCGGGACCACCAATGCAGGCCCCCCCCCCCCCCCCCCCTTGACCTGAGCCGGGGGGGGGGGGGGGGTGGGGCACTTGGGATCTCTGGCGCTGGTGGTCTAGGGCACAAGCACAGCCTCTCTTTTGGAGAGCTCACGGCGGAGGGGGGGGGGGTCCGAGGCCGGGTGGGCTGACGGTGGTTGTTGCTTGTCCGCAAGCAGGAAGCGGATCTCTGTGAGCTGTGAGCGCCTGCGGGCCCTGCTGCCCCGCTTTGATGGCCGGCGGGAGGACATGGCCTCCGTCCTGGAGATGTCGGTGCAGTTCCTGCGGCTGGCCGGCGGCCTGGTGCCCAGCCAGGAGCCGCCCGCCGCCGTGAGTGTGGGTCCCCCGTCCGCACCCATGGCTGCCGGTCGCCTCGGCCCCGGGGGGCGGCTCTGACCTGCTGGCCTCCCCCGTGCCCTGCACCGCGCACCCCGGGCGGCCGTGATCTCGGCAGGCGTCGCCCTGTCTGTGCCGGTTCCACCTCCACGAGTGAGGCGGGCGTCCCAGGGCACGAGCTCTGTCGTCACTTAAGTCCCTTATGCGCGCCTCCACCTGCTCTGTGTTTCCGGTCCGGCGTCTGCTCTCGGGCTGACCCCCTTGACCCCAGCGGGGCGGCGGGTGACAGGGAACGGCGGGCTGTTCCCTCCCGTTTGTTGCCTGACCGTCGTCGGGTGTCACGTCTGTGCCAATTCTAGGCTCTCGCTCCGTCCAAGGAGACGTGGCACAAGTGGCAGAGGGACGTGTTGCAGCTGGCCCTGTCAAGTCCGACCTCAGCAGGGGCGCCAGACTCCGGGATGGCAGCGCCCGGCGTGACCGTGTGAGTGTCCCCTGTGTGGCTGGGTAGCCCGTCGGGGCAGCAGACACAGCCTGTTCAGGGCTCTCGCTCTGTGTTTTTGTCCTTTAGGCCCCAGGCTGCGACCGCAGGTGTGGCCAAGGGTGAGGCCCCGCTGGGGGCAGCCGAGGTGCTGGACGGGCCGCCAGCCCTCCCCGGTGAGCAGGAGTGCAGGGCAGGGTCTGTTCCTGAGCGGGGCGCGGACGCTTAATGTCGGTTCTCTCGGGACCCTCTTGTCGGGGGGAAGCCTTGGAGACCCCACGCTGCCTTCGGCCGCGGTACAGACCTCAGGACAAGGGTTGCCGGGAGGGGCGGGTGTGGGGGCTCAGGTGCCCCAGACGGGTCAGCCACAAGCGGTGATGGTTCTCTGTCAGCTTGTCTCCTGGGGAGCAGGGTCCAAGCTAGCGGGTCTCTGAACTTGTTTCTGCTCCCCAAGGATGGCCCCCCCACCCCTCCTCCGCCCTGGGCCTCTAGGGGTCCCTGGGTCCCCCAGGAAACTTGTTGGCCCCTGTCATGGCCAGGTCTCTGGAGCGGCCCCCACACTGCCCTGCTCTCCTCGGTACCTTTTTTTTTTTTTTTTTTTAAAACCTTTATTCATTTTGAGAGAGAGACAGAGTGCAAGCAGGAGAGGGGCAGAGAGAGGGGGACACCGGATCTGAGGCAGGCTCCAGGCCCTGAGCCGTCAGCACATAGCCCGACGCGGGGCTTGAACTCACAAACTGTGAGATCATGACCTGAGCCGAAGTCAGACGCTTAACTGACTCCAGGGGCGACCCCCCCTTCCCCCCCCCCGCCCCGCTCTTTGTCCCCCTCTGTGCCTTTTCGATGTTTTTTTCTGTATGGAGTGAGAGTCATCGGCCTTGCACGGGGCCTTTGTTCTCTGGTGCTGTGCCGGCCAAGCCTGCAGGCACCTCTGATGATGTCTCTCTCGTGCTGGACCCCGCACCCCAGCTATTTGTCGCTTCTTGGACACGGGTGCTGGTGATTGCCCTGTGCCAGAGTCCCCGAGTGCCGCAGGAGGCGAGGCTGTGTCTTCCGGTTCCCGGAACGTGCCTGTCGAGGAGGGGAGGGGGCTTGCTGTGAACAGGGCTGGCGGCAGAGTCAGGGCCACAGGCAGGGCGTGAGGGTGCAGAGGTGACGCGGCAAGGGGGCTAGGTCTGAGGGTGGAGGCCGGGATCAAGGATTGCGGGCAGGTGGGGGTAGGGTCCCAGGTCTGAGCTCCAAGGGCCTGGCCTGAGGTCAGCGGTGTCTCCTCCTAGGAGCTCCCCTGGCCCCAGGTGCATAGCCCTGCGGCCCTGGGCGTCTGTCCTTGGGGGTCTGTCTGCCTCCTGCTCCCGAGCTCCTTGTGTCCCCGTGCAGGGTGCAGTGGGTGGGGGCTGGGGCCTTTAGGGTAGGGCTGCGCCCACACGGGGAAGGCCAGCATACACCTGCCCTCTCTTGTAGAGCCTTGCAGCCTGGTGACCCGGCCCCCAGACCCAAGTCTCTCCAAGGCCCTGAGGTCGCCTCCACCCTGGCCTCCCCGCTCCTGGCAGCCACCCTCCCCTCTGGTGAGCAAAGAGGCTCAGAGCTGCCGGGGCCAGGCTGGGCCCCTGATGGAGGGGGCCGACTCTTCCATGACACTGGACACCAGGTGGGTGCCCTGGTGGGCGTGCGCACCAGCCCCACACACCACCTCCTAGCCCTGCCCGCGCTCTGCCCGCCCCTGCCCCTGGGAAGTTCGCACCCCTCCCTCTCTGTCTGCCGGGGCCACAGCTGCCAGCCCAGGCCTGTTTTGAGCCAGACGCTGCCGTGTGGCTCTCTGATGCATTTCCGAAAACGTTGTCGTGTTCCCAGTCCGTCTGTGTTTCGGCTGATAGTAAACGAGTTTGTGTTTTGTTGAGCGTGCACCAGCTGGGGCGTGGGAAGGGAGCGTGGCAGAGGCTGGAGAGAAACCAGCAGAGGCAGCGGGGTGAGCCAGTCTGTCCCCAGCATGCAGGCTCGGGGTCTGGCGGGGAAGGGGGGGCACCCAGTTCATCTTAAGCCTGAAGCCACCTTTGAGGGCACACACCTTTGTCTCGAGGCTGGAGGACCGGGTCCACCTGGGACCATTCGGTCAGGGTGCGTTCTTCCGGCCTCGTTCAGGTCTGCGTCCGGATGTGATGTGGAAGATGGGGCGTCCTTCCTGCTGAGCGCCAGTCCCGACTGGTGGCTGGGTGAGTGGGGATGCGCCACCTGGGCCACCACTTGCCCTGATCAGGGACAGGCCTCGAGGTCTCAGGCGGTCTGGACGAGGGGCTGGGCAGGTGGCTGGGATTAAGAGGAGACGTGCTCGAGCTCGGTGTGCGGGGCGGTATCGGGGTCCCAGTATTTGTCTCTTGCTCCTTGCTGGTGGTTGTCGGGGTCGCTGGGGTGGGGAGCGTAAGGTGGCGAGCATGCATGTGGACCGTGTGCGTGCGCGTGGCACGTGGGGCTGGTTGTGTGTTACCCGCGATTCGGGATCTGTGCCTTTTCTGCACGTGACGTCCCCACAAAGGTGTCTGGACGTGGAATGAGTCCGTAAGATTCAGCGTCGTGGGAGACGCCTTCCTTGTTCTGGGCTGGTGGGTTCTCCCGGGTCTCAGGGGGGACCAGCGTGTGTGGGCCCACTCACCCCACACGGCCCTCGGGCGCCAAGGGCTTCCAAGTCGGGCAGGACGGACGGGCAGAGCTGGGCCTCTCCGCACCTTGACCTTGCCACGTGCACCCCAGGTACCCAGGCTGACGTGTCCCGTCTCTGACGTTTCCAGGGTCTCTGGAGGGCAGAGGCGCCAGCGTCCCTTCTCGGAGCATGGCCAGGAGCAGCCTGCTGGACAGGGCAGAGCCCAGCTTCCTGACAGACATCGGGCCCGGCTCCCAGGAGCTCCCAGACGGCCCCCTGGAACCCTGGGGCTCGGACGCCGGCTGCCCCAGCCTGGCCCTGCGGGATGAGATGGACAGCATCTTCCCTGACTTCTTTCCCTGCTAGGCGGTGGGGAGGGGGTCAGTGCCACACGTGCCCGTGTCGCGTGCCGGGTGGCTCATCCCGGGTTCGGGGGGGCGGCAGGGCCGGCTGCGTATTAAAGGCGGTGCTTCTCCGGAAACCAGAGCTCCTGTAGCTTCGCCTCTCTGTAATCGGTGCGATTCACTGGGCAGATGGCACCACTTGCACTCAGAGCGCGGGCACCTGCCTGGGGCTTTGCTCCTGCGACGGTCTTGGCCTTGAGAAGTCCCTGAATAGCCCTGCAGTCTGAGGAGGGCTCCCGAGGACTGGGACTTCTGTGCTCCGGGCCTGCTCCCCGGAGAGGTGGGCGGGGACCCCACTTGTCACGCCTGTGAGTGCCCTCTGCCCTGGCCAGGGCGCCCTGAGGAAAGGGCCGGCTTCCGTCTTCGAGGTGGGGACCTCTGCACTCCTCACACAGGGCGGGGCGTTGGGGGGCCCAGTGCAGAGGTCACCTGGCCGGTCCCAGCGCCGTCCCAGCTGCCCCTGACCTCTGGGGCCCGGGGAACGGCTGGGTTACTGGGAGGGGCGTCTCGGGCCCCCGTGGTCTCGTGCGGCGGACCCTACCCGGCGTGACCGTGAGCCACGGCAAAGGCGGGTGCCGGTCTCTGAGCCAAGCTGGCTGAGGTCTCACCGCACTGCTCCTGCTCACCTCCTTCCGGAGACGCTGGGCTCCAGGCCCCCCGTGGAGAGTGCTCAGGGGCCTCAGGGCCGTCTACCGTCTGGGAGGGTGGGTTCTCCCGTGGTCTCGAGCCCTCTGTCCAGGCTGTTTGCCTCACCCCTGCGTGTGTCTTTGTCTCTGCGGCTGGAAAGTTCCATCCGTTCTGTCCGTGAGTGGCCGCAGACGACGGTGATGAGCGCTGGCGTAGGATGGAGGTGAGCTGGAAGGGACCACGGCTGGGGAGCCGTTGCCCCAGGGCACAGTCCTCAGGACCTCCCTGGTTGTCGCGTGCGCGCGTACATGTGTGTTTGTATGCGTGCAGCACGGGGTGGGGCACTGCGGGTGCCCTGTCCTCACCCTCTGCACCCTGAGCACAGCCCCGGTGACTCTGCCGGCTGCCTGCGGAGTCAGGGTGAAGCAAGCACCCGGGCCCTGCCCCTGTGTCTCCCGTTCCCTGAGCCCAGAGGGGGACCCCGGGGTAGAATTGTTGAGCCCCGCCCCTCCCACCTGGGAGCAGGTCGGTCTCCGCGGGGGCTAGGTGCAGGCTCCGTGGAAAACCCCGGGTGATGCTGGGCAGGCTGACCTAGAACAGTCCTGCCCGGAGCCCTGGGTGGCCCAGCCGTGCCCTGTGCTGACCTCAGGTCGGCACCAACAAGGGAGATCGGGAGTTCGACTGAGGTGCCGGGAACAGAGATGATACGCTGCCCCACCGCCAGGCCTTGCCTGGGAGGATGGGGCCCTGTCTCGGGTGGCAGCCTCCCCATCTTGGGCCTGTGGGGGGGGGGGGCCCTGGAGCCACTGTCGAGAATGATCCTGAGGCGCAGTCGGGCTCGTGGACTTGCTCCCAGCGCCCCCAGTGGGACCAGAGGGGCCTGGAACCAGCATTCAACTCTGCCCTGGCCGTGTGATCCCACGGCCTCTGCCCTGCAGGCCCCGGCAGTGTGGGCATAGAGCCCCGTCCCTGAGTTGGCTGGGGCCTGGCCTCCCTCCGATGGACGGTGACACCCGGGGGAGTGGCAGGTGGGGCCCGCTGGCACGGACCCCCGGTGAGCTGGAGGAGAGCAGGGCTGCCGCGCGGCCTGGC
This sequence comes from Herpailurus yagouaroundi, assembly GCF_014898765.1. Lineage (NCBI taxonomy): Eukaryota > Metazoa > Chordata > Mammalia > Carnivora > Felidae > Herpailurus > Herpailurus yagouaroundi. Next base: position 86,013 of record NW_024412657.1, on the reverse strand, counting down.
GGGGGCTTGGCTGGGGCTGGAAGGAGCCTCAGGTTTCAGGGAACAGCTTTTGTCCCCACCCTCCTCCTCTCCAGCCCTTGGTGGTGGTGATTGTCGTTGCACGTGTTCAAGAGGAGGATCGGAAAACTGTTAGGCTGGTGATTACAGGCTGGTGATTCCGGGCTTGTTTTCTGGATTTGGGGGAGGGGGCAGCGCTCGGCACAACCTCCCCTCCAGCTCTCAAGGTGACCTGCTTCCCTCCTCACCACCCCTGCTGGGAGGGCCTGTGTGCCTGCAGGTAGGACACACAGAAGGGACACGGCTCAGCAGGACCCCGGCCACCCTCAGGCCGAGCACTTTGGATGGGGACATTTTGGAGGGACTGTGCCCACAGCTGGGGTTTGGTGCCCATCAGCCTTTGGGCTGAGAGCTGACTGTCCGTTACTGTCTTCCCACCCTCCCTGAGCCCTGTCTCTCCGGCAGCCCTCTCTCCTCTCTGTCCTCCTGCCCTGCCCGCCGCCCCTCCCCTGCTTGGATCTCCTGGTCACCGGGGGTCACTGTGAATGGGGGGGGGGGGTCGTCACTGTGAGCTGGCGTCTTGGTCAGGGTGCTCGGTGCTGCTTGGTGGTTGTGTGTAACCCACAGCAGTGTAACCCTGAGGATACGCAGATCCTGCCCCAGAGCCCCGGGGGGGTGGGGGGCTAGGCCGGGGCCTCTGCTGCTGGGGAGGGGTCACAGTCCCAGGGCCCCCCTTCGCCCCCAGGCTTCCATCCGATCTTGGCAGGAGGACCATGTTCTCCGTCCCCCACCGTAGGTACCCAGTGGAGGCAGAGGAGGTTCTCCCGAGACCCCTGCTTGACTGGCCCGGCCTCACTGTCCCCCGTGTCACACACCTCAGGGAGCCAGAAACCAGCTCGGTGCCGTTCCGTGCCTGCCGTCGGTCCCTTGACAGCCAGGACACCTTGTCATCCCCCAGCAGGCCCGGCTGTCCCCCAGCCCATCCCCTGGGCACAGCGGGGTGCTCACGGCAGGAAAGGGGCCCCCAGGCCTGCTCACAGCCAGGGCGGCGGTCCTGAGGTCCACGCCTCTTGCTCAGAGGGTGACGGGACAGGTCCCTTTGCCCACATCACTTCCCTCCCCTCCCCTCAGTGTGCTGGCAGGGATTTTGAAAGCTGGCGATGGGGGCGAGACGCCCTGGGCGTGTCCTAGAGGAAAACAGGAGGCAGGGCTGGGGGCTTCAGGGTGAGAGACTTTACTAGAGCAAGGAGGAGCAGGGAGGCGGGGCACCCCCGCCCAGTCTGTGATCCGCACAGGCGTCGCAGGGTGGGCCTGGCCTCCGCCCCAGGCTGAGAGCTAGCGGCAGAAAGGACGCAGAGGCGGGACACGGGAACAGCCGGGGGCGCGGGGGGGCCCGCTGAGAGGGCAGCCGCCCGATGGCAGGGGTGGGGTGGGAGTGAGGAGGTGACTCCACTGTTGGCTCTTGCTGGAAGAATGAGCTGGAAGGAAGCGGCCCTGGGCGGATGCAGGTGGGAGCGTGGCCTTCTGATGGAGGAGGCTAGGGTGGGCCCCCGAGGGGTGGGGAGGCCCCCTGGGTGCTGGGGTGTGGCCTGGAGGCCTCATTCCAGCAGCAGGGGTGGGGGCCCCCTCTTCTGATGGGACGAAGGTCCCCTCCGTCCAGGCTGGTGCAGGTGCGGCACAGCAAGCCTGTCCCTGAGACCCCTCCTCCAGGGACCCCTGGCCTGGGACACGGTGGGCTTGATGTGTGGCTCAGGCGGTGGCCCCGGGGAGGACGGGGGCTTGGCCGCTGTGGGGCAGGGTGCTCCCCACGGCTGGGCTCCAGGGCAGGGGAACCTGGGACACCTCGGTGACCACCCCAGGGGCTGTGGGTGGGCACCTGCCAGGCTTTGACGACGCCGGGAGGAGTGAGGTGCGGTCAATGACTGTCCATGCTGCGCCCGGGGTCTCGGCCACCGTCATTTAACAGAGACACAAGCATGTGGCCAGAAGGGGTCTCTAAGCTGGGTCCCGCTGGGAAGCAAGGGACCGACCTAGGCTCTGTCTACTAGCTGCCTCTGTCCCCGTGAGACTTGCTCCCGACCCTACGACGTGGCCATGGAGTCTGGCCCCGTCGCCTCCCGGCATCCTGTGCCGCCATCCTGGCACCCTGGGGAACCCCTAGCGGCCTCCCCCCACTGTGTGGACGTGAGGGTCCCCACCTCTCTGCCCCCGGCAGCCCTGGCCCCCTGTGGCCACCAGCCAGAGCACCCCCACAGAGCACACTCAGTCAGGGGGCAGGTGTTTATTGGGCACGCCAGGAAAGGTCTCCAGGAACGGGGGCCTGGGGGAGGGGAGCGGTTGAAGGGCTCCCCCCGTGGACTGTGAACTTCTAGTCCTCCGACGGGACGGTACCGGCGTGGGAGACGCTCCTGTGAGCGAGAGGGGCGGCGTGGGTTTGGGGGGTGGGGGACCGATGGGGCAGATCCTGTCCCCCGGTCTCCTTCTGCAGACTGGCCCCGAGCCTCGCAGCAGGCCCCCCCCAGCGCCCCAGGCCCCCACAGCCTTTGGGGGACTCTGTGGGCATCCCCAGGCCGGCACTGCCCCCACAGTCTTCAGGGGACCCTGTGGGCATCCCCGCTCTGGGTCCTGACCGTGGCCCTGGCGGCCGGAGTCTCCCCGAGCTGCCAGCCCTTAGCCACACCCCGCCGCTGGCATGGTAGGTGGTCAGTGCCCGTGGAGCAGCACTTGCCGTTTCACCCGGCCTCGAGGGGCCCCCACGCCGCAGCCCCTGCAGGATCAGAGCTCGCTCACCCGGGCCCAGCAGCCTCTCTACGGTCGGGCGTGCAGGCAGCGATCTGTGGCAGGAGGGGCACGGGTGCTGAGTGGCGGTCCACGCTGAGCCCCTGCGGCCTCCCGAGGCCGGGCTGGGGGTGGGCGCTTACCGGTCTGGGTCAGGCTGATGATGTCGGTCGGGCCGGTCCCGTGGCTCCGGCAGTAACTCTTGAACGTGTGCAAGATGTCCCAGCCCGCGGTGGGGGTCCTGACTGCAGACAGAGCGTCGGGCTGTTCCTCCCCAAGGCCGTTCGGGATAACGGGCCTCGGGTTCTGGGAGCTTGGAGATGGCCTGGGATTTTCAGGGTGCGGGTGGGGCCGTGGGGACAGGAGCTGCCGTGACCGGGGTGGCTGGGCTGCCCGGCAGCTCCGTGTCAGGCCGGAGCGGAGGTGAGGGCCCCACGGAGCCACCCCCGACCCTCGGGTGGGGTCCGGCCCATCGTCTGTGCCCCAGCCCTTGCCGTCCCCACGCAGTGATTCCTTGGCGTTCGTCACGTCGGGACGGAGGGCCGGTGTCTGACGGACATCTGCGGGCGTCGGGGTCCCTAGGCTTGTTTAAAGGCGAGTGAGTCAACGTAGCCGTGTTTGGAAGGTACCGTGCAACACCCGCAAAGGTGCACCCAAGCCGCGTGCTCCGCGACCACAGCCCCAAAACTGACCCCCACGAAGCTGAAGCAAACCGGGCCCCGGGCCGCTGGCTGCTGGGGGCAGCTGCGGTGCTGAGGCCGCGGGGGCTGGCCGCTGCCACTCGCCCTCCCCGAACGGTCTCTGCCCCGGGGAGAACCGGTCCGTGTCCCCATGGCAGCTCCCACGTGCTGAGTGCTGAGCCAGAAGTCGGCCTGGGTGCAGCCCGGGGCTCCTGGACGCTTGTACCTCGTGGGCCAGCACAAGAGGCCTGGGGGCCCAAGGCAGGACTGTCAGCCTGCACGTTTACTAAATACGGTCATCTCAGCGCTCCCTGCAATGGGCTGGACTGGGTCCCCTGAAAGGTGCGGTCAGGTCTTTGTCCCCGGGACTTGGGATCTGGTTTAGAAGCAGGTGTGGCTAAGGGTCGGGATGAGGAGACGCTGGGTGCAGGATGCGCCCGAAAGCCAACGGCCAGTGTCCTTAAGGGAAAGGGAAGGGAGGTCTGAGAAGGGAGAAGCCTCGTGGAGGCTCAGGGTGACGAGACCACAGGTCAGGACGTTCTGGTCTTCGCCTCCGGAACCCCCGTGACCAGTGAAGTCCGACCCACGGCCCTTAACCGTGGGCCCGTGGGAGGTCACCTGTCTCCCAAACACGCTTTCCCGAGCCACGTGTCCCAACCCTCCCGCGTCACAGAGAAGACGCGCTCCACACCCAGACCCCGAGGCCTCTGATGACAGCAGGGAGGCGTCACAGCCCACGGGCCACCGTCTGCTAACCTGCTCTTGTGGGACACCGTGTCCCCGGTGGCCTCAGGTACAGCGTGGGGGCCACCGGCCACTGCAGGGTCTCTCTGCTTGTAGGCAGGAGTGGATGCAAGGATGGGGTCGCTCAAGACTTTCCGTTCTTGATGCTAAAGCTCAAGGGGACTTCCGTGAACTGCTGACGTGTGTGTGGGTCTCCCCTGTTTGTCTAACACCCGATCGCCGTCCTGTTCCCCCGTGGCCTCACGGCAGCCGACCCCCACCCCCCGGCTCCTGCCGGTTGGGGCAGGAGTTCGCCCTGCCCCGGCGGGGGGGGCGGTTTCTGGGTGGCGGGCACTCACTGAGGAGGCCCACCATCACCGTCTTCTTCCTGTGCCTCCTGTTGTGGATGCAGGAGGTGACAAAGCGGTGGGGATCCGCCTTCTCCATGAAGATCGTGTTGTGGCCAGCATCTGTGAGTCCGGGGGATGGGCGGGAGGCAGGGGTGCGGAGTTCTCCGCCAGGCGGGAGCCGGACCCTGGGAGCCCTCCTGTCCCTTTACGGCCATTGACAACTTGGTGCTCGTGACCAGTCAGGCCCCAGGAGGGGGGCAGGGCCGGGTGCAGGCTTCCCGCCCTTCCCGGACACCCCTGCCAGCTCACCCCACCCGCCCGCTGCCGAGAGGGCCCAAGGGGTGCCGCAGCCCATGGGTCCCTCCTGTGAGGCGGCGTCCTGGCCGGCGAGCTCCTGGCCATTCTCTGCCCGGGAGTCCCGGGCTGGACGAGGCTGCCGGTTCGTATTTACGCTTCAGCACGTACTGAAACTTCCTTCTCGTCTTACTTGCCGTCAGTACAGTTGGGATACCCCTACCCTTTACCCTGGGAGAGGATGACACGGCCCCCTGGAACCCGGCATCCGGAAGGCGTGGTGTCCGTGGAGCCCCTCGGTGGCGCTGCGTGGGGCTTGGCCACGCTGGGCGCTGGACACGTGTGTCCCATCCCAGGGCAGTGAGCCCCAGCCCTGCCTCGTGCGACCGCTGACCTTGGTGTCCCTGCACCCCACGGGGCCCGGCACGGGACCCTGGACCTCGGCCCCGTCTGGCACCCTCTTCCCAGACTTCTTACCTTCTGTGGACGTGGAACTGCATGGTCTTGAAGGTCACGTGGATCTTGTGGATGAAGAACATCGTGTCTGAGTCCGTCCTGAGGAGTTTCGGTTCATTGGATGCTCGTGCTATCGAGAACCAATTGCCATCGACCTGCCGAGAAGAGCAGAGGGGGCCATGCTGGTGCGGGGTGGCGGGGCGGGGGGCGACCCTCCCTCCAGAGGGAGCCCTGAACTGGCCCCTTTCCCGCTGCCCCCAGCCACACCCCCCGACTCCTGATGCCTGCACTGGCTACCAGATTCTCAGTGAAGTTGGGGTCCTGGGGGCGCATGTGCAGGGCCTGGGGGCCACCGAGCAGGGTGAGCACGAGTGCCAGCCTCAGGACGTTCATGGTGAGGCGGGAGTAGCCGACGGACGAAAGGTGTCCGGAGCCTGTGGCCGTGGCCCTTTTGTCCCCTCCCGGGAGAGGGTTCCGGGCCACGTGGTGGGCCGTCACGGGCTCCCTCCCGCTCCCCACAATGATCCTCTATTTGTCACGGCCACCGCCAACAATGCCACTTGGCCGCCAGTCTCTGCCCCCTCGGTGCTGGCAGTCCTGCCGTTTCCAGAACAACAGGGCCCGCCTGGGCCGCTTCCAGTATCCGTGCGTTCCCGCTGAGCGCCGGACCTCCAGCCATCGAGGCTGACGCACGGCCCCGGGTGGCCGGGAGGTCTCCTCTGACAGCCTCCCATGCATCGGAGCGGCTTGCTCACGGTGTCCGGGCACTTGGCAGGGGGTCTGAGGAAGCTTGCGCCCGGGGCCGGACCTCGCCGTGCTGTGAGACGGCCTGGGCTGCCGGTACCTCTCCTGGATCTGCCCATTTGGGCAGAGCAAGGGGAGGCCTAAGTCCCGGGGTAATGGGAGTGGGGTAGGGGCAGCGGGCGGGAGTCAGAGGAGCCCCGTCTCCACCGCAGTCCTGTCCTGAGCCTCCCCCTGTGGGGTGACCTGAGCTCGGCTGAATTCTGAATTCGTCCTCAGGGACCCCCAGGGCCCGCGGGAGCAGAGCAGGCCCAGTGCACGAGCGGGTGGCCGTGTCCCCATGGGCTGGGGACACTCAGGTTCTCTGAGCCCTGGGGTGCCCCCCACTTCTTGGCCGCAGGACTCCTTGCGCGTGCTCCCGTGAGCGCCCTCGCCCCCCTCCCTCCTGCCAGGCGCCCACACCCCCAGCAAGGCCCGGACCCTGTGCTCTCTCCCCACACCCATCCTCACATCCCCGTGGCCTGCTCCCCTCACAGTGTGACACCTCAATGTCAAAGCCTGACGAGGACAATGACGAGAAAGGAAAAATCACAGGTCACACGCATAAAAGTTCAGGGGCCCCAAATACATGTAAAATGAACCCAGCAGTGCAGGAAAAGCGTGGTGTATTGAGGCCTAGTGAGTTTAACCCCGCTAGCTTGGTTCAGCCATCGGGAATCAACGCATTTCACATTGAGAGCGGAGGGAAAAATCGTACGATCATCGTATTTGCTGCAGAAAACACATTTGGTGAAATTCAACAACTATTCGTGATAGTACCTCCTACCGCCCTAGACACAAAAGGGAACTAATCTGTTTAAAGGGAGATCGTTACACCGTTAGAGACTCTTAAATACAGAGAACACGCTGGGGGCTGCTGGCGGGGTGGGGAGATGGGCTAGACGGGCGAGGGGCATTGAGGAGGGCGCCTTTGCGATGAGCACCGGGTGTTGTATGTAGGGGTGAATCACCGGGTTCTCCTGAAACCACTGTTATGCCGTACGTTAACTGACGTGGATTTAGGTAAAATTGAAAAATTAAAACCCAAACAGGCAGACTGCCCCGGTCCTGCCTCAGGGAAGGTGGAAAGCTTCCTTCTAGGACTGAGGACGGTAGGCGCCGGCTGTCCCCACCGCCACCGAGCAGGTGCCGGCCCTTCCAGTAAAGGTGGGGACGAAGCCGTGGGGAGAGACTGGTGTCAGGTGTGAGTGAGGCCGTGGGCGGGTGTGCAGTTATGCGAAGAGCGTCACCTGTAGGTGAGTCTGTTGCGCTGCTGAATTTGGAAAGGCATGTGTGAGCGACCGCGGGACCCGCACAGAAGGAGCTTGTTTCTGTGCCCGAGAGCGCACGGTTCTTCTAACGCTTGTTACTTGTTTTGGGGGGGGTGGGAGGGGGGAGGGAGGGAGAGAGACGAGCAGAGCAGGGGGAGGGGCAGAGAGAGGGAGACAGAGTCCCAAGCCGGCTCCACACGGTCAGCACAGAGCCCTGAGGTCACGACCTGAGCCAAAGTCAAGAGCCGGCAGCTCACCCGACTGACCCCCCCCCCAGACACCCCTGTGAACGAGGCGAGATGAGGAGGGTGAAGAGAGTTTGCGACTCAGTAAAACACAAAAGTCGAGTAACCGGAAATGAATCCAACAGGAAAAGCGCGCAGACGTTCTGCCCAGAAAACTATGAACTGGCATCGAGATGCTCAGACTAAATAAACGCTGAACCTCGCACGCGGGTCCGAGGTCCCGCTGCGTAGACGTGCGCGCTCCCTCCCGTCCGGCGGACGGATCCCAGTCAGGATTCCAGCCGGATGTGTGTGTCACGTGCAGCTTTAGCAGCCGGCCCCAAGTTTCCCGGACGCTCCCTAGGTTCAGTTGGTGGGGTCTGTCCCGGAAGACTTGTGTTCTCGCTGCGAAGTCTGGCATTAGGGCCGCTGTGCTGACGGGAGTGTCTGCGCGCAGACCGTCCCGAGCGGGCCTTTCTGTAGCGGGTGGCCCTGCAGAGAAGCGCGGGAAGAGACGGTCTGCCCAGCACGCGGCGCCGGGGCAGCTGGCCGGCCGCAAGGACCAGAAGGACCGCGAGCCCGCCCTCCGCCCACGCAGACGAAATCCCGCAGTGCGCCCAGCGGCACCCCGCCCCAGAGCTGGGTCCGGGTTCTGCGTCCAGGACCTCGGAGTGTGACCTCGTGTAGGTTGGGGTTTTTCGAGTTTAATCAAGTTAGGAGGACGGCACTGGGGGCTGCACCCAGTGTGGACGAGGCCTTCATAAAGCGGGGAGGTCTGGACACACACACTCGGAGGAAGGTGTGAGGACCGCCGGGGACTGAGGACGGAGCAGAAGTCGGGGCTGTGGCCAGCATCCGGGCCGTGTACGCAGCCCCAGAGCCGGGAGGGGCTGGAAGGTCCAGTCTTCCCTTGGAGCCTCCAGAGTGAGTGTGGCCCTGTGACCGCTGATGGGATCTTGGGGCTATGTGACACCCGTGCAGCAGGATGGGGTCAAGCGACAGCGGGAACAGGTGGAACCCCCAAAGGGGCAACGGCAGGGAGCTCAGGGAAGGGACCGTCGCGCGGCTGTGGAGGGTGAGGCCAGGCCACCCCGGGGAGCTGGTCCCACCCTGGGCCCGGGGGAGCCTCGGGGAGGACGCAGCACCCCAGAGGACGGAGCAGGGCGGGGGGTCGACGGCCCAAACCTTGAAGAAGTGTTCAACCCCACCGGCACCCCAAGAAATGAAAATTATACTGAGACTCCAGACACCTCCCCACCCCCTAACGCCCCAGAATGGCTAGAAATAAAATGACGCACTGGTCACGACGAGGAAGGATTTTCTAGGGGAGATGTCAATTGGTCCCAGGACCTTGGAGAGCCAGGTGCATCGCCCGCAAAGCCCCTGGACGTGGCGGGAGCTCTGCCAGGTACGTCCCCACAGAGCTTGTTGCATCCACACGACTCCTGAAACAGAATGCTACGGGCACCAGTGACAGTCACAACAAAGTTTATGACAGTGAGAGGCAAGGCCGACCGATCGGGACCAACACTCTTGATAAGAGTGTGGCTCTGAACAGCCGGGGTACAGAGTTTTTAAAGCCGATCACATCGTTTTATCATTATCTGGGAACAGAACAGAGAAACAGTTCCCAGATGAGTTAGAAACAGTTGCCAGATGAGTCAGAAACAGTTATCGAATGAGGTGATTATTTTAGACTTTCTGCCGCTAAGTTGCAACCAGTGGATCTCCTTGACCTTGTCTCTGATGCTCTTTTTTTGAGCTTTTGTTTCCTTCATTGGTAAAGCCTCATTCACAAGAGTGTGAAGTATGATTTACAAGAGTAAAAGCAAGGCTGTTATCTTTCGACCTTCAGTGTCAGAACAAAGTTGCTATTTTTCAAGCTAAGCGTTAGCCCTACGCTAATTTAACCCTTACAAGCTGTGTCCCCGCAGGCCCCCAGTGTCACAGCCGCCACTGCCAGAGGCCCGCAGCCGGGCACCTCTCCATCCGTGCTGCCATGAGAGGGGCCCCGCGCCATGCCTGTGAGAACACGGGGCGTCCTGGAGTCCCTGGCACCGTGGGCCCGGTCTTACCTTTATTCTGAATGAAGAAGTGTGGGGCGGGGGGAAGATCCAGCAAGTTTGGATGCTCAGATGGCCCAGGCCCCTGGATGGGGTGAGGGACGTGGTCCCCTTCTGGCTCAGGGCGAGGCCCCTGCCTCCTAGGTGGGGTAGGAGCAGGGCCGTGGGCTGAGGTGGGGCTTTGGAGACACCCCCCAGAATGAGAGTCTGGAAGGCTGGAGTCTGGTTCTGTATTTCAACATGGAAAGCATTTTGGGGGGCTGTTCTGGCAAGATACTGGCTGCCGTTGTCAGGACCCCCCGCTTCTTGGGGTCTTCACACGCCAGCTTTGGAGCGGCTGCCCAGGTGTCTGTCTGCAGTCTGTGGTTGCCCACCTCCTTCCCCTGAGATCCTGGAGGAGGTGGGTGCCCCCCACCCCGGCACCTTCCCCACCTGGCCCAGGTTGGGTCTCAAGATGCCTGCAGCTCCAAGAGTGAAGAGTGGGGTCCGTGTCACGAGACGAGGTGCTGCTTGTGGCCACGGGGAAAGGCCTTCACCGGACGAACCCCTGGGCTGGGGTCCTTCCTGCTCGCCAGCGGCCGTGTTCTGACAGCTGGGCACTGAGGGCCCTCACCCGTACCCCCATTCAGGTGAGCCTTGGCCTTCCTGGCATGCTCAGCATTCCCCGAGTGGAAATTCAGGGGCTGAATAGGGTCTCCCCGAAGTTCATGTCCATCCAGAACCTCAGAATGTGACTTTATTTGGGATAAGAGTCTTTGCAGATGTGATGAAGGTAAGAATTGCCGTGAGGTCGTCCTGGACTAGGGTGGGCCCTGAATCCAAGGCCTGGTGTCCTCGTGGGGGACAGAGGGAGAGACACAGGCTCACAGGGAGGGATGAGCCACGTGAGGACAGAGGTGGAGATAGGAGGGACGCTGCCGCCACCAAGGCTGGGACAGGCAAGGGACAGGTTCTCCCCCGAGCCTCAGAAGGGATCAGTGCTGCTGACCCCTCGGGTTTAGCTCTCTGGCCTCCTGCCTGGGAGAGAGGACATTTCTCTGTTTTAAGCCCGGTGTGTGGTGCTGTGTGACGGTGGCCCGAGGAAGCTAACCCGCCTGGCAGCTGTTACCTTGTCCCAGGTCGTGCTAGCGTGCCCCACACGTGGGCTCGCTGAGTCCTTTCTTGTTTTTATAGACGTGGAAATGAGGTGGGTCGGCCACTCAAAGTCATGCCATGAGTGACGGTGACAAGTCAGGCCCCCACCGCTGTCCCTGCCTCGCTCCGGGGCTCAGCTGGCGGCCTCTGTCCTCCTTCTCAATCCCAGGCAGGCCCCCGGCCACCCTCGGCTCAGAGGCCCCTTGGGGAGGTCCCTTCTCAGAGGAGGGCACAGGTGCATTCCAGACGTGGAGCCTTTATATGCAATCGCCCCGGTCTCTGGGCTCCTCGCTGGGGCCCCCACGGTGAGTGCCCCTCCCGGGAAGGGTCCTTCCCGTCCAGGCTCTGGGCAGGGGGCCCGAGGCGGCAGCCGCACCTGGCGCTCCAACAAAGAGGTTCCCGAGATGCTAATCTTCTAAAACAAAAGCCGGTGTTGTGGTGGCTTCTAACTGGAAGACCGGTTCTGCGCCTCTGCCTCTGGCCTGGGACCAGAGGGTCACACGCTTGTGTTCTTTGCCCTCCAGGCAGGCGTGGGGTGGGTGTCTTCATCCTTGTCCCAGGGCCCAGGTGACCGCAGCCGACCGTGGCCGCTGGCCGTGCCCTTCCTGTGTGCGGTTACATCATGTGCCTCCCAGCCCCCGTGGAGGTCACGGGTGCAGAAGGGCCGGCGCCTGGGGCAGGTGGTCAGCCGGGGGCTGGCAGGGCTCTCCCTCAGGTGGTCCCTGGGGTTCTCCCGGCCCCCCGTGTCCGGGGTGAGCAGAATCCAGAGGCCTCAGACGCCCCTCTTTCACCCCGCCCTGCAGTGCTGGAGACCAGCTGCCGAGGGTCACCTGCCGTCTGTCTGCGGGTGCGTTTTCCCCGCCCCGGAGACGCATATCGGGATGGGGGTTCCCACCCTCCACCTGCTGGCCATCCTCCCAGAAGTGTTTGACCTCGGGCATCGCTCTGGCCTTGCTGGGGGGGGGGGGGAGGGTGTAGAGGCGCGTCAGGCGAAGAAAATGACCCTTCATTTCTCGCCGAGATGCGAAACGGCTCGCGTGGTTCGCCCAGCCGCTGAAACGGCTCCCTGAGGTGACGCGGGGCCCCCCCCCCCCACCCCCCACACCGGGCACCTGACAGGGGCGGCCCCGACCCTGAACTCTGGAAGTGTAGGTTTTCCACCCACTCTGCATCCCTTAGCACTGCAGTTTCATTTTGTCTCTTTTTGAAATTTGTAAGAGTGGTACCATACAGAGTGCACTTTTTGGGGTCTAGCTTCTTTTTTTTTTTTTTTTTGGTGAAATAGCACATTTTTAAGATTTGTCCACATTACTTTTTAAATGAATTTATTTTTTATTGTGATACAGCCTACATCATGTAACATTTACCACCATGACGATTACAATTTTTTTTAATGTTTATTTTCTATTTTTGAGAGACAGAGTGTGAGCAGGGGAGGGGCAGAGAGAGAGGGAGACACAGAATCCGAAGCAGGCTCTAGGCTCAGCTGTCAGCACAGAGCCGGATGTGGGGCTCGAACCCATGAACTGTGAGATCATGACCTGAGCTGAAGTCAGACACTCAACCGACTGAGCCACCCAGGTGCCTCAGTCTGGGTTTGTGTGTTTTTTTTTTAATTTATTTATTTATTTTGAGAGAGAAAAGCTCACACTTGAGTGGGGAAGGAGCAGAGAGAGAATCCCGAGCAGGCTCCACGCTGTCGGCACAGAGCCCCACGTGGGGCTCGATCCCACGGACCGCGAGATCAAGACCTGAGCCAAAGTCAGACACTTAACCAACTGAGCCATGCAGACGCCCCCACCACCATAGCCGTTTAAAATGCGCGGTTCAGTGGTGTTAAATGTACTCACAGGGTTGTGCGTACCACCGTCCGTCCCCAGAACTTCTTCCTCTTCCCAAACCAGAACTGTCCCCAGTAAACACGGACCCTCCCCTCCCCGGCCCCTGGCACCCACCCGCCCTCACTGTGCCTCCGTGAAGATAACCTCTCTGGGCCCTCGTATGCACGGAGTCCACAGGACTGGGCCTGTCGTGCACGGCTTACTTCACCGAGCACGATGGACGTAACGCTCACGTATGTCGTGGCATGTGCCAGGCTTTCCTTCCTTGTCGTGGCTGAGTAACACTCCATGCCCTGTGACGCTTATGCAGTCATCGGCCCGTGGGCGTTTGTGCTGTCTCTACCTTCTGGCCGCACTGACTAGTGCTGCCGTGGGGACACCGCTGTGCAAGGACCTGCGTCCCGGCTTCCAGTCCGCCCCGGGTTGGCCTGAGGGGGGGGTTGCTGGACCACATCAGAATTCTGCTTCATTTGGTGGGAGACTGCCACATTATCTGCCACAGCAGCCCCGCCCTTAGACATTCGTCCAGCAACAGGTGTCTGTGTCTGTCTGTCTGTGTCTGTGTCTCAGTGTGTGTGTCTGTGTGTGTGTGTGTGTGGCATGTGTGATATAACAGCCACCTGCAGGCGTGTGAGGTCCTGGCTCGCGGCTGTGGTCTGCATCCCCCTCGTGGTCAGTGGCAGGGGGCGTCCGTCTGTGCACTTGTTGGCCGTCCGTGTGTCTTCAGAGAAATGTCTATCCAGGTTCCTCGTTTTGCATGAATAGTGTTTTTGTCCTTGAGTTGTAAAAGCCCTTTGTAATTTCTGAATATTAGTCCCTGAGCAGATACAGGATTGAAAATACCTGCCCCCATTCTGCAGTTTGCCTTTGCACGTTTCACAGTGTCCTTTGATGTACCAAAGTTTTTAATGTTGATGGTGCCCAATTTATCTGTTTTCCCTTCCTTGCCCATGCTTTCGGTGTCTGGTCCAAGAAGTCATGGCCAGACCCGAAGTTTGGAAGCTCTTCTGTGTCTTTTCTAAGGGATCCCTGGTTCTGGCTGTTAGGTTTGATCCACGCCAAGCTAGCTTCTGTATATGGTGTGAGGTAAGGGTCCACCTGTTCTGTTGCCGGCAGAGGTCATTGCCCGAGCACCGTCTGTGGAGAAGACTGTCCCTTCCCGCTGAGTGGTCCTGGCACCCTTGTCAAAGTTGTGTGGCCACATGTGAGAGGGTTTGCCTCGTCTCCAGGCCATTCTCTCCCCTGGTCTGTACGTCTGTAGCTTTGTAGTAAGGTTTGAAATGAGGAAATGCAAGCCGTCGGCTTTGTTCTTCTTTTCCAAGATTGCTTTGGCATTGAGGTGCCCTTGAGAGCCCATATGCGTTTTACGACGGGCTTTCCTGTTTCTGCAAACAAAAAGCAAACAAGCAAAAAAAGGGCATTGGGATTTTGAAAGAGGTTGCATTGAATCTGTAGATTGCTTTGGGTAGTACTTATATCTGAACAATATCGAGCCTCCCAATCCATGAACATGGGATGTGTTCCCATCTATTTGTGTCTTATGTTTGGTGGTTTTCAGTGGATCAGTCTTCTGCCTCCGTGGTTTAGTGTGTTCCTAAATATTTTGCTCTTTGTGATGCTGTTGTAGTGAAATTGTTGTCATGACTTCTTTTCAAGTTGTTCGCTGTTCGTGTACGGAAACACAACTGAGGCTTGCATGTTGATTTTCTATCCTGTAACTGCCAGACGCGTTTTTTATTGTTTTATGTGCAGTCTTTAAGGCTTTCTGTATATAAATTCATGCCATCTGCAGACAGATACTTTTCCTCTCTGCATAGAGTTGTGCTGGCTTAGTCCCTGCCGTAGAGCATCCTCTGTGGGGCCGTCAGTCTGTCTGTCCATCCTATCAGCGGACATTCGGGTTCCCTCTGGCTTTTCGTGACTACCTGTGCAAGTCCTTTGGTACCTCATAATTCCACTTATTTAGGGGCTAAATACGGAATCGTACTAAATGCTGAACAAACATTTAGTTTGTTCAGTACTAAACACTGAATGAAAAGCTAAATATGTGATGAAATATTTAGGAGCAGAATCGCTGCGTCACGAGCAGATGTCCCTCCAGTGTTACTAAAGACCCCGCAAAGCCCCCAAAGGAGCTGTGCCGCTTTGCACGCCCCCCGACCACACTGGTTTCACGTTGTCGCCGGCGTTGCACGAGTCAGCCCTTAATTTAGCTGTTCCAGTGGGTGCGAAGCCACGGGCCATGTCGGTGGCGTGGCGCATCTCTGGTGACTAATGACGTGCGTGCCTTTCCATGGACCTGTCGGCCACTCACACGCGTGTGTCTTTTCTTGTGAAGTGTCTGTTCCCATTTGCTGCCGGTTTTTAATTGGGTTGTTTGCTTCTTGCCGTTGGTTCATTGTCCTTCATGATCCTGCACAGGAGCCCCTTGGCGGGTATACGTAACGTGAAGGTTTTTTCCTTAAAGTGCAGTCTAACTGATCATCTAACGCAGAATTTATTAGCAACGAAAGAGAAAAGCAGCTCCCATCCCATGGTTCAGATGCTCTGCAATGTCCTGAGGCTGCTACGTTATGGCCCAAACGTGGAGCGTCCGCATGGGTGCTCCGGGCCCCTGAGGGGCAGGGTTGTGCATGGAGTGTTGAGGGCGGCACACTGTGGACACACACTGGCTCATTTCTCTTCAGACCTGCATCTGCACTGGCTCAGGGTCCCATCGGCTGCTGTGCGAGGCCCGCGGAGAGGCTAGGCCCCCGTGTGCCCGTGACCTTGTGCACAGCAGTTGTACATCGAACACCCCTGGGGGGCGGGGTGTTCCTGGATCACCCGGCGGGCTCTAAACACAACTACAAGGGTCTTTGTAGTGGGGAGGCAGCAGGATATCTGCCACAGAAGGAAGACTGTGTGTGTGGAGAGATCAGAAGATGCTTCGAAGCCCGGAAGAGGTAAGGGAGCAGGTCCTCCCGAGGGGGACTGTGGTCCTGCTGGCGCCTTGCTTGCGGCCCAGGGAGACTGATCTCAGACTTCTGAGTCCCAGAGCCGGAAGAGACCCGTTTGTGCTGGGCAGAGATGCCCTGAGTCAGAGAGGCCGGGGGTCGCCAGGTGAACGCAGAGCCCGTGGCCTCCACCGCCCAGAACCCTCCAGCCAGAGGTGGGAACGTCTGCCCAGGCCCGGCCCGTGCCCGCCCCAGCCCCTCTGAGGCTCCTGGTCCCCACCCCTGTCTCCTTGCCCGCTGGTCCCGGTCCCCACCCCCACCCCACACTTGCCCGGGGCCCAAGCCATCCCCTGGGTGTCTCCAGCCGGCAGACGGCACTCAGCCTGCACACCCTTATTTCAGGGAGAAATCTTCCTTTTCTGGGTCACGGAGCCCTTTGTGGACAGAGAGGAGGCAAACGGCCCCTCGCCGAGAAGCACGCCGGGTTGTGAAATGCAGCTCTTGCTGGCGGTCTCAGGGGCTCCCCAATGCCTGCCGGGGACGGCGGGTGCCCGGCTTCAGGACAGCCAGTGCGGCAGACCCGTCCGAGGGCACTTCCTCCGCCCGGAGCTCCCCCGGGGGAGTTCGGCGTCCGTTCTGAGCTTGTCCGCACCAGTGGGGAGGGCGGCGATGTTTTCACGTCGAGGAGCAGCGGCCGCACCCCGTCCCCTGCGCGGCACCACCGGGCAGAGCTCTGCTGGGGACGCCAAGACCCAGTGTCTTTGCTTGTGTTCCAAGCAGGTGGTGGTCCCTGCTCCGGGCGGCTGGCGGCCATGCAGGGAAACAGAGGCAGGGAGCTCTCAGACCTGTGGTGTGGGTGGGGCTGTGGGGGTGGGACAGGGGCTGGGGACACAGGCACGGGGAGGGGGGCTGACACTGCCAGGCTGGCATTGGGGTGGGGTGGGCCGGGCCTGTGCCCGGCCGCAGATCACGGACCAGCCCCCCCTTTCACTCTCCTCTGACCACGTCCACAGAAGCGGGCTGGTGTTTGCCGGGGAGCAGGTGAGTCTCACACCCACCCACCCCGGATAGCTGCCACGGTTTGGGGGCTGGGTCCCGCCTGCTTTTCCACTGTGGTCCACGCGGCACCTGGCCTGGCGTCCTTGCGAGACAGCGAAGTGAGTGCGTCGAGGGAGGGGAGTGGGCAGACGGCCCCGGGGGGTCCAGCGTCCCCCACGCTTGGTGATGTTCCTGGGCGTGCGAGCCCACCCGACCTCCTCTGTCCTCGGCCTCTGCCCGCCATCGGAAGGAGACCGGGAGGACAGCCCCCGCCGTGTCCTGTTTCTCAGGCTCTGCTCACAGCTCGTGGTGCCGAGGAGTCGTGACAAAGGATAAAAATGATCATCGATACAAAGCGACCGGCTGCGTCTCAGTTTCGCTTTGGTTTCACGTTTGTCTAGGGATGCCTTTCTCCCACGGGTGTCCTTGTGCCCTTGTGTGTTGGTGCGGCCGCTGGCCCTCCTCCCGCCCCGTCCTTCCTTGCCCTGGGCGTCGCGTCTCCCTGACCGCCGGCGTGGGCCGCCTGGGGCTCTGGCGCACCTCAGAGGGTTCTGGGCCTGGCCCTTCGTGCCTCGCTGCGGACTGTCCTCTGTCTTCCCTGGCTTCCGCTCGCCCGTGCCTTCTCAGGCGATGGTGCGCGTGTTGGGGTCACCTCGGCTTCTCTGAGAGGAGACGATTCTGGAGGACCGGCTCCCCTCTCGGGTGGGGCTTCTGCTTCTGAGAACGTGTGCGTCTGACGCAACGGCTGTTGTCACGTGGTCCTGAGTCCTGAAGGTTGTAAATAGCTGTTGCGTTTTCCTTCGTTTTTGCTCCTCTGGTGGCTGGCTGAAAAGTGGCCTGCCTCATTGCCCCAATTCCCATGTCTCTGCTGCCCAGCTTAAGCAGAGCTGCGTATCTTTATTGGCCATTTGAAGTTTTTCTTTGGTGGATCGCTTCCTTGTACTCTTCGTGCCTTGCTAGCTCTGGGAGCTGGCCCGGTGCGTGGACCCAGAGCAGCGCCCTTAGGGAGGACTTCGTCTTGCCCGGGAAGCCCCTCTTCAGAGCTGTGGGGCAGAGGGACCGCCCGGATCACTCAACCTGCCAAGCGCGTCCCCCCGGGCGCCCCCGCAGGAGGGGGGGGGGGGCCGGGCAGCCTGTGCCGTGGGCTCCCGGTGGTTGCCCCAGGGTCCCAGCACAGGAGAATGGCCTCACCTTCTACCGGGCACCGCTCCCTCCTTGTGCAGCTTCGGGCAGGACCCCCAGGTGGCCTGTTGGCCCCACTCCTACCCGCGGGTTGGACTTAGGAGCTTGCCCTCGTCCTCGCTCATGCGGGGGGTCCTGGGAGTGCTGGGCCGTTAACTTTCTGACCTGCTCCAGATTTCTCCTCTCCCCTGAGAAGAACCCCCAGCCCCCACCCCTGGCACCTGCACTGTGACGGGGGCCCCAGTTGCACCCTGGGGTATCTCAGGGTGTTCGGGGGATTGGGGTGCAGTCACATCACTGGGAGGAGGCACAGGACAGAGGTTGCGGCCTGTGGTGTGGACCCAGGTGGGGCCTGTGTCCCTACCCCCCACCCACTAACCACTTTCTCATGAAGACCACCCTCTCTTCTTAGACACCGGGCTTTGGGTGAAGCTGCCCCCACCCCTGACTCTCGAGGACGCACAACTCCGGCCTGGCCACTGACAAGAAGCAAGAGCGTCACCTGTCTCCACTTGGAGGTGAACACAGGAGGCGCTGGGACCCGGGCAGGCCCTCAGGCCGCAGTGCGGGGGCCTCTGCAGGGCTTTGCAGAGGCGTGAGGTCGCTTCACCGCATCTCGAAGGAGGAGGTGGTCTGCCGGCAGCCATGGTAGAGCCCAAGAATGGAGAAAACAAGGAGAGAAAGGAGAGGCAAGAGGCGGAGGAAGATGGCCTTTCTGCCCCTGGATACAGCCATGCCTGCAAGCAGCCTACCCAAGCGCCTTTCACGTGTAAGAGCCAACACATCCCATTCACTGCTAGCTAGAGCTGTACGTGCGTGTGTAAGATTTTCTGTCATTTCAAGCCAAGAGACTCCTAATGGACGTGCGTCTGCGCCTTTGAAAGAGTGAAAACGTGATGACCGTGTGCCTCGTCCCTTGGCGATATGACTGCGTTCTGTGGCCACTCAGCTTTGGGGAGGGCTCTGACCTCTTCTGCTCAAGTGCTCCGATTGGGGGGTGGCGTTTTCATCTTTTCCTTTGCTTGTTTCTGCAGCCCCAGAAGAAATTGTGACCCACCAGACAGCCATCTCTAGAAGGAATATCCTTTATCGTGCAAGGAGGGGCCACGGTGCGGGGGTGGGGCGAAGCGTGCAGCAGGGGGGCCTGCGCGGTGGGGACAGGCTGCACAGGGCCGCACACGGACGCGCAGGTGGGTGTTCTTGGCAGAATCCCTGGAGGGTTTGCAGACGGGGAGGGGGGCTGAGCACCCCGAACCTCCAAGTCTAAGTCCCTGTGTACCCGAGACCCCACTTCTTGGCTCTCTGCTCATGGGGGCAGAGATCAGGGAAGGGACAGCACAGGAGGTGGGGGCAGGTCTGGGCTCTGAAAGGCAGCCCAGGGGTCAGGGGAGGGGCTCCGTCCACCTCCCAGGCCCCTCTGTGTAACTCAGGCCCTGGAGAAGCCCGGCGGGGCCCAGCTGCAGGGAGGCGCCACCCACCTGTTTGGGGCCGATGGCCCCAGTCTCTGAAATTCTCGTGGCGATCTGAGGGGACACAGTGACCTGGAATGAGCCCCCGCCCGCCCCCGGCCCACCTGTGGCCACTGGGCGGCCGCTGAACCAAGGGGTCCTGAGGGCGTGGGAGAGGAACAGGCCTTACTGTGAGGGCCCAGAACCACCCTCTGCTTCTTGGGCGGGCCGAGGCCTTCACAGACGGACTCGAATCCCCGCAGGAACTTGGGGTGTGTGATGGGGTCCCAGACTGCGGGGGAACAGGCATAGGTCCTGCCTGGTGCCGTGCGGAGGGTGGGGGCAGGGCACAGGGGCAGGCCTCAGGCAGGGCTCGGGGGCATCGGGGGCCGTGGGGCTGTCTGGGTGCCTTGCTCTTGGGATGGAGAGGAGTGTCCGTGTCTTGGTGAGAAATTTGGCTGATGTGGGAGAAGAGAGAGAGACTCCCTCTTCCCTTGGGATGAGATGGGAGGAGGTGACCGTCTCCTCTTCCCGGCGCCCTAAATAGCGTGGAGGTTGAATCGTGGTCATGGGACTGTCCTGGCGAGAGGGCCACGGGGAATGAGTGTGTGTGGGTGTGCGGGGCCCAGGGGCTGCGGGCGGGGAGGCTCGGTGGGAGGGTGGCCGGGGCCGGAGCCTTCAGCCGGCATCTGGCCCCTGACCTCCCTCTCCTGCTGGGTGGGCAACAGGCCCCGCCCCCCAGGGGCTGTGTAGACGCCTGGCTCGAGAGACTCCTTTCCCGCAGGGGACCACACGTACCCAGCAGGTTGGCCATCAGGCTGGTCGCGCTCTTGGAACGTTTGGTCACATAGAGAATCACGTAGTCCTTGGGTTTCACCTTCACCAGGTAGAGATCGTCGTTTCTTCCAGAAACTGTGGAGGATGCTGGGGCTGATACAGGCTGGGAGATGGGTGGCTGCCCAGTGGGGAGACTACAGGCCCACTTTCTGTGCATGTGGGCGGTGCCTCCCATCCGCCTCAGGACAGGGGCTCTGCCCCCCTGAGAGTAGCTGCCAGCCGCGAGGCTGGCCGGGGGCCTGAGTCCTGGTGCCCACCCATCCCTCAGGCACAGAGCTGCAGGGTCCTTGCCACATGGCTCTAAACCCAAGAGCCAAACCTTGGGGCTGTGCCCTTGGGGGGCCCATTGTCTGCACACGGTACACTTGAATTGGTTTTTCTGATCAGTCTTGACTGTAGTGACAGGAGACTTTCCTGCACTGGCCTTCTTCCCTGCAGTCAAAGGGGGTGGGGTTACTCTGTCCACCTGCCCTTTTTAATTTCTTTATAAATTTTATTTATTTATTTACTTACTTACTTGATGTTTATTTATTTATTTTGAGAGAGAGAGAGAGAGCAAGCATGCAGAGGAGGGGCAGAGAGAGGGGGCGGGGGAGAGAGAGAATCCCAAGCAGGCTCCTCTCTGTCAGAGCAGAGCCAGATGTGGGGCTCGAACTCAGGAACCATGAGATCATGACCCGAGGCAAAATCAAGAGTCGGGCACCTAACTGACTGAGCCCCATCATGTTTTATTTTTTTATTATTATTATTTTTTAATCCTTAGGATTTTTTTCTCTTAATTCTTTTTTTTTTTATTTATATATGAAATTTATTGTCAAATTGGTTTCCATACAACACCCAGTGCTCATCCCAAAAGGTGCCCTCCTCAATACCCATCACCCACCCTCTCCTCCCTCCCACCCCCCA
>NW_024412657.1:30202-60075 GCF_014898765.1 Herpailurus yagouaroundi | reverse complement strand
GAGAGGGGAGGGAGGGAGAGGGAGGGGGGAGGAAGAGAGGGGGAGGGAAAGGGAGAGAGGGAGGAGGAGAGGGAGGGAGAGGGGGAGGAAGAGGGGGAGAGGGGGAGGGGAGGGGGAGGAGGGACAATGGCAACTCACCCGGGGCTGCTGCTTCCAGTGTCAGCTGTGTCCCGTTCCGCCGTCTCGTGGTCCCTCTCCTGTCCCCTCTCCTGTCCCTTCAGATGGCCGTCCGCCTCTTCCCTGGCTCGTCGGCTCGTTTCCCTCTCCACGCGCCCCGTTGCCGCCCCTCCGCGTCGTCGCTGGAAGCAGAACGCAGACCCACGGTTTAGGGGGACGTGGTAGCCGGCGGGTGCGGAGGACACACGGGGTGGCCCGCTGGGGGTCGGCTGGGGGCTCTGGGCGCGGGGCCCGGGGGTGATTCGGAGCCGTCGGCCCGAGCACCTGGACGGTAGGAGGCCGGCCGCAGCCAGGAGTCCGTCCCGGACGCCCCGAGCGGAAGGGGCGCTTCTCCAGCAGCCTGGGCCTGGGTCCCAGCACCAGGTCGCGCAGGAGGCCCCGGAGAAGCCAGTGCGGGGCTCTGGGTCTCAGGGCGCCCCCGGGAGGAGAGTGGAGCGCCACAGCCCCCTCGTGGGGCTGTCGGAGAGAGAAGGGGAGCCAGGCCCCTCCGCCTCCCCACGGCTCAGGTGGCCCCTGACACCCCGCCCCCGTGACCGGGGTTGGGAGGAGTCACGGGCAGGCCCCGCCCAGCCTGGCCCTGCTCTGGAGCCCGGGGAACCTGCTGCTGGCCCGCCCCCCTCCTCCTGCCGGAAGGCGGGCGCCCGTGAGTTCGGGCCCTCTGGGGGCAGTCGTGAGAGACAGACCTGCGGTGGCCTGTGTCAGGGAAGGCTGTGCCGCGAGAAGCGTCCTGGGTTCACGCCCTGGCGCACCCAGCAGCCCCGGCCTCATTTCGGGGTGGGGGGGGCGGGGTCTGAGCGGTGCAGCCAGGAGCCCGTGTTCCGGGGGCCCCCCCAGGGTCCCTCTAGATGGTAGTGCTGACTGGATCTGCCACCACGCTGACTTGGATCCATGACCAAGTGCCACGAGACTGGCTGCCAGGGGCGGGGGCCACCCAGAAGGACCTGGAGCCTCTTGTCTGAGGACAGAAGGGAGCGGGGAGCGTCCCCAGGCCCGTGCCTCCGGCCGGGGGTCTGCTCGCTGGACACCGAGCTCGGTTTCCTCCCCGAGGCTGGAGCCAAGTGTGCCCAGGGCGGCTCCAGTCGCACGCGTGTCCCCGGTCGGGCGCAGAGGGGCCCCTCGCCGTGGCCTCCCTGCCCGAGGCCTCCCAGCGTCCCGGTTAAACCCCAGCGTCAGGCAGAGCAGGACTTGGAGCACGCACAGCCCGCTGTCAGGGCGTCCGTGCTGTCGCCTGCGAATCTGCCGTCGGTCCCAGGGGCCTGAGCCCTGAACTCCTTCCCGTCCGTCATCCCCACGTGCCCCGAGGGACCCTCCCACACAAGGGTCCGTGTCTGTCGTCTTTCTCTTCTGGGCCCAGCTTGGCTGCACCTATCAGCCGGCCCTCAGCCCAAGGGCTTTCAGGTGGCCCCCACCAGCCCTCCGGGGGGACCGGTGCCACGTGTGAGACCACCCACCCTTGTTCGCCAGACCCTTCGCGTTACCTTCCGGGGCCTGTGACGGGCGTGGGGCTGGCAACGTGGATGACGAGGAGGCCGCATACGTGCCTCTGGGGACTTGGGTCCGTGGGTGAGGTGGACGGACCACGGTTAATGCCTCTGCCCACCCTTCTCCCTGTGTCACGGCCTTGACCCCGCCGTGAAGGATCTCTGCGGCAGGGCTCCTCTCTGGCCCCCTCCCACCTGGCCCCTGCTGGCCATGTTCACTCTGGAAGCTGAGCTAGACCCTGCTCACAAAACTGAATTCAGTGGTTGCAGGTCGACCTCTGGGAGCAAGTTATCGAGAGGCTGTGGCCGGGCCTGTGGCTTGGGGGCTGTGGGTCCTGCGTTCGGCTGACCGGGATCCTGACAACGCGGCCTCTGCTGGTGGGCGTTGCTGGGGGACTGTGAATACTGGGGGCCAGGGGACAAAGGTGTTGTCCTTGACCAGACTCTAGGCGGCTGCTCTGAGCCGTTTCCCAGCTGGGCCTCAACCTTGGCCTCTACAGACGTGAACAAGCACCGAGAGGCCCCGCCCCTGGGGGACCCCGGCCCCCAAGCGCCTGTCTGGCCGTGTGTCCTGGCCAGCACCCCAGATGTCCCCCAAGGGCCGGGTGAGAGGGAGGGAGAGGTCCCAGCGCCCCCCCCCCCCCCCCCGGGGAGGTGCGCGTCCGTGTGTCAGAGCTACGGGGACCTGCCTGGGACTCTGCCTCCAACGTGGCCGTGAGAGGTTTGCCCCGGGGAAGGCGGTGCTCACAGACATCTGGGCTCTAACCCGAGGCGGCCCTGCCCATCCCAATGCTCTTTATAGGATGTCCATCTGGAAACTTCCCTGTGGCCTCTGGGCGCAGTAGACTGCTTTCCCGACACCACCCTTGGGTTTGCCGCATGTTTGCACAGCCCAGGGGGGCTCGGCCGTCCACACTGCGGCCCCCCGGGTCCGTCTTCCCTGTGTGCCGTCCGCCCGGCCTGGCCCTGGTCCCCACAGCCCGGCGTTTGCCGGGAGCGCTAAGTGGGGGCCAGTGCCATCCGCCACCGCCTCCAGCTCCCGCCCCAAGTGCTCAGCGGCGCTCTGACCTCTCTGGACGGCCCCACGTGGCAGCCGTGGCTCACTGAGGGAGGGGGTGATTCCAGGCACCTTCCTTGGGAACACCTGAAAAACTCCAGGCTCGGGAGGGCTTCAAAGGCAGGATATCAGGCCGCTGGAGGTGCATGAGGTCACGGGCCAGTGTCCCCCCCCACTCCCCCCCACCCCGTGGCAGGGGCTCAGGGAGGCGTGGCCTGAGCTGCAGGTCCCAGCAGACACTCCTACTTGAGCCATCCCAGCCCTGCAGCCAGGGGAGGGTCTGGCTGCTGCATGAGGGAGCGGTGCCAGGCCTGGGGGTGGCACTGATTGGTACAGGATGGGGACCTTTGCTCCAGTGAGCTGTCCCTCGCCCGCCCTCTCCCATCCCCCAAACAAGCACCTGATTTAGTTGGACAGAACCGGCCGTCTCTTCGCCTAGCGTGGGAGGTTACCTGTTCGCTGGATGTTACTTGTTCCAAAACCCCCTTTGTCCCGGACGTGCGCGTGTTGACCTGTCAGGTCCGTGTCTGGCCCTCCTCCTTGGCCCTCTTTCCAGCAGAAGTGTCCCCAGTCCAGACCCAGCAGCCCACACGAGGCTCTGTTCCTGGAAAGGAAAGAGTGAGCGTTCGATGGGCTGCCCGCCTGGCTCGGGGTCTCCTCTGCCCTCAGCCTCACCCGAGCAGGGACCGGGGTCCCCGTGCCCAGCGTCCCCTCTGCGGGGGCCTCCACCCCTCCGGGGTCTCTGGGGAAGCAGGAATGAGGCGGTGGGTCCTCATTATGCACATCAGTGTTCTGGATAAAACCCACCAGGAGACCGACCTCCTGCCTTCTCTCCTCCGAAGCCGAGAGAGGAGGATGCAGCCTTCCGGAAAACCGTGGGGGCAATCAAAGTTGAAAGAAGACCGCTCCGTGCCTGCAAGCTCTGCCCACCCTGTGCACCACTGTGGGGCGGGGGGGGGGGGGCAGCCCTTCCTTCCTGTCCTCCCCCGGCAGGGCCGTGCGGTCTGACCCCTCTGTCCTTAGGTCGCAGGACCGTAGAGCTGTCCTGGGGCTTCCCATGCACGCGCTGGGCTGGCACAGGCTGCTCCAGTGGGGATCCGTGCCGCCGTGGGGAGCGGTGTCCCGGGACACCCCGCTGGTGTCCTGACCGATGCCACTGGGCGCCCCGCCCCGCCTTGGCTCTGCAGCCAGCCGCTAGAAGCGCGACGGGACCGGTGCGGTCGGCGGGCAGGTGTCGTCATGGTTATGGACGGCCTTTCCCCTGGAAGTAAAGTCGTTTTGGGTCAAGCACGTTCCCCTTAGCATCACACTGGCATTCTAGGGGTGACGGGGTGACTTTTCTACTCACCCTCCTGGAACAAGCCTGCTTAATTTTGATCATGGCAGACTCACCCCTCAGGTCCCACTCACTCACTGTAGGTGGACCTCAGCTGCCCCAAATCCTGTGGCAATGACGGTCTCTTGGTGGTTCCTTCATGCCCCGCTGAGTCCTGCTTTCCCCCCAACCCCGAGACCATGGGCCCGGCTTCCCTGCCCACTGCGCCTGGGCTCTGTGCTCCTCTGGACCTTCTTCTGGGGTGGGCGGGGCTCCGTGGTGGCCCTGGGGTCTCTTCAAGCCCTATTATCTGCCACGTCCTAGCATCCATCCCGGGAAGCCCCCGTTCTGATCCCCAAATGCGACTTCCCACGTGAGCGGGCAGCTTCCTCCTCCTCCAGGCCCCGCAGGCTGGACTGAGGTTCTGGGCAAGGAGCCGGAAGGCCGGGCGGGGCCGTGGGAGTGTTGGGTGCGTCTGGCGCCTTTGGAAGGGGCACAAAGCTCTCCGTCAGCCGCCTGGAGCGCCTGAGCCCTGGTCCTAAAGCAGCCGACTCAGCTGTTATGAACAGACACTGCTCCCCCGGGGACCCCGGAGAACGGGCCCCCTGAGGGTGGCCGCTGGCTTTCGACCTGTCCTGCTGACCCCAGCCAGGGCCATCCAGCCCGTGTCTCCATCCTGGAGATTTCTGGATCAGTGGGCTGTGGGGAGATGTCAGGCTGTGCTCACCTGTGGACACTTGGGGTGCTGAGGGGCCAAGAGAGCCCCCTCCTTGCCCTGTCCGGCTGCCCTCCCTGGGGCTGTGTGGCAGCCGGCTAAGCGTCTGCAGAGCACGCGTGGGGAGTTTGGTCTCTGCTCCGAGGGGCAGCAGGGGAGGTGGGGGAAGCCCGGTGGGCAGCGAGGGGGCAGCGAGGGTGGTGGGGCCTGGGGCTGGGCCCCAGGGTTGGGGACAGTGCAGAAGGAGCCTGTTAGCATTTTCTAGGCTGACTTGGAAAGAAAGACAGACACTTTCTCTTTTTCGCCTTGTATTTGGAGTGAACTGTAGGCTCACAGGCACCTGTGAGAACAGATTCAAGAGACCCCCGGCACCCGTCCCCTGTCCTCCCGATGCTACCGTCCTGCACTCCGTCCCCTCCGCGCCCTGCCCCCGCAGACTTGCTCGTGCGCGTGGAGTGTGGGTTGTGCGCTCAGTTCTGTGCTTTTCCCTGGCAGGGAAAGCCACATGCCCTACCGCAGTCCGGATTCGGGGGGACCCCCTCCTGTGGCCCCTTTAAGCCACACCTGCTGCCTTCTCGGCCCTCCCCACCCCTAACCCCTGGAGGTCACGGAGGGTTCCCTGTTGCTGTGGATTTGACATTTTGAGACCGTTCTACACACGGATTCCTTCTGGGGCTGCCTGCCTTCCCCGACCCCACGGCCTTGAGGCCGTGTTCACGCAAAGCTGTGGCCCGTGGCACGTTCAGTCACCCTTCTCCCGAGGGTGGCTGCTGGGCCGATTCCAGGCGGGGGACGTGGACAGGGCTGCCACGGACATCTGTGTCCAGGTCTCGTGTGCGAGCCTCCCTAGCTCTGAGGTGAATGCCCGCTGGGCCATCGCTTGGAGTCCCCAGAATAACCACGGAATAGTGGGGACTCTCCACGTATCCGCCGTACACGGGGTGCGTGTCCCAGCTGCGCAACTAATGATCTCTGAGGGATGACGGTCACCACCTGTCCCTCTCTGCTGGGGAACCGCCTTCCATCCGACTCCCCTACCGGAGGTGCCCCAGGCCCTCGCTCCCCAGATGAGGCACTCTGGGGGGACCAGTCCCTGGGAAGGTAGGGGGCGATCTGCAGTGGGACACGGCTGGCCCTGGAAAAGGACAGTTCAGAGAAGGAAACTGTGGGCCGAGTGGGGTCCCCCACGTATGTCCGTGTTCCAATCCTAGTGTCCAGAACCTGTGAGTGTGACCTTATTTGGAAAAAGGGTCTTTGCGGATGCGATTACAGTGAGAATCTTGAAATGAGATCAGCCAGGATTGTCCAGTGGGCTCTAAATGCAATGAGGGGCACCTGGGTGGCTCAGTCGGTTGAGCGTCCGACTTCAGCCAGGTCACGATCTCGCGGTCCGTGAGTTCGAGCCCCGCGTCGGGCTCTGGGCTGACGGCTCAGAGCCCGGAGCCTGTTTCAGATTCTGTGTCTCCCTCTCTCTCTGACCCTCCCCCATTCATGCTCTGTCTCTCTCTGTCTCTGTCAAAATAAATAAATAAACATTAAAACAATTTTTTTAATGTTTATTTATTTTTGAGAGAGACAGAATGCGAGTGGGTTAGGGGCAGAGAGAGAGGGAGGCATGGAATCCAGGCTCCGAGCTGTCAGCACAGAGCCCGACGTGGGGCTCAAACCCACAAACCATGAGATCATGATCTGAGCCAAAGTTGGTTGCTCAACCGACTGAGCCACCACCCAGGTGCCCCTTAAATTTTTTTTATTAAAAAAATTTTTTTTTTAACATTTATTTATTGTTGAGAGATAGAGACAGAGTATGAGCAGGGAAGGGGCAGAGAGAGGGGGAGACATAGCATCCGAAGTAAGTTCCAGGCTCTGAGACGTCAGCACAGAGCCTGATGTGGGGCTCAAACTCACAAACTGTGAGATCATAACCTGAGCTGAAGTCAGACGCTCAACCGACTGAGCCACCCAGGTGCCCCATATGTATTTTTTTTTAATGTTTATTGGTTTTTGAGAGAGAGAGACAAAGCGTGAACAGGGAGGGGCAGAGAGAGAGGGAGACACGGACTCCGAAGCAGGCTCCGGGCTCCGAGCTGTCAGCGCAGAGCCCGACGCGGGGCTCGAACTCACGAACTGCGAGATCATGACCTGAGCAAAGTCGGACGCTCAACCGCCTGAGCCACCCAGATGCCCCTCAAAATAAATAAATAAACTTTAAAAAAATGAACATAGAGACAGAGGCCTGAGGGACACCTGGAGCCCCAGAGGCTGGAAGAGGCAGGAAGGACCCCCCCCAGTGGAGCCTCCGCAGGAGCGTGGCCCTGCCTGGCCTGGACCTCGGACCTCTGGCCTCCACTCTGGGAAGAATGAGTTCTGTGGCTCTGTGCCCCCAGTCCGTGGTCACCGGCTAGAGCGGCCTCGGGACACTGACACAGGGTGGGCTTCTCCCCAGAAAGCTCCCCGCCACTCGGCGGGGAAACCCTGCAGACAGGGTGAGGGGTGGGTTTGGGGAAGTGGGCCCCCTCCTGCCCCCGGCCTCCTCCACGGCGCCCAGTGCTGCCTCAGCCCCCACGCCCGCCCTGAGGCCAAGCTCACGCACCGTCAGGCCTGGGTGGGCGTCTCTACCTCCTGTATTTGAAACAGGCATCTGGGGAGAGAGAGCCGGGGGTGGGGTGGGGGGGGGGTCTCAGATGGAGCCTCTCTGGGGCCTCCACCCCCAGCCCTGAGGCCCCGGGACTCTCCGGAACACTCCTGGCCCAGGGCTGCTGGCACAGGAGGCGGGAGGCTCGCCTAGGTTGCCGAGCCCGATGATGTTCTGCGGACCCAGTCCGTACTTTCTGCAGACTTTTTCAAATCTGTCCAGGAAGCTGGGACCCAGGTCCGGCACCCGTCCTGAGGACGCAGCAGCAGGGGCCAGGGTCCCTCACCGCTCCCCTGGGACGGTGTGTGGAGAAGGTCTCGGGAGGGGGGCAGGGGGACTCAGGCAGTGCTGAGGCCGAAGGGGGGGGGGGCGCCCTGAGCAGACGGGGCGTGCAAGGTGGGGGCCCAGACGCGGCTCGGAAGCCTGGACCTGGGAGCCCCAACCCCACCCTATGATGTGATTGACTGTGGGTGCTCTGGCAGTGGGGACCTCGGGACGTGGCCAGACCCCCACCGGCCTAGGGCCTGTCTTCAGAGGAGGGGGACCCTGAGGCCCGACGGGAGGGGTCAGGAGGCGGTACCATAGAGTGCCAGCACGGTGGTCTGTGTCCCGTTCCTGATGTTCCGGAGGTGGAAGATGAGGTACTGTCTGTAGTCGGTCTCCGAGAGCAGCACCGTATTGTCCCCCTCATCTGTGTGGACACTCGGCTCAGAGCGGCCCCTGCCCGCCGCCGGCACCCGGCACCCACGGCTCGTGGGCCGGGCGTGCTGAGCGGCCGTGGGTGCGGACGGTGGGCCGGTGGGCCTCGGCGGGGGGAGCGGTGTCACTCCGGGCGGGGGTCCCTGGGCAGCGTGGGTGGCAGCGGCGTGCGCCCCCTCCCCCGGCCCCGGGCTGGCGCACCTGCCCCCCTAGGGCTCCGGGTGGGGGCCGAGGGCCCGAGGAGACGCGGCGCTTTGCCGCCAGACGGACGGGGCAGCGCCCGCCTCCGCTTACGGCCGATGCTGTACTCCCAGTCCCTCTCCGCCTTCTCGCAGACCATGGCCACGTGTTCGCACTCCCCGTGCACCCTGCGAACCAGCGGGGCGTGAGCTGGGCGGCCTCCCTCAGCCCCCACCCGACCCCCAGGCTCGGCCTTCTCTCCCGCGATACGGGTGCAGCCGGTTCGGTCAGCACGCACATGGTGCGGAAATGGAATCTCAGACGCCCGTCCTCCAAGCTCTCGATGTTCCGGATGAAGACCCTCAGGTCCCCGTTTTCCCCGATGCGCTTTATGTCGTCGGAGGCCATGGACACCGGATACCAGATCCCTGAAACCTGCAGGCGAGGCCCCGCAGACGCACGAGGAGCCCGTGTGGTATGGCCCTGGCAACTCCTTCCTGCAGGCCCTGGGTGTATGGCCTCCTACCAGGGTCCCCCTCTGCCCTCCCAGAGCCCCCCCCCCCCATCCTCCCAAGGACCCCTCTGCCCTCCTGGGCACCCCCTGCCCTCCCAGGGATACCCCCATCCTCCCAAAGATCACTCTTCCCTCCTGGGGACAGCCCCTGTCCTCCGAGGTCCCCCTCTGCCTTTCCAGGGACACGTCCGTCCTCCCAGAGACCCGCCCCTCTCCTCCCAGAGACCTCCCCCTGCCCTCTCAGCTGGGGGAGGAGAAGCAGGCCCCCAGGAGCAGCGGCCCGGTCACAGGTCAAAGACCCTGGATGGAGGGAGGACAGACGCCCCGCAGCCCAGCCCCCGGGGAAGGCCCAGACTCGGACCGCAGACCCACCTTGGCCGTGTTATAGTTCTTCTGCACAATGGCCTGGGGGTTGAGCTCCTGGGCGGAGACGAGGCCCAGCCCCAGGGTCAGCAGGAAGAGAGCCATGGCCTCTGGTGGGGGCCTCACCTGCGGCCCACTGCCTTTATACCCCTTTCTGCTCCACGGTTGCCACCCCTCTGTGCCCAGCACAGCCTGTCCTCCCCACCCTTCCTCCGAGTGCCGGGAACACAGCCAAAGGCCGCCACCGCTGCCACCCACCCCCGCCCCTCATGGATGTCCTTGAGCCTATGACGGGAGCGCCCTGGAGTCCGCCTGGACGGAGTGTCCAGCCAGGTCAGAGGCCGCAGAGGGAGGTCGGGTGGGGCAGGGTGGGCGATAGGCACCCTGGGCCGGAGCCCCCGCGGGCTGCAGAGGCCCTGATGGTGCTGGGGCCTCGCTGGCCTCTCCGCGCCCCGGGGGGGCTGGGCTGGGCAGCAGACGGCCCTGGGGTTTCCATCCCCGCCCGGCCTACGTGTCTGGGCCTGAGAGCATCGTCGTGCCCGTGCAGCTAAGCACGCAGGGCGCCGTGCGGCCGTCCCGGCCGTGACGATGCGGTCGTGGACTCGGAGTGAAGGTCCACGGAGCCCAGGAAGTGCCGACTCCCAGGAGAGGGGCCGGGACGAGACAGAGGTTTTGAGGTTTGGGGTCTGGAGAACAGAGAGGGGGGTTCAGACGGATGTGGGCCTGACCCCTACCCTGCCCCCTCCTGGCCAGGGTCCAGAGCAGTGGTGGAAGGCCCCCCCTCCGTCTCCCTGTGCTGCGTGCGGGCACAAGGCCGGCTGGTGGTCGGGGGCCGGGGCTGAGCAGGACGTGGGACCCCCGATCCTGTGTAAAACACCAGGTCTCAGCGTGTGCACTGATGGGGTACTTTTGTTTCACTGAGCACCTGCCAGGTCTCCTGGCAGAGGGGGAGGCAGACCAGGCAGGTGGTGGTGGTGGTGACCGGGGCCTGCCTGCCACGCTCACTGCCCCCCAGCCTGCTGGCCGGCCCCTCGTGGGGAAGGGCCCCCTCCCTGGCCGTCCCCCGTTACGGCCGGTTCCGTCTCCACGCCTCTGTCCTGTTCAGGTGTGTGGCTTCTGGAACACGGCACCCGAAGTAACGGGTCCCCGCCCCGCCCCCCATTCCGCTTCGTTGTTCGTTATCGGGCTCCGGTTCCCAGGGGTGCCCTTCCCTGTCTGATTCACCCCCGAGGCAGCGACTTCTCCCTCCGACCAAACCCGGCCTCCCTCGGTCCCTCGGCAGGTACAAAGTGATCTAAAGGATGTTAAGTCCGGCTGTCGTCGTCGGAGGGGCTTAGTCGGGATTCCCTAAACCGGGTGAGTCCCGCAGCCACAGTCTCAGGGACTCCTCTGAGAAGGTGCTGCCCCCACGGCGTGGTCTCAGGTACGAGTCCTTCCATCACTGAGCAAAGGCCAGGCGGGGACACGAGGCAGTGCGAGGGCGGGGCGGGTGCGTTCGGTTCATGACGGCGACTCCCTCTGACCCTTGGCTCGGGGACCTGTAGCCCCCTTGAAGATGGGGGGGACGCTGGCGGGTGGACCGTGCCGGGTTCCCCTCTACGAGAGAAGCCTCCCCTCACCCAGACCCGGCCCCCCGCGGCCTCAGCCTCTGCCCGACCCGGCCCCCCGCGGCCTCAGCCTCTGCCCTCTGCCCTCTGCCCTGTCTTCCTGGGCCGCCTCCGCCTCTGGACACGGCCATCGACATTCCGCTCCGCAGACACTGGACGGTCACGGGCACAGACGTGCTCACACACACACGCACGCACACACCATCACACACGTGCACACCCACATACCCGCACTCGCACACGAGCGCACCCTCAAGTGCAGCTCGGTCTCCCGCTTTTCTTCACAGTCAAATTTCTCTTAGCACAGAACTCAGCACCTGCTCGAACGGAAAAATTGGGAGAAAACATAAAACGAGCCAAAGCTGGTCTTGACTTTCAGGTGAAGGCAGTGTCACGGGGGCCGGTGGAGGGAGAGGGGGGATCCGTGTTCTAGGCCAGCCGGGGCTGCTGGGAGAAGCAGGCTCACCCAGGTCAGGCTCTCCGGGGACGGGCGCCGGACGGCGCCTCTCCTGGGGGACGGGCAGGCCCCTGCCCCGGGTCTTCTGAGAACGCCAGGCTGGCCGCCCGGAGGCAGAGTGCGCAGAGACAGGCGTGAGCAGTCGGGGGCGCCACGGGGAAGCTCGGGCACACGGGAGAAGCTTCCACGGGAGGGCGGAGTCAGGAGCCTGTGAGTGGGGTGGGGCGGGGGGCGCCGGGGACCCCCACCTGCACCGAGGCCGGAGAGCACGCCGTGCCCACATCTGCTTCCCGCACTTCGGGCCCCCTCTGCTGTGCGGGCACACGACTCTGCGGTGACAGGTTGTTACGCAGCCCTGGGGAGTGGAGACGCCACGCATACGTGCTACTTTCCCAGTAATAACAACGCCTTTATTTCCAAAGGGGAGAGTAAAGGAAGACGCATGTTACGACCACAGATCAGGACGCAGGGGTCACGCGTGACTGTGATTTCGTTGTTCGCTAGTGGACCTGACAGGCCGCACGGCACAGGAACGTGTCACCTCTGTGGTCGGAGAGGGGCGTCCTGCATAGGCTTGCTGGGGAGCACAAGGGACGCGCTCCTGGGCTGGGGTGGACGTCACCTGCAGGACGAAGAAAGAGAAGCGGGCACGCTCTTTCTGCCGTGTGGGTGGGCACACGCACCATTCAAGACACCCCGCGGTGGGTCAGGGTCGGTCCCTAGAGAATGAGGAGGGAAAACGGAGGAAGCGAAAGGCAAAGGAGCACTCAGAAATATCCTCTGCCTTTCGGATGGGACAAGGTCCCGTCGTCTGGCAACCGTGAGAAGCCCCCGCTGGCAGGTGCATCATTACGACTGTGACTTCCTGACGTCCGCATCATCAAAGGGTCCGCCGACGTCACCATCCACGGCAGGCTGACCATCCCCGAGAGCAGGGCACAGGGTCCCGCCTGTGATTTCACAAAGACCCGGAGACAGAATGCTTGGGAAACACCCACCTGGGTTCTTCTATCCTCCTGGCCGAGGTACAGGGACCCTTTTGGGGGGGGTGTGTGGAAAAACTCGAGGGGTTGTGGCAACAGCGGCACCTGCTTGGAGCGGTGTCACCGGGGCACATGCTAGAGAGACCCCTCCGTCCCCCTCTACCTGGCATCTCTGACGCCCTTGAATTCGAGCGGTGGCCCGTTGCCCGTCACGGGCGTGAAAGCCGTGTCCAGGGCGGTGCTGTCCAAGCGGACCGTCTGGCGGAAGAACAGCATTTGCAGCATCCACTTTTCTAGTGGCCGCGTTGTCAAAGGTAAAAGGAACGAGTGGATTAATTTTCACGGCATATCGGCACTTAGTTCGGTAGACCCAGCCTATTATAGTTTCAAGATCGTACCAATGTGACATTATTAAGGAGATCCTTACTTCCTTTCTTTCCTCCTGCGTCTGCCTTCAGTGTGTTTTGTGCCCTCGGGGGACAGCTGAGGTCAGAGCAGCCGCACGTGGCTGGTGGCGACTGAGCTGCTCAGTGCGGATCGAGAGCCTCTTGCCCGTTAACTGAGTGCTCAGAAGTGAGGCATCAGAGGCCTCTGCTCTGCTTCGGCCACGTAACCCTCCAGACGTGTGAACAGAAACCCCGCGTAAACCTTCCAGTGTGAGCTCGGGGGGCTGGCTGGAGCCGAGCTCCGTGTTTCAATGTAGGGCCTACGCTTTGGGCTTTAATCCCTGTCTACAAGCACCGACCTTCGCGGGAGCTCGTGGTTTTTGTTTAAACCCCCATTTAGTCTTGGGACAAATGAGCCATCCTACTATCTGTGCGAGAAAAAAGAACAAGAGTTCTACTCCGGGGACACACCACGCCTCCCAGTTCAGGAAGACGTCCTCTCGTGACCTCGCTTTACTTTCCCAGCCGTGACGTGGGGGAGATTTCATGCGTCTCTTTTCTGCCACGCGGGTGGCATTCGCTGAGCAATCGAGGAGGACCACGGCCGCTGCACTCGGTCCCGGGGGGGGGGGCACCCGGCGCCCCGAGGAGCTGCGAGAGGACAGAGCCCCCCACCCCCACCCCGGCCGGCCTGGTGCTGCTGGCCGAGCGTTCTGGAAGCAGGGGCTGGGGTTGGTGTCCCCATGTCTGCGGATTAGACGTTGTAAACCATGGTTGCACGCGGCAAAGGCGTGTGAATGTTGACTATCTGACATCTCCTCCTCTTCTCCTTTTTCGCCCAGGAGACGATGAATTTGAAGAGAAAGATTGTGGTGCTGGTTTCATGTGTGTTTTCCTTCCTGCTGCTGGAGCATCATCTCAGGTAAATAGATGCCAGGGAATCACAACCCATAGTGACTGGCACAGATGGGGTGGGGTGCTGGGTTTTGGCCAGACGTTGACAACACTCTGGAAAGTTCCCTTCCCTCCGTGGGACGAAGCACCGTGCGATGGCTAAGGGTTGTTTCTGAGGGAGCAGCGTTGACCCCAAGCACCTGCTCCCGGGAGCTTTTCCATTCTTGATGGAGGGGAGGCAGACGGTCCAGAGGCTTGAGGCATACACCCATCGGGGGTTTGCACAATAAAAGTCGTGATGGAAAAGGGAAGCAAGGCCGACGATAGCACGGGGCTGCTCTTCCAGACAAAGGGTCCCAGCCTGTGTCCACGATGACCGGCGTCCGAGCCACAGCGGCAGGCGTGGCCCAGGGGGCGCCTCTCTCCCGATCCTCGACCCCTCCCCACTCCTCACGACGGCCTCAGGAGCAGGGCTCTCTCCCCACGAGCTATTGGAAAGGCATCATATTGTGGGAAAGAACATGTTTAAACATGAAGCCCTCACAAAACGCACATCTGATAAAAGGCTTGTGTCCAAAATATGCAAAGGACTCTTACAGCTCAACAACAAGGAAACAACTAATTAAAACGGCAAATCCGAAAGGACAGCTCACCCAAGAAGCTACACAGGGAGCAGACGGGCACATCGTGTGTCACGACACAATTGCAGATCAAACAAGGAGCCCCCGCCACACGCCCATGAGAACGACCCGAATCCCGAACCCGACAACACATGCACCGGCGAGGACGCGGGGCAGCGGGATTCTCGTTCGCGGCAGGGGCCACGCAACACGGGGCAGCCACACTGAGGACCGTCTGGCGGATTCTTCCAGACCTAAACACAGTCTCTCCAATTACCTAGCAATCATGCTCCTGAGAATTTATCCAAGTGGTCTCAACACTGTGTCCACAAACAACCGACACAAGGTGTTTATAGCAGCTTTATTCGCAGTTACTGAGAATTAAAGCGACCGAGATGCCCTGCAGGGGTGAGCGGATAAAGTGCGGTGCATCCAGACCAGGCGATGTTATGCGACACTAAAAAGAGATGAGCCACGGAGCCACAGAGCCACGAACACACGGGTGAGCCTTAAATGAGGGTCACAAAGAACAGGAAGCCAATCTGAAAAGGCCATGCAGTGTATGTTAAATCTTTTTTTTTTTTTTTCAACGTTTATTTATTTTTGGGACAGAGAGAGACAGAGCATGAACGGGCGAGGGGCAGAGAGAGAGGGAGACACAGAATCGGAAACAGGCTCCAGGCTCTGAGCCATCAGCCCAGAGCCCGACACGGGGCTCGAACTCACGGACCGCGAGATCGTGACCTGGCTGAAGTCGGACGCTTAACCGACTGCGCCACCCAGGCGCCCCATGCAGTGTATGTTAAACTCACATGGCGGGGGTGGGGGGGGGTGGTCCTGTATCTTGTCCGGAAAACCTCCCTCCAGAAGGGGCATCTCGTGGCCAGAAGCTTTGTTGTATAAAGACCCACAGGCGCCTGGGGGCTCAGTCGGTGAAGCGTCCGACTCTTGATTTAGGCTCAGGTCATGATCTCATGGTTTGTGGGTTCGAGCCCTACGTTGGGCTCTGTGCTGACCGTGTGGATCCTGCTTGGGATTCTGTCTCGCTCGCTCGCTCTCTGCCCCTCCCCTGCGCACACTCACTCTTTCTCACCAAAAAAAAAAAAAAAAAAAGACCCTGCAGATTGATAGCCAGGCGGTTCCAGTGGTGATCAAGCCAGAAGGGATGGAAAACCAGAGACAGAAAGGTCCCAGAGGCATCCAGAAAGTCAGCTTTCTTGCCTACCAGCTCGGGAATATTCTGCACAGGGTGCGTCTCCGTTAGGCAAGTGTGTGTGTGTGTGTGTGTGTGTGTGTGTGTGGTGGGGGCAGGTCCAAGGAGAGGGGTGTTCAGGGAGCAGGACAGAGATGACAGTCCCGCATCGCAAGCTTTGTTGTCCCTGGAGCCCGTGGGGAAGCCAGGAGGACCACACGTCCGTGTGACAGTTTGCTGCTCGGTGATTAGAAGACGCCAGTGCAGGTTTGTGGGGTCCGTAAAGTCGGCCGCATTGCAATCAGCTGGGTGTGTAGGCACACAGCATGGGTGGTCGGGCCAGACCGGGTGGGGACGGGGGGCGGCAGGGAGCCAGGCGCCCTTCCCTGCGTCCCGTGGGCTCAGGCCCTCCCCCGCCCGCCCGGGACGAGGCCGGCTCCGCCGTGCGTTGGCTCCTCTCTCCGGGGTGGTGGTGTCTTTAGGTCAGGACCCCCTCCTCAACCAACCACATCTTCTACTCCTCCAACGCTCGGTACGACCCCAGGAGCCCGTGACACCGACATTCTAAAAGAAAGGCCATTTTGTAGTAAGTTGGCCGTTTGTCGCTTCGTGGTTTTAGTGCAGCTCGGCACTGGCCGTCTGGATTTTGACAGTCTGATCCTGGAGAGTCCGATAATGAAATTGGGGTGCCCTCTCGAGCTTCTTCCCTTACGGACAGCACGTCCTGGCACTACGGGAGCAAGCCACCTAATGCGCTCGTTAAAGCACCACAGAACTCAAGGTGAATCACATACTTAGATCAAAACCAAAGACGACAACTGACTCCTTCTCCAGCCCGTTCACACTAACATGGCAAAGCCACTCCGCGGGGGACAAGGGCGCTGAATCCGCACAAGGCAGCAACACGCGGACAAGCCCTTTCTTGCCTTCCCACTGTGGCCGTCGCCTCCTCGCCCTGCCCCTCTTCCTGACCATGTGTCCCCTTCCAGACGCGCGGAGATAACTCCTCTCTGCGTGGCTCACCTGACCCCCAAATCGGGTCGGATGGACCACTTACATACCCAGGGCCTGTCCCCACCGGCAGCCCCTAAGCCTGGGGGCCACTGGTCACCTCCTCAGCTCCCCCAGGGCAGTGTGAAGGCTGTAGGGCCACAGCCGTGGAACCAGTGCCGGACAGCACCCGCCATGCCGCGGGAGCTCCGTAAATATTTGCTGAACAGATGGGTGACTTATAATAACTCGGTTTTCCCTTCGCTTGCAGGCCTCCCGCAGAAGAACTCAGGCTCTCAGACTGGTTTCATCCTGGGTAAGAATGAACACGCCCACCCCCGCACGAGGATAATAGTGCCCAGTTTGGAGCCATAGGCCTCTCCCGGTCACCCAATCATAGCTGCCCTGGGAGGCTTCCTGCGGCCGGAGTTGCAATTTTTAAGGCCGTCGATATGGGCACGTGGTACTTGGTTTAACCGTCTTGGCGTAGTGAGTGACAGACTGTCTTTGGGGGTGGCTTGAAGGTGCCGTGATGGCCCCTCTATATTTTGGCACCCGCGCTGGGGAGCCCCGTCCCCGTCTGTAATGGCCAAGGAGTGTTGGACTTCAGGGCCATGCACCGTCAGGCACTCAACCTACTCCCTACTGGTTCTAGATTGTCTACGGTTTGGGGCTTTTGCAATGATGTTTCAGTGACACACGTTGGGACGTCGATCTTTTCAACTGTCGTGTGAGTTGATCTGTGGGACAGATCCCCAAGACAGAGCCATTAGGTCAAAGAAGACAGGCGTAGGGGCGTCTGGGGGGCTCAATTGGCTAAGCGTCCAACTCAAATTAAAAAAAAAAAAAAAAAGAGGTGACACTCAGTAAGAAAAGTAAGTGTTCCGGCATTATAACTCGTCCTGGACTGGGTGCTCTCTCTGGCTCTGCAACAGTCTTGAGCCAGACCTCCCTCCCCCCACCCTGGGTATGTTTCCTGTTTCTCGTTATGTCGTTACGGTCCTTTGTTTAATGACTTTTATAAAGTCTGTATTTTTTTATTTTTTTTATTTTAGGGAGAGAGAGAGCACAAGTGGGGGAGAGGGGCAGAGGGAGACAGAAAGAGAGAATCTTAAGCAGTCTCCGTGCTCAGCGTGGAGCCCGACTCGGGGCTCAGCCTCACGACCCCAGGATCATGACCTGAGCCGAAATCAAGAGTCGGACGCTTAATGCGCTGAGCCATCCAGGAGCCCCCTAAAGTCTGTTTTCTTTGTTATTTATGGTCTCGCTGAAATCCCTGGTCAGTTAGAAAGAATCAGGTTTCTAGACTGCCACATTCTTGAAATGATCCGTTTGTCTACCCGAAATTACCAGACAGGCAGAGAAAAAGACAGTATGGCCTGTACACAGGGGACATTGCCCCCAGAGAAGACAATAAAAGTGCCCACCCCCCCACCCTCCGTGTGGCCCCAACCGTCCCCTTACAGACTCAGTACAGTGTCGTGGGCCGTATTCCCTGTGCCGTACTTCTCGTCCCGTGAGTTGCTTTTCGTATTACCGGGGGTTTGTACCTCACTCCCTGTCCCCTGTTTCGTCAATGCCCCCCCTCCCCCCCCCCGGGCAACCCCCGGTTTGTTCTCTGCATTTAAGGAGTCTGTTTTTCTGTTTCTTTGTTCATTTGTTTTGTCAGATTCCATGTATAAGAGAAATCACTTGGTGCTTGTCTGTCTCTGACTTGTTCCGCTTAGCACAATACCTTCTAGCTCCTTCCGTGCCGTCACGAATGGCGAGATCTCATTCTTTCCTGTGGCTGATTAGTACCCCATTGTGTGAACACACCACATCTTCTCTGTTCATCTCCTGATGGACACCCGGGCTGCTTCCACACCCTGGCTGTCGTAAACAATGCTGCTTGCTATAAACATGACGGAGCATGTAGCTTTAGAATTAGTGTTTTCATTGCCTTCGGGTAAATACCCAGAAGTGGAATTACTTCTGTTTTGAAATTTCTGTTTTAGACTTTTTTGAGGAAACTCCATACTGTTTTCCACAGCGGCTGCACCAACTCACGTCCCCACCAACAGGGCCTGAGGGTCCCTTGGGGCCACATCCTCGCCAACACGTGTCGTTTCTTGTCTTTTCGCTACTGGCCACTCTGACAGGCGTGAGGTGATACCCCGTTTTGGTTTTGATTCGCATTTCGCTGGTGATGAGTGATGTCGAGCATCTTTTCACGTGTCCGTTGGCCGTCTGGATGTCTTCTTTGGAGAAATGTGTGTTCAGGTCATCTGTCCATTTTTAATTTTTTAAAATTATGTTATTATTATTATTTTTAACGATTTTATTGTTAAGTAGTCTCCACGCCCAACTCCAGCTCACAACCCCGGGATCGAGAGTCACACGCTGTACTGATGAAACCAGCCAGGTGCCCCCATCTGTCCTTTTTTTTTTTTTTTTTTTTTGGCAGATAGAGTGTGTGCGCAAGGGAGGCAGGGGGGCAGAGGGAGAGGCAGAGGGAATCGTAAGCAGGCGCCGTGCCCAGCACAGAACCTGATCCCATGACCCTGGGATCATGATCTGAACCAAAATCGAGTTGGACGCTTAACTAACTGAACCACCCAGGCACCCCTCTAGTTTTCTTGCTGGATTGTTTTTTGGTGTTGAGTTGTATGGGTTTTTAAAACTATTTTGGGGGGCGCCTGGGTGGCGCAGTCGGTTAAGCGTCCGACTTCAGCCAGGTCACGATCTCGCGGTCCGTGAGTTCGAGCCCCGCGTCGGGCTCTGGGCTGATGGCTCAGAGCCTGGAGCCTGTTTCCATTTCTGTGTCTCCCTCTCTCTCTGCCCCTCGCCCGTTCATGCTCTGTCTCTCTCTGTCCCAAAAATAAATAAACGTTGAAAAAAAAATTTAAAACTATTTTGGATATTAATCCCTTATCGGGCATGTCATTTGCAAATATCTTCTCCCATTCAGTAGGTTGCATTTTCATTCTGTGGATGGTTTCCTTTTTTGTGCCAAAGCTTTTTAGTTTGATGTAGTCCCAGCTGTTTGCTTTTGCTTTTGTTGCCCCAAGACTTAATTCAGCTCTTTCGACTATGTGGCTAATAAGCCCACGAAAAGATCCTTGACATCATTAGTTATCTGGGAAATGCAAATCCAGATCACGGTGACATACTGCTTCACACCCTACGAGGCGTAAAGACTGCACGATGACTAGATTCCAAAAGTTAGACCACAGGAGATGTTGGTGAGAAAGCAGCGAGTTTGGAACTCTTGCGAACTACTGGTGGGAACGTAAAATGATGCAGCTGCTTGGAAACGTTTGGCAGTTCTTAAAAAAGTTAGCCGTGAAATTACAATACGACCCAGAAATTTCCCCTCTAGGTACACACCCAAGAGAATTAAAAAAAAAATGTATGTTTACAGAAAGTCTTGCAGAGAAATGTTCATAGCGGTAGCATTGATAGTCGCCGAAAAATGCAAACCACTAAAATGTCCATCGACTGACAAGGGAATAAACAAAATCCATGCCTTAGAATATTATTTAGCCACAAAAGAAAGGAACTACTGATCCATGCTACAATACAGAACCTCCCCACGAGCAGGCTAAGCGAAAGAAGCTGGGCACCAAAGACCACACGCGGCATGATTCTATTTGTATGAAATTCCCAGTATAAGCAAATCTACACAGACCAATGGTGGATTAGTTGCCGTGGGTTACAGGAAGTTGGGGGGGGGAATGGGCAGGGACTTCTGGTGGGTACAGTGGTGTATCGAAATATTTCATTTTTTTTTTTCTGGAGGCAACTGCAAATAGCATTGTGTTTTTAATTTTAGTTCGTGCATGTTCCTTGTTGGTATATGGAAATGGATTCATTCTGTGTGTGTGCTGATCTTGTGTCCCGTAACCTTGCTGACTTCACTTGTTAGTTCTAGGAGATTTGGGTAGATTTTGTAGGATTTTATATGTAAACAAATCATCTGCATATAGGGATGTTATTATCTTCTCCTTTCTAGTCTGGTGCTTTTATTTCCTTTTCCTATCTTATTGCAATGGCTAGAATTCACATAACTCTGCTGACTATGAGCTGGTGAGAGGGAACATCCCTGCCTCATTCCCAGGTTTAGTGAGAGAACATTCAGTCTTGCACCGTTGAGTATGATGTTAGCCACAGGAATTTTGTAGATGCTCTTGATCAAGTTAAGGTAATTCCCCTCTCTTTCTATTTTTTCTGGGAGTTTTTCATTTCTTTCTTTTCTTTCTTTTTTTTTTTTTTCATCATGAATGGGTGTTGGACTTTGTATAATGTTTTTTTCTGTGTCAACTGATATGGGCATCTGACTGTTCTTTAATTTCCTGCTGTGGCAGGTGCATCAAACGGTTTTCACATGTTGAACCAGCTTTGCAGGCTTTAAGTGCTGTTATTGAAAGTACATCTAACGTCCCTCTCCTTTTTAGACTTTTTATTTCTGCCAGATGGCACTAATGGACCTCATGCAAGAGGGGGGGAGTTTAGAGAAAGCACCTTCTGGATCTTCTAGGGAAAGGGGAGGGAGAGACAAAGAGGAGAAACAGAAGATAAAGCATAGGGACGCAGAGGTAGTGTGCGTGCAGCCCTGGCTTCAGGCAATACCAGAGGCCGTTCTGACTCTGAGCTGCCTCAGTTCAGCTGAGCCGGAGCTCAGAGGAGGTCGTCCCTGGGCCCAGAGGCAGGTGGCGCGGTGACAAAAGCAGCAGGTGCTGGGTCTCGCGTACTGACCCACATGTGTCAGCTCTGCGGTATTAGGCAGCTCGCTCCACCGATCTGTGCCTCTGTTTCTGCACACCAAGAACAAGGACCATGATTGTGCTTCCCGCACAGACCACTGCAAGGACCGAATGAACACCAACACGGTGCCCGGCACGTGGTAAGGGCTCTGTAGGCGTCAGCCGGTGTCGCTTGGACGGCCTCCGCTGGGGCACCGGCTTCACTGGCTTCTCGTCTGTTAACAGGAAACGCCCTGATGTTGTCACAATCACGGACTGGCTGGCCCCAGTCATATGGGAAGGCACCTTCAATAGACAGGTCCTGGGGAGATACTACGGGAGACAGAACCTCACCATAGGCTTGGCTGTCCTTGCCACTGGCAGGTAGGGGCCATCGGTTTGCCCCGTTTTATTCTGAAAAAAAAAAACAAAAAACAAAAAACAAAAAACCGAATGAGTGCCCGGGGACCTTCTACCTCCAAAAGGCTGCCCGTAGCTGCCCACAACCACCGTATGTGGCTGTCCTGAACAAAAACAAAGACTCCTTCCTTAGCCGGGTCGTTAAAGCCACTTAGCTGCCTTTTTACACATACCATGGAGTTCACATTTTCTTTCTTCCCAACAGTCGTTCCAAAACTTTAAAGGCTTTTTTCCCAGACCCTCCAGGTCAATATGTCCTTTCTCACTGACCAGTGCCGTCGAAACTATAGACCGGGCCTGTCTCCCCTTTCCTGCTGGGGGTCCTGGAGCGTCGGTGACTCATAAGTTAGACGTTTGGGGACGTGCGTTCCTCTCTCGCGAGCGTTCGGGGAGCGGCTTCCTCCGTGCACGTGTGTGTTTTGCAGGACTGCGGACCAGTACCTGGAGCTGTTCATGCGATCAGCGAATAAGCACTTCATGAGCGGCTACAGAGTTGTCTTTTACATCATGGTGGACGCCTTGTCCAGGCTGCCGGACCTGGAGCCAGATCCTCTCCGAACTTTCAAGGTCCTCCCCATCAAAGGAGACCGGTGGGGTGACTTTCACCTCACACGCATGAGTTCCCTGGCTGAGCACATACTAGGGCACATTGAGGGCGAAGTCGACTTTCTGTTCAGCATGACCGTCAACAGGGTCTTCCAGAACGACTTTGGGGTGGAGACCCTGGGCGCGTCCGTGGCTCAGCTCCATGCCTGGTGGTATTTTAAAAACAAGGACATCCCTTACGAGAGGAGGCCCAAATCGGCAGCGTGCATCCCGTTTGGGCAGGGGGACTTCTACTATGACGGCTCGGTCATCGGTGGCAGGCCCCTGGAGGTCTTAACCCTCATCGAAGGTTACCTGCAAGGGGTCACTCACGACCACAAGAATGGGCTGAATAGCACCTACGAGAGGCACCTGAACAAGTATTTTTTCACGCACAAGCCCACCAAGCTGCTGTCTCCCGAATACAGCTGGAACACGGCACTCCGGCCCCCCGCGCAGGTCTGGTCGGTCAAGGCCACGCGGCTCTCCCGCCGGTACTTCTGACCTGCCGGCTCCTGTGAACGCCCGGCGGCAGGTTCCCGGGGTCACGGGCGTCCCGATGCTTTTCCTGGCTTCCGGGGCTGGCGCGTGCACACCACCCAAGGGAAATGTTTCTCCTTGCCGTTTAGAACTGTCCAGTTTGGTCCGTGCAGGATAAAGAATAAAGATGACTATTTAATGTCTACTCACAGTGACGTTGGGACCCATGTACTGTAGAGAGCCGGGGCGTCATTTCTGAGGCATACAATGATTTATTTTTTTTTTAATTTATTCATTTTGAGAGAGAGAGAGAGAGAGAGAGAGAGAGAGAGAGAGAGACAAGTCAGGGGAGGGGCAGGGAG
Source organism: Herpailurus yagouaroundi (assembly GCF_014898765.1). Classification (NCBI taxonomy): domain Eukaryota; kingdom Metazoa; phylum Chordata; class Mammalia; order Carnivora; family Felidae; genus Herpailurus; species Herpailurus yagouaroundi. The sequence goes on along the minus strand of NW_024412657.1, from coordinate 37,239 downwards.
CGAAGGAGAGACAGAATCCCAAGCAGGGTCCTCATTGTCAGCACAGAGCCTGATGCGGGGCTCAAACTCACAGACTGCAAGTTCATGACCTGAACCGAATCAAGAATCGGATGCTTAGCCGACTGAGCCACCCAGGCACCCCAAAATGATTTATTAAATGGAGAAAGATTGTAGCCCAGAAAAAGACATACACACCCAAAAGGGCAAAGGGTTAAAATACAGAGGAGACGTTCATCAGCTCACAGAATATGCACGTGCCTCAGTAGCCAGGAGTGCTAAAAGCGAGGAGGGGGACGTGGGTGGCTCTGGAGGGGGACGTGGGCGGCTCTGGAGGGGGAACTGCCCCCCCCCCGTGGGTGGTGGCATGCCATCGTGGAAGAGACCACTGTATGTTTAGGGCAGGGAGGGCTTAGAGAGTCCCTACGGGGGCTGGAGGGCCCGAAGCTTTTCTTTATGGGACAACAAAGAGGATTAGACAGCATCAGGCCTGAATTGTGTCCCCCAGTTCACATGTGGAGGCCCTGACCCCAGCACCCCAGCACATGACTACCTGGAGACGAGGTCTTCACAGAGGCGATGAAGTTACGGTGAAGTCACAAGGTGGGCCCTGACCTTTTGAGACAGGAGACACGCACACACAGAGGGGCGACTGTGTGAGGACACGGGAGAAGACGGCCGTCTGCACGCCAGGAGGGCCGCCTCGGGAGGTGACAGCCCTGCCCCGCCTGGATCTCGGACTCCAGCCTCTAGGGCGCGCGGGATACGCGTCTGAGGTTTGGGCCTCCGGAATGTGGGTCCGTGTGACGGCCGGTGAGCCATACAGTGAGGGTTCCCCCAACGGCAAATAAAACACTGAAATCCTGAGGATTGGTCCCCGGAGTAGAAGCGGGGGGCTGGGAAGGCAGGCACGAGGCTGCCGGCTCGTCCCCGAGTCCACCTGGGGCCAAGCCCCGTCCGTGCCCCTTCGACCACGTCCTGCCACACCCACTCCTGGGTTTCACCGAGTGGCTCTCACACAGAACTCTGTGAATGTCTCCAAACGGAGAAAAGAGATGTTCTGCGAGCCACAAGCCCCGCATGCATGACACTTAGCGTTAGCGATCTCAGGTCAGGCCTGAGAGGGGGCCGTGCGGTTCAGTACCTGACTCGAGCAAACTCGAGCGTTTCCCCGACTGGTGGGCAAGGCCGGGGGTCTTACTGGAGGGGCTCTAACCTCCCTCTGATGAAATCACGGCATTGGAGACACCGTGAGTTCCTTGGCTTCTCTGGGACAAGGGCAGGTGAACGTGTTCATGCCTCAAAGTTTCAGGCCCAAGAGCAGGTCTGTCCACAGGACACAGAGGCCAGGGCCATCTCTCCGAGCAAGCGCGAGCACCCCCACACAGTGGGCGCTGACTCAGCTGGGGAAAAAATGGAATCTTGCCGATTTGGTAAGTAAAAATAGCGTATCTTTCTCTGGGATCCTTATGATGTCAAAGCTCCTTTTACGCCGTAGGGACGGGCTGTCTGTGTGTGTGTGCCACTTTCCTCACATAGGGGCCCCGGTCAGAGGCTCGGATACATATCTTCACAGATGGGACGTGAACCCTTTATCGAGCTTGTCGACGACATTGAGTTCAGGTTCATGCGTAATTTGGGCGAGGATGGTTTTGATGCGCCGAAAACATAATTACCATCTTTTCCCTTACTATGCGTGGGGTAGGAGCTCGTCCCGTCCCATCCATAGGGTAGGATGCATGGGGTGGGATTCCATCACATTCTTCCACACAGTGTCGAACTCTCCGGGTTTCTTGCTTATTTGGAAGCAATCAGGAATTATTTTGAGATAATGCAAAGAGTTAGATGTCAAAACTTATTTTTTTCCTCTAAATATCTTGGCCATTTCCCCCAACAATGTTTATTGAATAAATAATGCCCCTTAAGACAGGCCCTTTGTACACCACATTGAGTTATTATACTTGTTAGGGTTCGTTTCTTGATCTTTCCTCTGCCCCTGAGCTAACTCCCCACAATTGTAATCGCTGTACGTTCATGTTTTGTTAGAATAACACAGTATTTGCTCTCTGTCACACAGTATTTTGTTAGAATAACACAGTATTTGCTCTCTGTCAAACATTTCAAAACTTTTGTTCCTTTTAGATTCTGGTTTGCAGTTTGGGGTAAGGATCCCACTGGAACGTTGACTGGATTGCTCGGATAGATAGGTTAATTTGAAGATTATTAGATACTTATGACGTTGAAGGACTCTGCGGGAATATCCCATATCCATTTACTCAAGTCGTTTCTCAGGTTCCCAGAGTAAGGATTTAAAAATTTTTTCTCCCCATACGTTCTGCAGATTTCTTGCCGAATGAGCAGGAAAGCATCGTGTTTCAGCACCTGTTCGTCTCCAGGGGCTGACGGAGCCACAGCCAGACATCCGCGCCGGCGGCCAGCTCGCCGTCGTGCCGGCCTCACGTGGCCGTGGATGTTGCCTTGCTGCGAGGCGTGGGTCTGGGAGGCCCCGTCTTTGCCCAGGGCGTTATCTGGGGCGGGATCCGGTCATACCGGTCTCCGGCATTTCCAGACGGTAAGTATGGAGGCCCCTGACCCAGTTTCCTGAGAGCCTGCCCTGCAGCGGGTGGTCCCCGGCTCGCCTGGGCAGAGGGGGACGCCTTCCGTCCGGGCACTGCCCTCGTAGTGGCCTTGACTTCCAGGGGACGGCGCTGTCTCATCTGTGGTGCAGGTGCACGGGCCTGTGTTGACCTGGCTCCTCTGGGGAGCACGGGCTGGTGCAGCGCTCGCTCGGCGCCCTCTGACCTGGGCGGGGACTTGTTGCATTGGCTCACGGGGGCCCAGGGCACCTCTGGAGTCATCCTAGCAGGACCCAGGTGGCGGGAGCAGGTCAGAGGGTACAGTCCAGCCCCTCGCAGGGTCGTGTCCCTGAAGGGACTCCACAGGTGGCCCCATCCGCCAGACTGCAGTGCTGTGTTCGCTGTGGCCCAGACTTCCGGGGGCCACCTGTCCCCTCCTAGAGCGTTCTCACGCCCCTGGGCCGGGCCGGGAGAGGCTGGGAGGCGGACAAGGTGGGGGCCAGGCCCAGGCTGGAGGGTCTGCCTCGGGGGGTTGGGGGGCACCGGAGCAAGCAAGGTGGGGGAAGCGGGGAGAGGCGAGGGCAGGGGGCAGGAGGGCCGGGCAGGTAGCCTCGGGCGGCCCTGACCTAGGCTTCAGCTGGGGGACACCGGGCTGTGGAGGGAAGAGAACAGGATGGGGATACGCCGAGGCTTTGTCCGTCCACTTCGAAATCACGCCAACACAGCTCGCGGCCCGCCCCTCTCCGGGATCACCTTGCCTTCTGCCGTCCAGCCCCCAAGGCGGCCACGTCCTGCCATGGTCCCGGGGCCCTCACCTTGACCCCCAGACTCCACGACCCCGCCTGCCCCTCAGCCAGCCCCCCGCATGGGTGACCCACAGCACGGCCGTGCTCCCCTGCTCTGGGCTCTCTTTTCCCAGCAGGTCAGTGAACTGCCCTGTCCCCGCTGCCCCGTCCCTGTGAAACCGCACAAGGTCTGGACAACGTGTCTGTCTCGTTCCGTCTACGTGCACCGTGCCCCCCAGACAGCCTGGCCTGTGTTTGTTGATGGACTGAATGACGCACAGGGAAGGGAGGGTGAGGGGCCCTGCTGTGTGGCCTGGGCCTTATTTCTAAGCCTCTCTGAGCCTCAGCGTCTGGACCCCCGGGAATGGAGACGGATATTGTGCCCGGGTCGCCACGTCACAGGGCGCCCAGCGCAGGCCCGCCCACATGGGCCCCGGAGAGGCTGGCCGTGGTTTTCTGTGCCCTGGTCTTGTGCTCCCGGCGCGGCCTGGCGTCGGGGAAGCGTCCACGCACTCACCATCGAGATTGAAGACCGGGGCTTTGTGCAGCCGGAGCTCCCGAACGCACTCCAGGTACTTCCCCAGCCACGTGGGGTCCCCGGGCGTTGTCCTGGCTGGAATCACGGGGTCGGGTGGGGGCGACGCCGAGAGCCCACGGGCCCCGACCTTTCTCAGGGCGCCCCTCCTCCTACCCTACCGTCTGGCTGGTTGCCGCGGTCTAGCCTTGGGCCGCCGCCCCCCTCCGAAAGCAGGTCCGCCCTGGGCAGCCCAGGTGCAGCCCTAGCCCCTCGGGGGAGGGTCCCCGGGGGTCCTCCCTTCACCCCGCAGCCTGCTGCCTGCAGGCCCTGGCCGCCCCCTCCCCACTGCCCACCCCCTGGGCTCTGGCTCTGGTGGGGCCCATCCCCGGGACAGCCCCTCCCCTCCGTCCGGTCTGGAGGACAAGGCGCGGCCCCCCTCCCCACGAAGCCCACCCTCCACACCCTCCCACCCTTCTCCACATGGCACTTCCACTTTCTGGAGCCCGATGTGACTCAGTGGCTTTTAGGCTCACAGGCTATCTCCCCGGCGAAGGCAGGGGAGGGTTTCTGCTCTGGCGCAGCGTCCCCGCTCCCCGGACACAGGCGAAGCAGGCGGGAGATGGGCTGGAGGAATTCCTGAGGGATCGAGCGGTGCAGGCAGGGATGCCCGACCTGAGGGGCGCCCACAGGGGTGCAGCTCTGAGCGGCCAGGGAGCCGCTGGCAGTAAGCACGGGGCCCGGCAGACGCCCCGGGGTCGGGGAGGGCCACCACCTACCCAGCAGCGCCCACAGGCTGGTGACCTCGCCGGCGTCCTCGAGGCGGACGTAAAGAACGAGGTTACTGTAGTCGGTGCCGACGAAGCAGACGTGCATGCTATTGCCTCCTTCCCCTGTGGGAGACCCCGGGCGGTGACAGGTGAGCCCCCTCTCCTCCGCCCCCAGACCCACCCCCGGGGCAGCGCTGGGCACCGGGAGGGCGTCTCCCTCCGGCACGGCGCTTCCCCCGTGACCCCAGTGCAGGGCATCGGGTGTCCCCTGCCCTCCCCTCGCCCAGCACGGCACCCGGGCCGGGGGCCTGGGCCACTCACAGGAGCCTTGGAACTGGCCTTGGAGCCCAGTCGGGTGGACGGTGACGTTGACTCCTTGGCACACGCCCTCTCCTCTGGGGAAAGAGGAGGGAGCGTTCCGGGGTCACGGCCTCTCCCTGTCTACTGGCACTGGACGGTGCCGGCTTGGGCTCTGCCCCCGGGGGCATCGGAGGCGCCCTGGCTGAGGTCCCAGGTGTCCACCTGAATCCCTCGGCTACCTGGGTTCCCGAGGGCCACCCAGCAGGGAGGAAGAGGGTGGGCCCCTGAGGTGCCTGGACGGGGCTAGAGGGTAGGAGTGAGGAACCAGGGGCTTCCCGGTTTCTGGAACGGAACCAAAGCCCCCGGGGACGACTTGCACCTGTCTGTCCTTGGCTCGGAGCCTCCGGTCTCTGGGTGGGTGGCCTGGTCCTGGCCGTCCCCGGTCACCTGGGCTCCACACGAAGACCAAGCCTTTTTGGCCCCCTGCCCCCCGGTCTTCCTTTCTCACCTGGGGTGGGCGGGGGTGGGCTGGGTACCAGCAGACCCTGGGGCTGCACAGGCCAGCGCCGTGGTGTCTGTGGCCCAGCGCAGGCAAGGACGTGGCTCTCACTGTCGTCAAGGCCACCGGTGCAGAGTGTTGTAAGTGTCTCTGGGTTCAGCACGGCTCGTCACCGCTGTAGATGTTCCTGACCAACTGACCGCAGTGCTGCCCCGGCCCCTCCAGCTCACAAGGCAGGAAGGGACGCCGGCGGCCGAGGACCGGGCCCCGTGCGTCTCCCCACGGCCCCTGTCGTAAAGCTTTGGGGGCTTCTGAGGTGAAACCTCCTACCTCTCAGGACGGTCTCGAGCCTGCAGCTCGGTGCCCCGTGTCCCTCTGGGTCTAACCCCTGGTCCTTGTCCCCTGGGAGGCCCCTGGGAAGACCACCCCGTGAGGAGCTGCAGGGGCCACGCTTACGTCCAGAACAAGACGAACGTCACATCCTCATCCCGGGTCCAGATGGAATGGAGGCCGAGCCTCAGGGGGTCGGCTGGGGAGACCAGGTGTGCACGGCTAGAGGCCAGCTGGATGGTCAGCCAGCGCCCCTCCACCTGCGGGTGTGCGGCGGGGGGGGCGGGTCAGCGTGGGGGACAAGTGGCCCATCCCTGTTGCAAATGCCCTTCCCTGTCAGGCTGCCCTCTGGGTCCCCTGGGCCCCTTCCTGCTGCCTCTCCCTTCCCTGCCCCCTTCAGCTCCTCCCGTGTCTGGTCCAGGCTCCGTCCTCTGTTGGCCTGGACCTGGGGGGGTGGGGGGGGGGGGACTGTCCTGGGGCCACCACCGAGGCCCGGGGTTGCTCCTGCCAGCCAGCACCAGCCACGACCCCCGCGGTGGTGGGCAATGGGCAGGTCCCTTCCCGTCCCAAGGGTGACAGTGCTCAGCTGGGTGCCCGGTGGCCTGGGCAGATGCTGGGCCTGGGCTGGGGACGCCCCTGCCCCTCACGTGGCCTCTCTCCTCGGCTCCTGCTGGTGGAGTGCCACCACGAGACACCGGGACCCTCATCCCCGTCCCAGGGCCGAGCTGGGACCCGACCCGGCTCGGTTACCTTCTGGGCATTAAAGCCTGGCTGTACGGGCACCTCTTCTAGTGTCTGCTGGGCACAAGCCAGGCCCAGGCTGAGGGCCAGCAGCAGGAGTGGCCCTCTCTGGGGGACCATGACCGCGGGGCCCAGAGCAGGGAGAGGCCGGGCAGCTCCCATCCCTTCCTTGTATGTGTCCTCCAGAGGCCGCTCGTCTGGACAGCTGCCCTGGCCAGTCCTCCGTCTGGCCCGGGCCCCTGAGCACCCAGAATGCCTCCCACAGGAGGACGTGGCCTCCCGACACCCACGGGTGTCTGAAGGGTGTGAAGGGTGTCATCTGACCTGGGGAGCGGGTGCTGTCAGAGCAGTTTACCTACATTGCTGGCTTCCTGGAGGCGTCGGCTCACCCAAGGGCTCGGCTCCCTCCTCCTGGCCTGTGCTCCCACTGGGGGTTCCCACCCCCCTAGTCCTCCCTCCTCCTGGCCTGTGTTCCCACTGGGGGCTCCCACCCCTCAGTCCTCCCTCCTCCCGGCCTGTGCTCCC
>NW_024412657.1:19840-29802 GCF_014898765.1 Herpailurus yagouaroundi | reverse complement strand
GGGGCTCCCACCCCCCAGTCCTCCCTCCTCCCGGCCTGTGCTCCCACTGGGGGCTCCCACCCCCCAGTCCTCCCTCCTCACCTCCCACTGTCCCAGGGGGTGTGGTGGGGAGTGACAGCTGGAAGGCACATAATCCCTGAGGACAGCGATCAGCACGCCTGCCAGAAACCAGTTCCGGGTGACGTTTGTTCCTATTCATGACGAGCATGTCTCGTACCCAGCACCCCGTCTCCAACCCCATGGCCACTCGGACCAGGCCGCCCACCCCTCTCTCCCGGGACCCTCTGAGCTGCACGACCCGGCTGGCTGGACGCTGTCCGATGGCCACCCCCCTCAGTCTAGTCCACAGTGTGGGGTTCTTTCATGCCCTCCCCGCTTTTTCTAAGAAGAAAGCAGCCTTTCAGGGAGCTGTGCCCGCTGGAGTCAGGCCCTATGTGGGTCACAGCCGGCGCGGGAACCGGTCGGCCTGGGTTTCCCAGGTGGGGCTGCGGGATCCCCTTCCATCCGCCCTCTGGGAGCAGAGGCCACGCAGACGGGCACCCCCATCCCGGGGCTGTGAGGGGACGCCCCAGGAGCGGCAGGAAAGCCGGGGGACCCGTCAACCCTGGGCTTTCTGGGGACTCGGCCGGGCTGAGCCAGGTGGCTGGTGGGGCAGGGGATGTGATGTCAGATACAGCACGTGGGTGGGAACTCCTTCCGTAACTTGGGGTCCCATCCTTGGATCCGGGCCCGGTCTCCACCCCCAGGTGGCATTGAGTTGTTTCGGGGGTTAGGACCTCCCAGTCACACGGGAGGGCCAGAGTCCCGCTCCCAGAAATCGTCCTGGAATGCGCCACCCCCCCCCCCCGAAGCGGGCGCAGGGGTCCGGGGGAGAGCTGTGGTCCGGGCGGCCGGGGGGCGGGTGTGAGGCCTGCGGGGAGCACGTCCCAGGCTGAGCTGGACCCCAGGGCGCGGAGCCCGGAGCCAGGCCGACGGAAGCAGCCTCGGAGCGTCTGACCTCGTGACAGAGCCAAAGACGGGCTTTACCACTGAGCCCCGGACCCCAAAGGCGGGAAGCTTCTGGAGCCGGACAAGGGCCTGAAGGACAGCGATTGTGTCCATCGGAAGGAGAAATAGGAGAACGGCCCAGAAACCCTGACCATGAAGGGGCTGGCGCAGCTGCGGGCCACAGCCTGTCACCGAGCGGGCCTCCGGCACACTCCAGGCAGCCGCGGGCACAGGGAGATGGAGACTGTGAGGTTGACAGGCTTGTGGAACTTAGTTCCCGTCTGGGGGCTCCTCACAGAGCCACACAAGTGACAGGTCACATGCTGCCCGTCCGTCGGAAAGGGTGGGCCGCCAAGCTGTGCGCTGGGGGTGGGGCTGCGTGAAGGGAGGAGGGAACAGTTTCCGGTGGGTGGAACAGCATGTGTGAGACCCCTGAGGCAGGCAGGGGACGGCCGACTGAGTGAGGAGAGGTCCGAGCGGCGTGGGAATGCGGACGTCTGCTGAAGGTGCGGATGCTCCGTGAGGTCACCGAGGCCAGGTCACAGGAGCCCCTGGACCACGTGCACGATGTGGATTTTGTCTGCGTGGTGGTGGCTGGTGGAGGGACACAAGCGAGGTGACATTCTGGTGATGTTCCTGGGCTGCGAGGCTGTGGGGGTCGCCCGCTCTCCCCAAGGCCAGGCTGGAGGGGAGGGGGAGGTGAGCCCACGCGGGAGGCCAGCCTCCGAGAAGCGGGGCAGCCAGCCGGCCTGGAGGGCCGAGGTCAGAGAGAGCCGGGAACGGCGGTGTCCAGATGCATCGTTGTGGAAGCCGCTCGCGGGGGGTGTCGCGGACTTTCCCGGAACGGGCTCTGTCCTGTCCTTTCCGAAAAAGCGAAAAAACTTGCGCAAGCTGGAAACGAAAAGACCTTTCCTCTGGGACAGTGAGGACAGCGCACAGAGGCCCGGGAGGCGCCGGGGCGTGTGTTTGGGGGGCTAGACCAGACCTTTCTGTCCCTCTCTCCCTCCATCCCCCCCCCCCCCCCATCATAAAGCCATTGACATCAGAGGTCAAGGCCGGAGTGTCCGCTGAGCTCCGGGCCTGCTCGGACTCTGCCCCGAGGCTGCCCTTTCCTGAGGCCACCTCCTCTCTTGCCCTGGGAGCCGCAGGACTGTCAGCCCCCCACCCCGTGGACAGGCTGCTGCTCTTACCATCACGATGCCCACCTGTGTCTGACGGGGGAGGTGCTGCCCGGCCCTGCCTTTCTGGGGCCCGCCATCACCCACAGACACAGCGAGACCACCAGCTCCTGACCACAGAGAGCTCACTCGTGCCTTCACCAAAGGAGTGTCCCCGCGGGCAACCCCGGGTGGGCCCTGGGATCTCAGGTGACAGCCCACAGCTCCTCTGGGCCTTCTTCTGCCCTGGGAGGGGTCTAGGGTGTGCATCCCGGGGTGGGTCTCGGGGACGGGACGGCCGTGCTGGACAGGACGGCAGGCACCTGGGCGGGTGATTCTGTGCTCACACACGATGGTCACCGTGCACGCCTGGCCTTGGTGGCCCCGGGACCGTCACGGCCATGTCGGAGGCTAACCCAGAAAGCCCTGGTTGCTTAAACGCGTGGCTGACGCATCCTGGCAGACTGGAGATCAAGCCCGCGCTGTGGGAGCCGCCGAAGGACTCTAATGAGAGTGATAGTCCAAAGTGGCTGCTTACGGGAGGGTTCGAGGGTGGCCTAGAGTTTCCCGAGTTAAGGTGCCGCAGGACGTTTGAGCCACTCGGGTAGAGTGTCCCGCCAGTCTCTGTACAGCTCGGCCCAGGGTGTGTTTATGCACTAAGAGGACTCGGGTGCCACCAAGTGGCCATCCTGGGGACATCAACGCCCGTCGCCACGGAGCCACCAGTATCTTTTCCTTCTGTGGGAGCAAATCTCTGCATTTGAGTTCAATCTTTCCGATTTCAAAGTGAGAAAACCCACGAGATGTCTTGCTTAGCAGTGAGCTGACACTTTCCCCTTGGGTTTGAAACTACTCATTCTGTGCGCGCTTCAGCTCCAGTCCTGCCGATGCTTCTGGTAAGTCACTGATTTCCTTCTTGCGTTAGGGTAACAGAGAGGGCGAGGCATCCCTCTGCGGCGACACCAGATCGTGAAACCCTGGAGGCCGATCCGTCATCAGTGTGGCTGGTGACTCCACCTGTGAGGTCCCGGAGCCACATGCCCCCTGAGGCCCCGGAAGACACAGCCCTGAGCTGCTCCCGAGCTTGGCCCTTAAGGTGGGAAACAGACTTCAATTTTTTAAAAGATAGGGACGGGCCACGGAAAGGACCACAACAGGGCTGCTATGGGAGTGTGGGTCATGGGGACTGGTGTTCTGTGATGTGGAAAACCTTAAATTTCCTCACTGCCTCCAGCCCCTGGACAAGTCCCTGGGACAGGCAGAGTCACCGCCCTCTGGGAGCCCAGCTGCCTCGATGATGACACTTCGCTAAGGGCAAAAGGCGATCTTAGCTTGACCTCATCCCGACCTCCGGGATCCTGTAAGTGTCCTTTATCGCGTAAAAATCCCTTCGGAAACGTCCTTCACCTCTACCCCCCAAGATATAAGGTAGCAATCAGACTCCAAGCGTAAAGTCCCCTGATACGCATCTGAAAGGTCTCATGACTGAGGGTTTGCTAAACGGTAATACGTGACCTTTTCCCAACAATAGTGAGCCCTCTCGGGGCCCTGGAAACCTTGCTCCCAAATCCCTTGGAGGCCTGTGCTGTCCCCAGCCCCCTCCCGACTTGGCGGTGGGTAAGCAGTCGCTTCTCACAGTTCTTCCTGCCCACGGACCTGCCCCCGTGCTTTAATAAATCACCAAAGATGTCTCCAGAATTCTTTCAGGAGACTTTTTGTCGCACAGGGTTTCGCGACTGTTTGCTCTGAACCCCAATATCTCCACCTCCTTCTGGAGTGGAACAGGTGTCCCGTTGTCACAGCTCCCCACCCAACCCCCGACCAGGCAGCTCAGCTGAAGGGTTTCTAAGGGAGCAGCTGACAATTAGGCGGAAAGTGGGCAGTAGCAGAATCTCCAAGGTGCCCCCCTGGCTAGTCGAGCAGAGCCGGGCTGTGATTTGGAGGGAAAAAAAGGCTCCTTCCTAGGAGGAAACCCGTGGAGAATGAGACAAGCAGAGGCCACTGTGTGCTGGGAGCCTTGCCTGGGCTTGATCACAAATTAGGAAGGGTTTAGCATGGTTTTAGGGATGCCCCACTCCGGATTTTAAAAACTGCAGTTTTAAAAATTCTCCAGACAGCAAGGTCAGTTGGGTGTATTTGTGCGAATCTATTTCTGGGTCCTTTGCTCTGTTCTACTGATCTGTGGGTCTGTGCCTCTGCAAATACCACAGTCTTGATTGTTTGAGTTGTATCATAAGATTTGAAATTTGACAGACTGTTTCCATTTTATTATTTTTTCTAAGTTATTTTAGATACTCTAGTACTTTGCCTTCCCATATGTATCTTAGAATAATCTTAACTATGTCTACAAAACACCCTCCTAGGATTTTGATAGGAATGGTACTAAAAAACGTATATCAACTTGAGGAGAACTGACATCTCTGCTATGTTGAGCCTTTCAACTCATAAACACAGTAAGTCTGCTTATTTGGATCTTCCTTGGTTTCCTTTAGCAAGATTGCATAGTCTCCAACATACAGATTCTGTATATGTCTCATTAGATTTACATTGAAGTGTTCCACTTTTTTGGGAGTGATTATAAATGGTGTGCTATATATATATATATATATATATATATATATATAATTTTTTTTGAGAGAGAGACAGACAGACCGTGAGCAGGGTAGAAGGGCAGAGGTGGAGAGAAAGAATCTTAAGCAAGCTCCATGCTTAGCGTGGAGCCCGACTCAGGACTCCATCTCATGACCCTGGGATCATGACCTGAGGCGAAATCAAGAGTCAGACACTCAACCACCTGAGCCACCCAGGCGCCTACAGATAGTGCTGGTTTTTTTAATTTCCGTGTCCATATGTGCGTTGCTAGTATGTACAAATGTAATTGATTTTTGTATGTTTATCTTGTATCCTGCCACGTTGGTGATCTCATTAATTCTAGGAGATTTTGTTTTTGTTTTCATTGATTCCTTAAGATTTTCTACATAAATAATTGTGTCATCTGCAAATAGAGATACTTTCATTTCTTCCTTTAAGATCTGTATGTCTTTTATTACCTTTTCTTGACTTCTTGCCCTGGCTAGAGCTTCCTGCGCTCTGATGAATAAGAGAGTTGGGAGCAGGTGTCCTTGCCACGTTCCTGAGTATTCACCATCCATTCATCATTGATGAGAGTCTTCTTCCTTGCCCGGTAAGTACCACGTTTCTAAGTTTTATGTAGATGCCTTGATCAAGTTGAAGAAGCTCCCTCTATTCCTACGTTTCTGAGTTTTTTAAAAAAATCGTGAAGGAATGCCGAATTTTGTCAGATGCTTTTTCTACGTTGATTGATGTGATCATATAATTTTTCCTTTTCCTTGTTAGCCTACTAATACAGAGGGTTACACTGATTGGTTTTCAAGTGCTGAAGGAGCCCTGCATCCCTGGCATAAATCCCACTTTGTTATGGTGTATAATTCTTTTTTTTACCTTGCTGAATTCCATTTGTTGATATTTTGTTAAGAATCGCATCTCTATTGATAAGAAACATTAGGCTGTAGTTTCCTTTTAAGAAAAAATCTTTGTGGGCTTTTGGTATCAGAGTAATATCAGCTTTATAAAATGAACTGGAAAATGTTCTTTCCTCTTTTATTTTCTGCAAGAGGTTTTGTAGCATCCACACTAATTCTTTACAAATTTAGTGTCATTCTCCTGTGAAACCACCTGGACCTGGAAATGTCTCTTTGTGGAATTTTAAAATTAGGAATTCAATTTTCTCAATAGGTGTAGGGCTATTCAAATTATCTAGTTCATATTGGATGAGTTGTGGTAGTTTGTATTTTTCTTTTTTTTTTTTAATTTTCTTTTTTATTTTTTAAAATTTACATCCAAATTAGTGAGCGTATAGTGCAACAGTGATTTCAGGAGTAGATTCCTTAGTGCCTCTTACCCATTTAGCCCATCCCCCCTCCCGCAACCCCTCCTGTAACCCTCAGTTTGTTCTCCGTATTTATGAGTCTCTTCTGTTTTGTCCCCCTCCCCGTTTTTACATGATTTTTGCTTCCCTTCCCTTATATTCATCTGTTTCGTCTTTTTTTTTTTTTTTGGGGGGGACAGAGAGAGACAGAGCATGAACGGGGGAGGGGCAGAGAGAGAGGGAGACACAGAATCGGAAACAGGCTCCAGGCTCTGAGCCATCAGCCCAGAGCCTGACGCGGGGCTCGAACTCACGGACCGCGAGATCGTGACCTGGCTGAAGTCGGACGCCTAACCGACTGCGCCACCCAGGCGCCCCTGTTTCGTCTTTTAAAGTCCTCATATGAGTGAAGTCATATGATTTTTGTCTTTCTCTAATTTCGCTTAGCACGTACCCTCTAGTTCCTCCCATGTAGTTGCAAATGACAAGATTTCATTCTTTTTGATTGCCAAGTGATGCTCCATTGTATCTATATACCACATCTTCTTTATCCATTTATCCATCGATGGACATGTGGGCTCTTTCCATACTTTGGCTATTGTCGATAATGCTGCTATCAACATGGGGGTGCATGTGTCCCTTCGAAACAGCACACCTGTATCCCTTGGGTCAATACCTAGTAGGGCAATTTCTGGGTCATAGGGTAGTTCTATTTTTAGTTTTTTGAGGAACCTCCAGACTGTTTTCCAGAGCGGCTGCCCCAGCTTGCATTCCCGGGTAGTTTGTATTTTTCAAGGAACTGGTCCATTGCATCTAAGTTGTCAAATGTATGTATACAGAAGCATTCATAGTATTGCCTTATTACCCTTTGATTCCTGCAGTGGCTGTGATGATATCCCTTCTTTCATTCCTGAGTTAAAATTTGTATCTTCTCTCCTTCGCGCTTTGTCAGTCATGCTAGATGTTTCCTTGCCAGTGTTTATGCTTTTCCTTTCTTATGACTGTCTTACTGCGCTAAGACATTCAGCATGATGTTGAAGAGGAAAGCTGGCAGAGGCCGACCTTACTTTGCTGTCAATCTTAGGGGGAAGCAGTTAGTCTCTCACCATTAAGAATGATGTCAGCTGCTTCCTTCTTTTTTGTTTTGTCTGTTTTGTTTCATTTTGTTTTGCTAATGATCAGTTTAGGGATGTTAAGGGTTGCATTTTTGGCTTCCTAGTTGAGTGACTTCTGGCCAATGGGGGGGGGGGGGGGGGGAGGGGGTGCCGGGTGGGATGTGTGTGCCTTTCAGGGTGGAGCATTGAACAACGGTTTGAGGCCCTGTGGGTGTCTGTGTTTTCCCTGTAGCGTGGTGACCAGCAACCTCCTGGGGGTGGCTGTTTGATCACCTGGATCCTTGAGTGGCCCTGAGGTGCAGTATCCCTGCTAACCTGTGATGGGAATTGCACGTAAACAATCAATAAATCTGATGTTTTCAGCCACTGAGATTTTAAGTTCATTTGTTAATGCAGCATAAACCAGCTTCTGTTGAATGACTCTCTTGATATGTGAGAACTTTGCCTCATGAAAGGGTATGATATTTTTGAAATATGTATATATATATATTTTTTAATGTTTATTTATTTTTGAGACAAAGAGAGAAAGCACGAGCAGGTGAGGGGCAGAGAGAGAGGGAGACACAGAATCGGAAGCAGCTCCAGGCTCCGAGCTGTCAGCACAGAGCCCTGCACGGGGCTCAAACTCACGAACCGAGAGATCATGACCTAAGCTGAAGTCGGACGCTCAACCGACTGAGCCCCCCAGGCGTCCCGAAATGTATTTTAAAAAATCAATTAAAAGTGCTTATATGCACATGTCACCCTTAATCTCTTAGCCAGTGAGTTTTTGATATTTCCTAATATGGAAATGTCCTTCACTGTCTGGGTTAAATCATGGTGTATTGAATTCATTGTTGGATTCAGCCTGCTAATAAATTATTCAGACATTTGTCTTTGTTGCAAAAGGGATGGTTGTCCTCTCCTTTCTTCTCTTGTGCCCTCGTCCCCCAGCTCTGTTATAGGAGAATCCAGCAATTTCCCACCCATCTATGTCTACACCCTGGAAGGACTGCGTGATCCAGGAACCATCTGATGGCAGTGTGCTGGTTCAGAAGATCTGGAACTGTTTCTTATTTTCTATAGTTATTGTTCTTTTAAAGTTTTCTTGGTAAAAATTAAACATAGAGATGTCATGCAACCCAGAAATTCCACTTGTGGGTACTTATCTGAAGAAAATGAAAACACTAATTCCAAAAGATACACGTACCCCACGATCACGGCAGCACCATTTACGATGGCCAAGATACGGCAGCCGCCCAAATGTCCTCCATAGACGAACGGATAAAGAAGATGGGTGTGTATGCAATGGAATATTACCTAGCCATAAAAGGAGTGAAATCTTGCCACTCGTGACAACGTGGATGGACCTAGAGTGTATTATGATAACTGAAAGACAGAGAAAGACAAGCACCATTTGATTTCACTCATATGTGGAATCTAAAAAACAAAAGAAATGAAGAAACAAACCGCGAAGCAAAACACGAAGTCATAAATACAGAGAACAAACTGGTGGTTCCCAGAGAGGGGGAGGCGGGAGGGGGTTGGGCAGAAGAGGGGAAGGGGGTTGAGCTGTGCCAACTTCCGGTTATAAAATAAATAAGTCACGGGGTGGGAAGTACAGGTAATACAGCCCATAATCCTGTAACAACCCTGTGCCGTGACAGGTGGTGAGCATTCTGTAGGGTACAGCTGCTGAATCACGACAGTGTACCCCTGAACCTAATAGCATTATGTCAACTGTCCCTCAATTAAACATTTTTTACAAATTTTGTTCAAGTTTTCCTTTTAGCCAATATTGGTAATCGATCTTTTTCTCGAAATGTTCCGTTCCATCTATATTTTAAAAACTTAAGGGGCGCCTGGGTGGCTCAGTCGGTTAAGCGTCCCGACTTCGGCTCAGTTCGTGATCTGGCGGTTCATGGGTTTGAGCCCCGCGTCAGGCTCTGTGCTGACATTTCAGAGCCGGGAGCCTGCTTTGGATTCTGTGTCTCCCTCTCTCTGACCCTCCCCTGTTCACACTGTGTCTCTCTCTGTCTCAAAAATAAATAAACATTAAAAAATAATAATAATAAATAAACGAAAACTTAATATCATACATAAATTGTCATGTATATATAACATATATAACTGGGCACATATATAAACATGTGTATATATTGTTATATGTAAACTTTGTTATTTGAAAATCTCTGTTTCTGTGGCTCTGTACGTTAAAGTCAGTGGAAAACAAGTTTCTTTCCACCTCTGCTGCCTTCGCCCAGACCACGACCCGGGGGAAATCTCTGTCGTGTCATCCAGGGCAGAGCCACGCACTCACGGGCACATGACGCTTGAAGCCCCGGGACTTCCCAGTGGTAGCCATCGTGCTCAAGTTCCTGGAAGACGACCTGGAGGGTCACAGGCCGCATTTTGCAGAGAGCATGGAATTGAATCGGAAAGTAACTTACTGACGGTTTTCTGTCCATGTTGACTAGGTGACATGACCAGCGAGTTTTCATTTCTCATCCTTTGTGGAGTTTGGGTGCTGCCCTGCAGTATGAACTGGCAGGCTGCCCCGTGCCCTCTTATCTCCTTCTTCAGGTTGAAAAGAGCCCCCCATCATGTGTGCTGGTCCCCAAATGTGATGGGCTGTTCAGGTGCAGAAGCCCGAACCCCGCCCCTGCCTGCGCCTCACCCCCCACCATCCCCACTCATCCCCAGACACGCAAGGCCAGGAAAGACCCAGGCAGACTGTTCCCTGCTTTATTTCTTTATTGCTGGAGGGGGAGGGGCTCAGAGCAGGAGACCCCAGGCTGGGAGCCTAGGGGCTGGACGAAAAGGTCCGGCAGGTCC
>NW_024412657.1:16068-19830 GCF_014898765.1 Herpailurus yagouaroundi | reverse complement strand
GGCCCTTATACGGGGGCCGGGGGCCTGCGAGCCATGTGGTTCCCCGAATTCCCGGTGGCTCATCCCCAGGCCCTCAGGGGGCTTCCTCCACCCGCACAATGGGAGGCCTTCTTCCTGCAGAGCGAGCGGGAACGGGACGGTCCCTGTGTCCCTGGACGGTTCCTGGTAGGCCCCCAAGGGGGCAGGGTCCGCGGTGTGGGTCCAGGCTGGTCGCCAGTATCGGGAACACTTCCTGGGTCGTGCTCTCTGAGGACAGCTGAGCCTGCCGCCTCTGTGCTCCCCAGCTCTGTGCCATTTGGCAGCCGGGACCCAGGCAGCACCCCCATTGGGAACCCAGGTCACTACGCTGTGTCCAAACAACCTTGACAACTTCACCCTGGAATGACCTCCCTTTTGTGTCCCCAGCAGCATCTGGGTGACTGCAGCCCACACAGAGGCTTGTCGGTGGGCACAACCACGGAGACGGGTCTCCCTGCCCCCGGTCACCCACTCAGCTACCAAGGAAGGAGATTCTAATGCAGATACGACCCCAGTGTCTTCTCTGTAAGACAGAAGGGATGACCTTGGAGCTTGTTGTCCATTTTGGGGGAAGCAGTTCTGGACCTAGAGGGCTCCCTGAAATCTCCTGGAGAACTTTTCAAGACGGTGCTAGTCCTGGGCCCATCCAGACCCACTGAGGCAGGGACGGCCCCGCCTTGCCTGTGTGCGGGACGACCCCCAGATATGGATACAGGTACGGGCGGCCACTGAGGCGTGCTCACGCGTGGTAACTGCCACGTGTGGTCACAGCACGTTGCTTTGTTTAAAATACCACGCTAGCAGAGTGCAGACTCTTCTCATTATAGAGGCCAGGGAGGCATGTCTGGGGTTGGCCCTGGAATGTTCCGCCAGAGACAGAAGGAAAGTGACAGGTCTGTCTGTGGAGCCCGGACAGCCGTGAAGCCGAGTGTAGGGTCCAGGGGGCTCACCCGCCACCCAGTCTTCTCCGCACACGTGAGTGTTTGTAGCATTTTAAATAAAAACGCAACCCATGATCACTCCTACGTGACCGGCTGGTGAGTGTTCACGGAGAAGACGGAGTCCCCAGATCAAAATGGATTCCGGCCCCCAGGGTCCTGTCACTTCTCACTCTGGTCCCTGAGCTCTGGCAGCTCCAAACCCCTTCCCTGATCCCTGGTTCTGGCCAACCCCATCTCCGCACAGCCACCCCGGCCCCTGTGTCCCCACGCCTCGTAGCTGCACAGCCGCCCAGTCCCCTGTGTCCCCACCCGGTGGCTCAGCTCACGCAGGAGGGTGCCCTCTGCACACCAGACAAGGCGGCTCAGGAGGCGACTCTGTGCGCGGGGACCTGGGCCAGCCCGGGGACCCGAGGCAGGAGCTCTTCTCAAGTCTAAAGTGGGGGGCTTTGCCAGGGGAGACACTTCAGCCCGAGATGCAGCCCTGGGCCTCTGGGGGCTAGTGTGCCCGTGTGTGTGTGTGTCTGCCGGGAGCCAGAGCAGTGGGTAGCTCACCTCAGTGACCCCTGTGGCCACAGTCCAGCGTCCGGAGGCCCAGGGCAGCCTGCTGACCGGGCTCTTGCGAGGGTGGGGCCGGGGGCGTCCCCGCCCGCCCGCTGCCCCCGTTCCCGCACATTCTGAAGCCTGATTATCCGGATCCAGTGAGTTCTGTGAGCTGCAGTCATCTGATTGAATTTAACTTCCGCCTCGGTTACCTGGCTTGTTCCTGGCGTCTGTGCTCAATCACCCCGATCGGCCCAGATGCTCACAGGACGAACGTGGCCCCCACGGCGGCTGCACCCCACGGTCTGTACCAGAGCCGGCGTCCGGGGCCGGGGCTGTCAGGACACAGGGAAATAACACGTGAAGGGCGACGGAAAGCCTGCAAACCTCACCTGACCCAGAACAACCGCCCGCAGGGGCTCCCACGAGTCCACACGCGCGCGTGGTCGCAGCAGCACCGGCCACACCCGCGGACACACGCCACGGCGGGGGGGAGCCTCGGAAACGTCACGGTGTGCCACGTGCGAGAAGCCAGACACGAGAGGCCGCCCGCGGAATGATTCCTCGCCTACGAAGGTCGGGGACAGAGCGCAGATCCAGGGTGTCGGGGCTCGGGGAGGGGGGCTGGGGTCTCCTTTGGGGCGATGAACACATTCTGTGACCAGAGACAGGTGGTGGCTGCACAGCATCGTGAGTGTCCCAAATGCCACTGGATTGTTCATCTCCATGGCTCATTTTATGTTGTGTGACTGTCACCTCAATAAAAGACCAAGGACGAAATCCATCTGTCTGGACTTGCGAGATGGAGTGGCAGGTGCACTGGGGCAGTGATGGAGAATTTTCCAGAATTCTCCAGAATTTTCCAGAACGGAGCGCAGACATCAGTGCTCAGGCCGGGTGTAAGAGGAGGACTCTGCCTCCGAGCAGCCGCTGCTGAGGACCAGCAGGAGGAGCCGTAGGTGCAGGGCATCTGCTGGGGGCTGGAGGGAAGGTGTGGGTCAGGGAGCACGGGGGGGCCCCACGGGAAGTGCAGTTTACAGGACTCCGTGAAGATCTCGCTGTTCCGCCCCATCTCACCGGTGACTGTCCTCCCTGGGACACTCCTAGGTCTGGGCCTCCCTGCAAACCACTGTCCAGCCTTCAGGCAGGGCCGGGTCATGGGGGAGGGGACGGTGCTCGGGCAGGTGCTGGGCTTGGCTTTCTGGAAAGGAAAATACCTCCAACGGGGTGTCTGCCACCTCCCCCACCGGGGAGACGGAGACCAGGCTACCGGGCTCCACCGGGGCCCCCCAGGAGCTGGGCACGGGCCCCCCGCCTCCTTGTTCTCCAGCTGGAGGGAGGCCTCCTGGGACTGTCACCTGTCAGACCTTACACCCCCACCCTGAGTCTCAGCCCCAGACCATTACAGACACTGGGCCCCCGGCCCCGGCTCCCTGGAGCCCCTTCTCTGGGCCTTGGTGCAGCCACGGCAGAAGGACCAGCTGCTTAGGGACAGGTCAGCACCAGGTAGATAAATGGTGACAGGCCTGGAACCCCAGGACAGGAGCGTGTGGCTGGGGCGGCATCCAAGGGGTCTCCCTGCCAGGTACCCAGCCTGAGGGCCTCGTGTCTTTGCAGGGAAAGCGGGGTAAGGAGCATTGTCATTACAGAAAGCCAGACATGCAAGGCCAAGGCCAGTGAGGCCGGGCCCTCAGGCACTGCTTCTGGACGCAGCAGGGACCCCTGCCCCGTGTTTCCTGCCTGGGCCCCCGCAATCTGCATTTGGGGCCGGCTGTGTCCCGGAGAGGCCCAGGGATGCCCGCGACGTAGGAAGCTGCACTGACCCTGCGTGGACGGAGCTGCCCTCACCTCCACGCCTCAGGGGAGCCGGGCTGGCTTCACCCTCCCACCAG
The DNA here is from genome assembly GCF_014898765.1 of Herpailurus yagouaroundi. Classification (NCBI taxonomy): domain Eukaryota; kingdom Metazoa; phylum Chordata; class Mammalia; order Carnivora; family Felidae; genus Herpailurus; species Herpailurus yagouaroundi. Next base: position 16,439 of record NW_024412657.1, on the reverse strand, counting down.
GAGAAGGGAGACGCTGGCCCCCGCGGCTGTGTGTCAGGCGTCTGGATGCAAAGCTGCCCAGTGACTTTGGGAGCCCGCGGGGTTGGCTCCAGGGCGTTCAGACAGCGGCTCCCTCCCGGCCAGCCGCGTCCAGCCAGGCCCGGAGGGAGGGGGCAGGAGCAGAGGGCGCCCGGCTGGGCTCCCAGTGTCCGGCTGCCCCCATCTGTGGGCCCGGGGAAAGGTCCTGCCCACCCTCACTCCTGCCCGGCCTCCAGCCAGCGGGGAGCTGGGGGGCCAGGAGGTCCCCCCTGCGTGTGTCCCCACATCTGAAACCTGTCACCCTCACACCCCTGTCCCCCAACCTCAGGACCACCCAGGACCTGAGCTTTGTG
>NW_024412657.1:0-16058 GCF_014898765.1 Herpailurus yagouaroundi | reverse complement strand
TGGTGGTGCCGCCCCGGGGCTGCAGTGGATCCGTTCCTCACGCCTCCAGCTCTGGAAGGAGGGGGTGTCAGTGAGGCCGGGGGGGGAAGGCCTGGGGGGAGGCACTGTGGGGTGCAGGTGCGGGTTCATGGGGGGCTGCTGTGGGGTACAAATGTGGGCCCACGGGGGGCTCCAGCCATTGGGCCTGAACAATCAGAAGAGGCAGCTTCCCAGGGGCTGTCCCCAAGGCTCCCAGGCCAGGTGTGAACATGTGACAAGCCAGCTTCAGTCCAAGGATGGGGGAGAGCAAAGGAGGAACCGGGAACTGGGCAGGTGACCCTGAGGCAAGTTCCTAAAACTCCAGTGAGAGACCCAGGAAAGCTGAAGCATCCTGCACGTGGCTGCCATATCTCCGAACCTTTTAAGCAAGTCATTGGGTAAACAGAGTCACCATGACTGTTTAGGGGCAAGGAGGGATTTCGCACCTGCTGGCCAGCGCACGGACATGTCGGGAGGTCTGTCTCCTGCCCACTGTCCGGAAAGGACTTCCTAAGTGCCCAGGGGCTCACCCGATGAGACCGAATGTGCAGGCGACGCCCACGTGCCAGGATGACTCCAGGGGCAGGGAGTCCCCTTGCCTGGCCTGGGAGGGGGGATCCAGGGTGGGGGGCAGACCAGATGGCCTCTTGAAATCCCCCCAACAACAAGGTGGTTTTCGCAGGCGTCCTCTGCAGCCGCTCACTTACCCTGATCTGTCCCGGGAGGGCAGGTGTCTGTGGACGGAAGGAAACACACGTGATTCAGAAGGTGGCAGGGAGTCGGTCAGCGCCCCAGGCCCCTCACCGGCCAAGGTTTCGGACCGCCCCGGAGAGAGCCAAGCCAAAACGAGACGCAGTGTGTCCCCATCCACCGTGCGGGCCAGTGGGCAGCACCGGGCAAAGCCGCCCTTCCTACCGCCTTGTTTGGGGGAGAAGATCTCCTGGTTGAATCCTTTGGCTCTTAAGAACTCCCGAAAATTCTCCAAGGCCTCCTCGTTGCTCTCGGGGTCTCTTCCTGTGGGTGAAACCAGGAGATCCGAGGGTGAGGGGCCCGACTCGGAGGCGCTGCTGTGTCTACCCCAGCCTGGGCGCGGAGGGAGGCCCCACACCCGCGTGGGGGCTGGACCGGAGGGCCCTCGGCCGGGGGGGGGGGGGAGAGTGTGGCTGGAAAGGCAGAGCCGCGATGCTGTGGCCTCCTAGCAGGAGCCCGAGCGGCAGACCCGGGAGGAAGCACACTCTTCACAAACACCCTGGGGATCCCCCCGCCCCAGCCGCTGGACCCTCCCGCCACAGAGGAAGCGCACGGCCTCTCCGGTCCTGGGGCCCAGGCCGTCCCGCGGCACTGACATTCTGCAGCTCTGGGCCACGGGGAGCTCTCAGGAGACCCTCTCGGGGCCTCTTGTAACCAGGCAGGGGTGGTGCCGACCTCCCGATGCCTCCTTGAGCCACCTGTCCAGGAACGAAGGCTGGCAGCTGGCCTTTCCTTCCCGGGCAGGCCCCCTTGCGCACAGAGCTCTTCTCCCCCCCCAACCCCCGGAAGCGGAGCTGTCCCCATGCACAGCGGGGCCTGCCCCATGACATTTGTGACATTCGAGTCCCTGCGCTCTGGGTTTCCACTGCAGAGACCCAGGCTGGGACCCAGAAGCCCAAACTCTGGGGATGGGGATAAATGCTTCCCTTCCGGAAAAGCAGCCCGAAGGCGGCGGCTCCTCCCAGGAGAAGGAAGGGGAAGGTGGGCAGCGCCTGGATGTGTGAGCCTCACCCACAAGCTTTGCCATTCGAGCCTGCTTGCCCTGGATCTCTCCCTCACAGTAGAGAATGTAGTGGTCCTTCACCTCTGTCGGCTCGATGTACACGACACGCTTGCCCCCGTCTGCGGGAGGACAGTGCACACGTCGGGGAGAAGCCACGTGGCTCTCCGGAAAGAGGCGCTCACCTGGGTCCAGCTTAGCAGACCCCCCCCCCGGCCTCCACGCGCTCCCAGGCTCCCCCCCAGGTCCCTCCCCAATGGCCCGAGCCCCTGCACACCGGGTCACGGAGAAGTCTCGGTTGTGGGGCTGGAAGAGGCTGGGGCGTGGGGAGCTCAGCCCTTACCCCTGACATGGGCACAGCCATAATGAGAATGTTCTGGACAGGCCAGTCCCCCCAGGGACATATCTGTCACACCCAGTGCTTGGGGGCTGGTGTTCATATATGTGAGGCACACTGACTGATGAGAGGAGACGGCAGGCATTTAGGGGTCAGATAGGAACGGGGCTTCTCTGGCCGGGAGTCCCCATTGGAATCATGTCGCTGCCCCGTCTCCCGGGGCTGGGTGGGGGGGAGGGCGCACCGCCCGGTGGGGGCTCCAGGACTCACAGGCCATGTATTTGTTGGGCTCAGAGGTTTTCTCCAGGATCAGTTCCACCTCCTTGCACTGACCATTTATCCTGGAACACAGAAGCCACGTGAGGGGCTGCGGTGGGTGTGGCCTCTCGCCAGGGCCCCGTGATGCCCTGGGTCTGAGGCCGGCCGACTGGGCAGCTGCCATCTCCCACCCCAAGTCTTGGCCGGGCCCCTAGTGCCACGTGGGGCAGCTCCCTGGGGCTCCCCCAGGGGAGGGGTTGTGGGTATCTCACCCCTAATCAGCCAGTGCTGCCCCTCAAAGCCCACGGGGTCCCATCTGGGGCTTCTCTCCCCTCCCTGGTGCCCCCCCCCCACAGTGAGGCACTTCTCACAGCAGGGTGCCCCCAAAGCTGCCCCGTGTTGAGTGTGAGGAAGACAGCAGTGTGGCCCGTGCCCGCCGCACCCAGATGCTGGCCTCGCGGTGCGTGTGCACGTGGGGGGTTGCTGAGGGAGGTCACGGGCCACCACAGCTGACACTCACAGCAAGGTGGTCTCGGCTTTCAGGTTGCCCCCCTCCAGAACCGTGAGGGTCATGGGAGTCACCAACTCCGGCTTCTTCCAGGATGTCTCTCGGTCTGTGGTCATGGCCTTCAGGTACCATTTTCCTGACATCTGCAGAAAGTGCCCTCTCTTCAGGACACAGGCCAGCCACCCCCCCAGGGCCCCCCTCCCCCTCTGCGGGCCCAGGCCCTCCCGACCCCCGGGGCTGGAGGCACACGGCAATTCCGAGCCCACCACCCTCCCCAGCCGGCGCCCAGCACCCGGGTGCCAGCTGCCAGCCTCCACAGGTGCCCTCCACCCTGGGGGTCCTCAGGGGCAGGGGTCAGTGCCTGAGCCTGAAACGTCTCACGCCTCCCTGAGCCCCCTCCAGCCCACCCTGACCCGTCCGAGCCTCACAGCCATCGTGTCCTCGCCCGAGGCCGGGGGATCCTGGGCCTGGAGGACGGTGATGAGGCCGAGGCCGACGGCCAGGAGCAGGGCCTTCATGTCTAGGGGTATGTGCTCACGGCTGCCGACAGGTGCTCACTGGGACTCCGAAAGGCTGTCCCGACCCTTCGCACAGCCACACTTTATACTCTTCGGCCCAGGTCCCCCGGGAGGCTTGGCACGGACAGTCTACCGCTCCCAGCCATCAACCGTGGCCAATTCTGCAGTGAAGCGGATAAAACATCATTATTGTAGGACTGAACAACTCTGGGTGACCGCCATGGACCCGTCAGGTCTGCTCCACGGGCCAGAGACACAGTAGCAGATGCTATCGGGAAGGGAAGCGAGCCTGGCTGGCGTGCTGGCCGCCAGAGAGAGGACGCAGGCTTGGTCTCACAGACCCTCCTGTATCCGGGCAGGCTACCCGACCCCAAATTCAGCATCGAGAAGGAAGGATCCGGCGTGTGGGAACGACTCAAAGGGGTCGTCCACCCTCCTGGCAAGATGTGTGCATGGACACCTTGCGCGGAGCGGTGACGGACGAGACGCGGAAGGGGAGAACCACGACGGGCAGGCGGAAATGGGGATGTGTCTGATGTGCACACGCACACGCGCAAACGTGACATCAGGAGCCCGGAGAACGCAGAGGCGGCCCGCGAGGCCGCCGGGGACACACCGCCTCTGGTCTGGCCACGTCACATCCGACTCCCCCCGCATCACAGCAGAGCAGGACAGAACAGACACCCTTTCAGGCGAAAAGCGTTAGTAGGGACGCAAGGGGAACCAGCACAAAAACCGCCGAAGAAGCAGTCGACCGAGAAGGCACGACCGTCGCGAACTTGAGGACAGGCTGGGCCAAAACCCAAAGGCCAAGCAGCCGCAGGAACCCGCGGTCACATGGGGGACGTCACACCCCTCCGCTGGAGCAGAGGCTCGCAGGGGTGAGAGGCTGTGCGCGCAAAGCAGATTCCAGAGCAAGACGATAGAGGCCTGTCTCATGGCCGAAGGATCTCGCTCCCGAAGAGCCGCAGAGTGTCCACGTGCGGGTAATGCGGCAAATTTCAAGAAGCAATACAAAGAGTGTGCCCTTTGTGGCCGCCAAGCCGCGAGGGCCTGCGGTGAACAGAGTGGCAGAGAGAGAAAATCCACACTCAAGAATCTTCCCAAACAGCTCGTGGTTTGAAGAGGAAATCGCAAGAAAAGTATAGCGTATTTAGAAAGACTTCAGACAGGTTGGGTGTCGAGTCGTGTCCCATGCTGTGGCCCCCACATTCTTCTGCTGAACCCCTAGCCCCTCCATGATGCTGTCAGGAGGTGGGGCCCCTGGGGCGAGTGGGTCCTTGAGGGTGGGGTCCCCAGATATAGGACCGGAGCCCTTGCGGAGAGACCCCAGGGGGCTGCCTCACCCCGTGCGTCGGGTGTGGACACAGTGACAAGATGGCCCTCACCAGACACCGCACCTGCTGGCACGGTGATCTCAGACTTCTGGCCTCAAAACTCTGAGAAAGCAACGTCTGGTGCTTTTGTTATAGCGGCCTGCGTGGACAAAGACAGGGCAGCTAAAGAAATCCAGAGAGAAACGTCTAGAGCGTTGGGTGGGTTTCTTAAACAACAACAAAACAATGAAAATAAATGAGCTAAGCATGTGAGTCAAGAAATAAGAAAGATAGGCTAAAGAAATTAAAATCTAAACAATTATAAAGAGCAGAAATTAACGAACTAGAATATTTTTTTAATGTTTATTTTTGAGAGAGAGAGAAAAAAAAAGAGAGGCAGAGTGTGAGCAGGGGAGGGGCAGAGAGAGATAGGGAGACACAGAATCCGAAGGAGGCTCCAGGCTCTGAGCTGTCAGCACAGAGCCCGACGCGGGGCTCGAACCCACGAGCCGTGAGATCATGACCTGAGCTGAAGTCAATGGACTGAGCCACCGAGGTGCCCCTAGAATATTTTTAAACTGGAGAAAACCAATAGTGGTCAAGCTGGCTGGTGGAAAAAATCAGAAAAGCAATGAAATCAAGGAAATGAGATGGAGGAAAAGCTCGAGCCATGCTGAGGATGAGCGGTTGGAAGGAGCGCCTGGCGGTCCTGGCGGTCTCTGAGGGGCCGCGGCCGTTTGGAGACCCGGGTGCTGTCACGGGGCTGCACCCACAGACCAAGCAGAGGGCGTGGCCGGCCCAGGAACAGCCCTGAGCAGGAGCGGAAATGCAGACGCGCCTTGCAGGTGACAAGAACATCTGTGGGGGCCCCCCCCCCCCCGTTGGATAAACGGATCCCACCGTGTGGAACAGGTGCGAACGCTGATGTCCCTGCCTCACGCCACACACACGTAGTTCCCTGCAGACCGTGAGGCGCCATGTGAAAAACAAAGCTTTGGAGACCCGAAAAGAGAGGGAGACGTCCTAACAGAGGCTGTGAAAGGCAAGCCAGGCAGGAGGAAAACATCTGTAGCGCGTACAGATGGGAGGGTTACGCGGGGTCCACCGGGAGCTCCTGCAAAGGAATCAGAGAAAAGGGCAGCGGCGGGGGACAAAGTGGGCGGCGGACAGAAGAGGCAGCGGGGTGCGGGCGCTCGGCGTCACCGCAGGGCGGGACGAAAAGGAGATCCCCCCGCAGAGCCCCACCCGAGGATAGGTGCCCCTAGCACGTGGCGGGCGGAATTGTCATCCACGGCCGCGGGGTGTGAGCCCCCAAGGGAGAACCACAGGCAGTCCCGGGCAGACACGCGAGCCCTGGGCCCCCGCGGTTGTGCTCGTACAGACCCTGAAACGTCCCCGCGGGGCCCTCCCAGGCGCAGGTGAACTGCCCCCCGGTCGTGAGAATTTGTAAATTTGCTGCAGCTTCTCAGTGGTGCGGGAGGGGGCCACGGGCAGTCTGGGGCTCAGTGGGACGGTGGGACGGTCACTTGAGTGGAGAGCTACTCTCTGCTGGCTCCCCCTTGTGGCCTTGGCTTTCAGGAACCCCCCCCCACTGCCCTCTGTGCCGATGCCGCTGGGGTCCCCACGCGGGTGTGTGGGCTGCAGGTCACCGCACGTGGAGAGCGAAGGAAGAGAAAGGCCGCTCTGCGCGAAGTCGGGGGACCGGTCTGCGTCCCGTGCTTCCGCGCCCCGCTGCGGTCACTCATAAACGGCGGTCGGTTCCCGTCGAGGGCCGGTGTAAACGCAAGCCCCTCTCTGTCTGAGGCCACAGGGTGATGCCACACACTTTTACGCTGTTTGGACGGTAATCACACGAAGCAGAATTGATCGGAATTCTGGTCAAGGCACCAAATCCTGACCGGGGTAACAAACGTGTCACGCTGGAAGTCGCGTGTCTTCTGCGCCCCAGCCACCAGCAATGACAAACGAATTCTGGTGCCCCATACTAGAGCGGAGCCTGAATTTTCTTCCTGCTGCAGGAAACAGTAGAAAGTCAACGTCACGGGGGCGCCTGGGTGGCTCAGTCGGTTAAGCGTCCGACTTCAGCTCAGGTCACGATCTCGCGGTCCGTGAGTTCGAGCCCCGCGTCGGGCTCTGGGCTGATGGCTCAGAGCCTGGAGCCTGCTTCCGATTCTGTGTCTCCCTCTCCCTCTGCCCCTCCCCCGTTCATGCTCTGTCTCTCTCTGTCTCAAAAATAAATCAACGTTAAAAAAATTAAAAAAAAAAAACAAAAAGAAAGTCAACGTCACAGGAAGCGGCTAGAAGACACGGGACAATGACGTTTTCTGGAGATGTGCACATCGTAACTAATCAAATGTCATGGTTCTCCTTGGATTTGGTGATGTGTACAGCACATAGCTTTGTAATTTTTATTTTATTTATTTTATTTTAAAAAGTGTTTATTTTGAGAGAGAGAGATGACGTGAGTGTGAGCGAGGGAGGGGCAGAGAGAGGAGAGAGAGAGCCCCCAGGTTCTGCACTGTCAGCACTTAGTGCGACGCGGGGCTCGATCTCATGGCCGTGAGATCACAACCTGAGCCAAAATCAAGAGTCTGGATGCTGGGAGTGCAAGCTGGTGCAGCCACTCTAGAAAACAGTCTGGAGGTTCCTCAAAAAACTAAAAATAGAACTACCCGACGACCCAGCAATTGCACCACTAGGCATTTACCCAAGGGATACAGGTGTGCTGTTTCGAAGGGACACATGCACCCCCATGTTTATAGCAGCCCTATCGACAACAGCCAAAGTCTGGAAAGAGCCCACATGTCCATCGATGGATGAATGGATAAAGAAGATGTGGTCTATAGATACGGTGGAGTATTACTCAGCAATCAAAAAGAACGAAATCGTGCCATTTGCAACTATGTGGATGGAACTGGAGGGTATTGTGCTAAGCAAAATTAGAGAAAGTGAAAACTCACATGACTTCACTCATATGAGGACTTTAAGAGACAAAACAGACGAACACAAGGGAAGGGAAGCAAAAATAATATAAAGACAGGGAGGGGGACCAAACAGAAGAGACTCATAAATATGGAGAACCAACTAGGGGTTCGGGGAGGGGTGGGGGGGGGGCGGCTAAACGGGTAAGGGACACCAAGGAATCCACTCCTGAAATCATTGTTGCACTCTATGCTAACTAACTTGGATGTCAATTTTAAAAACTAAAAAATAAAAATAAAAAAGAGTCTGGATGCTCAGCCGTCGGGTCCACCCAGGCGCCCTGGTACTCAGCTGTTTCGGTGTGCAATTTTGTGGATTTTTTTCCCCGCTCCAACTAAATATTTACTTTCCTATCTAGTTCAGGTTAATAATTTGTATTGCTTTTGCCCTGTGTCCAGCGCGGGTCAGTCTGTCTCCATCTGACCCCCGCCCACCCCACCCCCGGCCCGTGCCGTCCCAAAGCCCAGCGCGGCCGCCCTGTCCTCGGGAAGAAGGGGCCAGGGCCACTGTCCGTGCAGGACCGCGTGTCACGGTTGATGGCGGCGTGCCGAGGGGGCCCCGTCACCAGGTCAGCTCGGCTCCCTCCTCCCCCATTGGCTGGCTCACGCGCTCCTTCGGGACTGGGCTCAAAAGGAAGCTTGGACTTAGCCCAGCTGACCCAGTGGCAGCCATTTGGCACGAGGCGAGCCACACTTGACCTCAGGGCCCGGGAGCAGCGAGGCAGCCGAAGGGCCCAGCAGTGCCAGGGCGGCTTCCAGGAAAGGTCACGTCGTGTTTCTGTTCCGGCTCTTTCTCTACCTTGAGCTCCTGCAAGGTCCCCGGCTTCTCTGAACACAGGACCCCTTTGTACCACTAGTTTGCTCCGTGTTACGGTGAATGTCACACGAACAGTGTGTCCTCCTGTCTTGGCTGCTAGGTCAGTGCCAGTGGCCATGGCCCCCAGGGGAGGCTTGGCCAACCTTTCTGGGCCGCTGCCCTGGCAGCGGGAGGCAGATCCCAGGGAATGGGCCCCGAAGGCAGGCCTGTCCCAGTCGGTGTCCGGGAGCCGCGTCGGGCCCCCCCCCCCCACAATGTGCTCGGCACGGGGGTCGTGCCCGATCGGCCTTGGCCGGCCCAGTGGGGTGCAGGGGCTCATTACGGACACGCTGACCTCTCAGCCGGGCTTCTTCCGGGGGACTGGACGCCTCACTCTGCAGCTGGGGCCGGTTCTGAGCAGGGGGCTTGAGAGCCGGTAACTGTCCCTGTGCCGCAGATGACAGGCTGTGCGCTTTCCCTCACGGACTAGGAGGAGCAGAGAGGAAGGGCTCACTAGCAGGGGCCGCTGAGGAGGGAACAGAATGAAACCGGCCCTGTTTGCTCCCCCGGGGAATCTGGCCCCCGCCTTCCACCCTGAAGTTCTCCCGCCTCGCCTCCCTGGCAGTCCCCAGCCCACCCCATCTGAAGCTGTCGCAGGCGGGGCCTTGAGACCAGCGCCGAGGGAGGGAGGCCCTGTCCCCGCGCCCTCCCCCTGCTCCCGGCAGGCCGGCTCACAGGTGCCATCGGCCTTGACCTCGGAGAGGCCATGAGTCTGGTCCACGAAAGGCGTGGAGGGGCCAGAGGGTGGGAAGGGAGCCAACTCCTCAGAGGCTGGTGCGCGCTGGGGCTTGTGCGTGACCGAGGGGCCGCCTCCCGCGGCAGGCTCACCCGGGGGTGCGCTGGGGAGGGGGGGTCTACAACACCGTGCCCTTTGACACGCTCCCATTTCTCCCCTTTTCTGGTTTTCTGAGCCCTTGTTTGCAATTGCCTATGGGATGGCCCTACCAGACTCTGAATACTAATAGAAAGACTACCCTGGGGGGTGGGGGAGCTGAACGAGGGAGAGTCTAACTCCTACTTTTACATTTTCAGCCTCTTCTGAGTTCTGTGCAGTTGGCTGTTGAATAACGCAGGGGTTGGGGTACCCAACCCCACCTCCTGGGCAGTTGAAAATCCACATATAACTTTTGACCTCCCCCCAAAACTGAACTGTTGATAGCCCGCTGGTGACTGGAAGCCGTACTGATCACACAAACAGTCGACTGACTCATAGTTGGCCCGTTCTGTGAACACACGCTGTGTTCTTACCGTAAAGGGAGCCGCAGAAGAGAAACGTCAGAGGAAGATCAAAAGGAAGAGAAAATACATTTACGGCGCTGGCCTGTATTTCCTGAAAAAAATCCCGGGTCGCAAGTGGACCCACGCAATTCCAACTCGTGTCGTTCAAGGGTCAGCTGTATAATCAGAATTTTTTTTAAAAGGCTGTTTACATTAAATATAAGCCGATATATTTGTATTGTTATTTTATGCTTTTCAGAAAACATGTAAATTGTCTATAATCTCACCACCACCCCCCAAAGAACATTCCCCAGAGATTTTAACAGGGTTGCCATTAGGTATGAGGTTGAATTTGGGGATAATCCAATTATTGCCATGGTTTCCCCCCTATTCGTTTGCTCCCCATTTGGTCTGCTGCCACCATGTCCCTTGGGGCCGTTGGGCATTTCCTTGTGGGTGCCGAACACATCTTTTCAGGTTCTACTAGGCATCAGGGGGACCAGTGTGACGGGCTGACAGTGTCCCTGGGCTGCTGGGCCCACGGGAGCCATGTTAGTGCCGGAAGTCAGGGGCTCGAGGAAGCCTTTGGTGGCACCGTGGCGGGTGACCCAGCGACCGTTCCCGGCCTCCCTGCTCCCACCCTCCCCACTCCCCACGGACCGGTGTCCTCATGAATGCTGACCACCCTTCACGGTGAGTCTGGCTGATCTAACCGCGACCCCATCCTCTGGTCAGTGACGGCTCTGGGGCGAGCCGGGAGACACGGGAAGAGACAAACCAAGGGCAAACCAAGAGACAAACCAAGGAGAGCCGCAACAGGAACCCCATCAGGATGAGCCAAGCTCGTGGGCCCTTGAGTAGAGACATGGAGAGTTCCCAGACCCTGAGTGACCCCACGGAAGCCCGCCCCGGAGCTTGGACTCCAGCCACATGAGCCGACACACGGCCAGATTGATCCTGTGGTGGGAGGCAAAGCAGAGCACCTGGTGTGGGTGCTGCGGTCAGGACAGCCCTGCCGTGGACGGCACAGTGAGGGTGCTCTACCGGGAGAGGTGCGGGCGACGGTGGGCGCAAGCATCGGGGGACAGGCAGGTGCTGGGCAGCGAGAGGTCGGCAGCGGTGACACGGCGGGGGGGCCCCCCCGCACAGGCCACCATCACTGCTGATCTCCAGCAACAAGGAAGGAGGCACCGGGACAAAGCAACAGGATGTATCTCTAAACCCATAGCAGCTGACCTTTAAGACTCCAGAGACGGACCGTGCCCGTCTCAAAAGTCCTCACTCTCAAACAATTATGCGGTCTGCCGTGCATGTGGAAAAGCCAACATCAATATCCGCGTGCGCGAGGCTCCAACTGGCTTGGCCGTTGCGCGGGGAAGTGAAGCTGGAGCCTGGCTCGCGGCCACCGGCACTGACCGCCGGGCGGCAGGGCCAGGCGGACCCGGTGACTTCCCAGGGTCAGCCCACCGTCACCACCTTGCTGTAGGTTGGACAGAGCAAGCGTGTCTGCTTTCTCTGTTGTGATTTTGTTCTGTTTGGGGAAGCGGGGGACTCTGTGGGTTTCAGCGGAAACCATCCCAGAACTAGGCTGGTCTGGTGACCTTGCTGTGACTCCCGAGTGACTCGGCTCGCCTTCAACCCTACCCCAGGTGCCAGCAGTGTGGACATTCCCATCGAACTGCTGGGTTAGATTGGAAATGTTTCTCAGTTCTCTCTTCTTCCTCCGCCTCCGTCAAGGGACGGAATGGCTTCCAGGTCACGCTGCCTTTTAACAGCTTTGTCGGCACGTACGTCACATCCCCTAGAGTTCATCGTGTTAACTGGACAATTCCGGATTTTTGCTCTATTTCAGGCTTGCGCAGACTTCGGCAAAATCTACTTTTAGAACGTTCCCACCTCCCCAACACGGTCCCTCATAATTCCCAACATCAATTCCCAACCCCACCCCAGCCCCTGGAAGCCAGCCCTGTGGATTTTTCTCTTCCGGACATTTCATACAAGGGGATCCATATAATATGTGGCCTTTCACTCAGTATCATGTGTTCGGGATACATCCCCGTGGTAGTGGGGCTGGTGTTTTGGTCTTTTTCACAGCTGAATGATATAATATTCCATCATAGGGGCAGACCACGTTCTGTTTGTCCATTCCCCACCTGCTGAGCATCTGGGTTGTTTCACCTCGGGGCTCGGCGAAGGATGCTGTGTCCGCATCTGCGTAAAGGTCTCCGTGTGGACGTACGGCTCCAGCTCTGTGGGGTACGTGCCTAGGAGAGGGCTCCTGGGTCATCCAGCAGCGCTATGAAATTATTTGAGAAACTGACAGGGTGTTTTCCATGGTGGCCACACTTTCACATTCCCACTCGAAACGGGCGATGGCCTCATGTTCCCGACATCCGTGACAACACCTGTTTTTGCCCATTTTCTCGGCTGATGCCGTTCTAGTGGGTGTAAGGGGGTGTTTGTTGTGCTTCGATGTGTATTTCCCTGATGACTAGTGGTGCTGAGTCGCTTCCACGGGACTTTGGCCATTTGTGCATTTTCTGTGGTGAAACGCATATACAGATCTTCTACTCGTTTTTTAAGCTGAGTTTTCATTTTTATGGCTTGTCCTCTTCCTCCTCCTCCTCTTCCTCTATTATTTCATTACTCAAGAGCTCTTTCTACATTTTGGAAACGATGGTGTTTTTGAATCACAAAAGTTTTTAATTTTGATGAAGTCCAATCTGTCTTGTTGTAAATGGATCGTGCTCTTGGTGTATATCTAAGAAATCTGGCTAGCCCAAGGTCATGAAGATTTTCTCCTGTGTTTTATTCTTGAAATTGTATAGCTTTAGCTCTTACATTTAGATTTATGCTCTACCTTAAGTTAGTTTTTTCATATGTTGTGCAGTGCAGGCTTAAATTAATCTTTTTGCAAGTGGTTTCACCATTATCACGGCAGAATTAGTAGGAGATGTTCCCTTTCACCAATGAGTTGCCCTGGCACCTTGTCAGGATCAATTAGACAAAAACAGTTGGACTTCTTCCCATGTTCTCCGATATAGTCCATCAATCTATATGTCTATCCTTTTGTTTTTTTAATCTTTTTAACATGTATTTATTTTTTTGAGACAGAGAGAGACAGAGCATGAACGGGGGAGGGTCAGAGAGAGAGGGAGACACAGAATCTGAAACAGGCTCCGAGCTGTCGGCACAGAGCCCGAGGCGGGGCTCGAACTCACAGGCCGTGAGATCATGACCTGACCTGAAGTCGAACGCTCAACTGACCGAGCCACCCATGCGCCCCAACAATACTTTGTAATTGAGAAGTATAGGACCTCCAGCATTGTTCTTTTTCAAGATTGTTTTCACTATCTGGATCCCTTGCAATTCCATATAAATTTTAAGATCAGCTGGTATCTTTCCCAAAAAACCCCGCCAAAATCCCATTGGGATTTTCTCAGTGATTGAATTGAATCTATGTATTGATTCGGGGGGATTCGCCATCCTGACAATACTGACTCTTCCAATCCACGGGCATGGAACATCCTTCCGTCTACGTACAACATCTGAGCTCTCTCAGCAATGGCTTATAGGTCAGCCCACAAGCCTTGCACTTCTTCGTTAAATTTATGCTAAGCATGTTACTCTTTTGGGGAGTATTGTGACTCGAATTGTCTTCTTGCTTTCATTACAGATTGTCCAACGCTAATACACAGAAACACAATGGATGACACTGCAAACTCATTTATTGATCTTTATAGTTTCTTGTTGTCGATTCCCAAGATCTTCTACAGAGAGAACCAGTCGTTTGTGGAGAAAGACCATTTCACTTCTTCCTCTCCAACTGGGAGCTTAAGTGTCTTTTCTCATTTTTGGTTTTGGCTGTGGTGCTTATTGTTATTATTATTATTTTTTTTTTTTGTCAGAGTGAACCGGAGAGAACCTTCATGAATTTGGAAGACCTGGTGTTGAATGCATGGACATTTATAATTATTTTATCTTCTTGAAGAATCAAGTCTCCATTTGCTATGACATATCCCTCTTGGTGTCTAGTAATATTTCTCTTGTCTTAAAGTCTATTTTTCTAGATTTGATAGACCTCCAGCTCTCATGGTCACTGTTCACATGGTGTCTCTTTCTCCATCGTGCTATTTTCACCTCCTTGTGTCTTCAATCTGAAGCATTTCTCTTGTAGATCATGGAGCTGGATGGTGTTTTCCATCGAGTCTGACAGTGTCTGTCTTTTGATTGAAATGTTTAATCCATTTACATTTAGTGGAACTCTAGATAAGGTTGGATTTATGTCTGCCCTCCACTATCTGTTTTCTATATGTCTCATGTCGCTTACTGTCTTCTTTTGTATTAAATAGATACTTGTCTCTTCCCTCTTTCTTCCTCCTCTTCTGTTGGACTGTGAGTATGGCTATGCTGCCTGATTGAGTTCCACAGCCTGAAGGCTCTGCTCCTGTTCCTTCATTTTTTCTGCTCTTCAGATCGGATGGTTTCTCTTGGTCTCCCTTCACAGTTTGCCGAATGTGTGGGATACTTTCTCAGCCATCTCAGATATACTGTTGAGCTCTCCCAGAAAATCTTCCACACAAGTGACAGTACTTTTCAACTCCAGAGTTTCCACTGCATTTTTAAAATAATTTCCGTATCTGGGGGCACCTGGGTGGCTCATTCGGTTGAGTGTCTGACTTCGGCTCGGGTCATGATCTTGCAGTCTGTGAGTTCGAGCCCTGTGTCGGGCTCTGTGCCGACAGCTTGGAGCCTGGAGCCTGCTTCGGATTCTCTGTCTCCCTCTCTCTGCCCCTCCCCTGCTCATGCTCTGGCTCTCTCTATGTCAAAAATAAATAAACATTCAAAAAATTTTTATAATTTCCATGTCTTCATTTTCTCTATTCCATAAGTCATTATCCACATACTTTCCTGTAGTTTCTGTAAATTTTTTTTAATGTTTATTTATTTTTGAGAGAGAGACAGAGCACGAGCGGGGGAGGGGCAGAGAGAGAGGGAGACACTGAATGAGAAGCAGGCTCCAGGCTCCGAGCTGTCAGCACAGAGCCTGGTGCAGAGCTCGAACCCATGAACCGTGAGATCATGACCTGAGCCAAAGTCAGACGTTTAATCAACTGAGTCACCCAGACATCCCTTTCCTTTAGTTCTTTAAACATGGTTTACATTAATTCTGTTTTTACTTTGAATTCTGGCTTCCTAGTGGTTGGCAAGTTCTTGCCCAGAGGTTGGGCTCAAACACCTGAAGTCAGGAAGGCTCCTGTTTCTTGCCAGTGGACCTGGGTGTGGTTTGGAAACACATTCAAAGTTCTGGCCATTTACAAATCTACCCTTGATGTACCTCTTTCCCAACCTTCTCGTGTCTCCTCTGCACGTGTGCAAGGCCTCACGCTGAGCTGGGAGGGAGGAGACAGCTGGGACCCTCTCTGGTCTTTCCTGAGCAGGCTGTTCTATTGTTTGATCGAAACTCAGGCAGCTGTAAGTGGATTTCCACATCGGCTGCCACCGAGATGGCCACCGTTTCCGGAAATTCTTGTGGGCTGGGCTTCTCCACCTGTGCACACCGGACGCTCTCCCTCTTCCTGCCTGGCCTTCCGATGCCCCTCAGTGCTCGTGAGCCTCTGGCGTCTTCCCGGAACCCTGAGCTGGCTGTTCCCTGGCAGCCCGTCCAGTGTGAGCCTTGCTCTCTGGGAGGAGCATTTGCTGAAAACCTCAGTACATCCTGCCGCCCCAGCTGGCTCGCTCTAGGAAGGCGTGAGAGGCCGAGGCCGTCACCTCGGCCATCTGAGGACCCCAGGCCATGGGATCGTGGCCCGGAGCGGAGCCGGTCGGAAGGGGGTGCGGCAAAGCACGGAGGCAGGTTTCCAGAAAGCTGTCCGGGGTCCTCGGCATCCTGCCCCTTTTGAATCAAAGCCCTGACCTTTAAAATGCCAGCGACGTCACAACGTGGGCCAGAAACACAAACATCTCTGGGCATCCACCACCACCTGAAATATTGTCCATTTTGTAACTTGAGGTGGGTGGAAAGAATGGGGGCAAGGCCTTGAAGAGGGTGGTCCCTGGCCCAGACTTTGTGTTTGGGGGTAAACGCCATGCAGTCGGGCCTTTGCTGGGCCTGAGGAGGGGACAGGTATGGAGACCCCAGCCGCAGGCACAGCTGTCCCGGTGATGCCCCCTCAGGGCACCCGAGTCCACCTGCCCCTGGGAGAGCACGGGCGACCCTCCTCTCTGCCTGAGGGCTCTGTCCTGCCCCAGGGGCACCTCCTCTCCTGCCAGCCGGGGCCAGCCTGCCACCTGGGAG
>NW_024412656.1:2909-6289 GCF_014898765.1 Herpailurus yagouaroundi | reverse complement strand
AAAAATCACAGCAAGTTTGTTTTGTAAATGTACCACTGTTCAAATACGAAAGCCAATTAAAGTTAAAATTATTATTGAATTTAAAAAATCTTTGGAAACGCCGTGTTCTGAGATTGTCCCAAAGAGTCTGCTATGTGCCCAAATGACCAGTGTCACTGCTGTCAGTAACTCTTCCCATCAGCAACATTAAATAATCACACCACATACAGTTTTTGAAATTTTTCAATGAAATGATGACTATACGGTATCTGCATTGTTTCTAGTAAACACTTAAGAATGAATGAAAAAATTCATCTGAATTTCTGGATTCACGATGTCCACCCCTCCGAGACCCATTCTGTGCCTGGTGCTGTTTCTATCCCTCAATAACACTCTCCCACTCTGAATGCAGCAATAGTTTCTTCCTCACAATAACCTGGGTCGTTTTTCCATAGACAAGACCTTGTCATAGCTGTCCCCTGACATAAAAACGGCACTTACACTTCACAATTTCAGATTTCAATTTCGATCTTCTAGCCAAAATGTAAGATTGTCTCTTAATCTGACTATTGCCTACCCAGCCAGGTTCATTTGGGTTCACTTTGCAGACCTGCTCCTGACTGTTGGTTAGACAGTAAGAAGTATTTCTAATTCCAGCAGCACAACTCCCACTCAATCTCTAAATTTCCTTCTCTGCTCTTTCTTCCTGGACTTCTCACATCCCTTGTCTCCATGAAAAATCCCCAACACCCCTTTAAGTCTCAGCACCTATAAGCTTCTACGCAAAGCCTTCACTGACTCCTGTGAAAGAGTGGTCTTTCATGAAAACAATTACAAATAAAATAAAGAGACAACGTTAGGGGGAGGACATGTGTTACGGAGGAGACAGATCAGGGAGAGATGGTCTAGTGTATCCAGAGTTGCCCTCCAGAATCAAAGCCTTAATGGGCAGGACTTGGCATCAAAATTCTCCTTAACTTATTGTCCCTGTTGATGTCCCCAAAGTAACTACAGATACAAGGGGTCCCTCCCACCATAACACATTTATGCAGTCCTTCTAAAGATGCCCTGACTCACCCAGATGTTCGCACAGAAGAGCGAGAGATCAATGACCCAGTCTCTCCCATGGATGAGTGATGCGGTTGGAAGTTATGTCCCCAGGAAGGGAAGAGACATGGCCCCACTCGTGAAGGCTCTAGAACACGGCTATGTGCTCATATCATCAGAGATTACAGGAGTCGGCTTCCTGGATGCGGCAAAGGCATTTTCAATTTCTGTACCTGCAGGGAATAAACTCCCATGAGTCTCATTAAAGAAATAATATTTTGTCTCTCTTTCCCTTAGGAGCCTAGGGTCTCTGGAGCTAGGAGAGAAAAACACAATGCAAACTCATCCCAGTGTTGGAACACAGCCTGGAATTCCCTGAATGTCTCTTATGCCATTAAACTCTCTTATCTCAAAAGGAGATCCACTGTCTTTAGACATTCTCGCCAATAAGTCAGAGCACCCCGTCCTAAGTATACAATTCTTTATTCAGAAATTCTGTGTTCCTTGACTCTTTTCTTTCTCCCATCTGTACACATTCTGTTGGCTCACAATCGTGGAACTCCCAGCCTCCACAGTGTCTCTCCTTTTCTCCTACTTCTCCTTTCTCCTTCATTGTGGGCAATGTGTGTTTAATATCACTCAACCATTTGCTTCCTTAAGCGTCTTACTAACACTTCATTAGCAGTTGCTTTACACTAGGCACTAAACTACATCCTGGGAAGGATGAAAGTTGTAAGAAATGGTCTCTTCTCTTGAGGAGCTCACAGTCTCAACAGAGTGAGACAAAAAGATAAATGAATGTGCTGAGTTGAAGAGGCCCTGACACCCGATGAAGAGAAGACCAACATAGTCACCTCTTCCAGAAGAGATGGGTGAGGGCTGCACAAACAAGCCACTAATTGTCCCGAGTCTTCATGTGGGTGAAGGTGGTAAGGGCACTCCAAGATGAAATCCGGCAGCCAATGAGGGAAATGCTTCACACTTGCTACCAACAATCAGAAGGCAAGAATGACAATTCAGAAATGACCCTGAGCCTTTAGGCAGCATTCAGAGAGCAGAGATGCTGATAGTTTGGCTCTCAGCTTGACACGTATTTAGGAAAACAGCTGCAAGTCAGTGCAGATCTCAGGACGGGATGTCCAGGACCAAGCTCTCCCTGTGAAAAACTCATCCTGCAACAATGTTAGGCAGAGACTGTTGCTACTACAATACCCTAAGAAAAGCGTAGATGGGAAAATAGGGAGTCAACGAACCCCATCGAAGAGCAAAAAAGTAATAAACATTATGTAAGTTTGCGACGTGGAAGGACCTAGAGGGTATGGTGCTCAGGCAAATGAGTCCGTCAGAGAAAGACAATCACCATTTGATTTCACTCCTGTGTGGAATGTAAGAAACGAAACAAATGAACAAACATGGAAAAAAGAAGAAACAAAAAACCAGACTTTTAACACGGAGAACAAACTGGTGGTTGTCAGAGAAAAGGTGGCTACGGTTGGGTGAGATAGATAAAGGGAAGTAAGGGTACACTTATCCCCATGAGCTCTGAGCAGTATATAGAATTGCTGATGCATTACATTGTGCATCTGAAATTCATATAGCTCTGTCTGTAAAGTATACTTCAATAAATATAATGGTTGGGTAAGGAGGAAAATATAATACTCAGAGGAGTTACCACATTTTAATTTTTAAATGACCAGCTTTCACAACAACAAGAAAAATAGATATATAACTCCATGAAATAAGAGGGAGCCCAGAAATCAATCCTCATACATACTACTAAATGACTTTTGACAAGACTGCAGCATATTTCAATGGTACATAGGCAGTCCTTTGAAGCAAATGTGGTGGAAAACTGGATATCCACGTGCAAAATGAGGAAGGTGACCCTTCTTTCCACATCTACAGACATGACTCCTAATGGGTCACAGATCTATCCATAAGATCTTGAGAAACTTGACAGAAGACCATGGGGGAGGGGAAGGGGAAAAAAAGTTGCAGAAAGGGAGGGAGGCAAACCATAAGAGACCTGGATATGAGAATGGACTGAGGGTTGATGGGAGGTAGAGGAGAGGGGAAAGTGGGTGATGGGCATTGAGGGGGGCACTTGGATGAGCACTGGGTGTTGTACGGAAACCAATCTGACAATAAATTATATTAAAAAAATAAAAAATAAACATAAGACATAAAACTGTAAATAAACACTTAGAAGAAAACATACAGATACATCTTTGTGACTCTGGATTTGACAAAGATTTCTTGGATATAACACCAAAGACACAGGCAGCTAGAGAAACAATTACATCAGCAAAATCAAAATATTTGTGCGTGAAGGGCACTATTTCCAAATGAAAAGG
>NW_024412656.1:2627-2899 GCF_014898765.1 Herpailurus yagouaroundi | reverse complement strand
ATTAGTTATATACACAATGGAATCCTACTTGGCAGTGAGAAAGAATGAAATATGGCCTTTTGTAGCAATGTGGGTGGTTGTGCTAAGTGCTATGCTAAGTGAAAGAAGTCATACAGAGAAAGACAGATACCATATGTTTTCACTCTTATGTGGATCCTGAGAAACTTAACAGAAGACCATGGGGGAGGAGAAGGGAAAAAAAAGTTAGAGAGGGAGCGAGCCAAACCATAAGAGACTCTTAAAAACTGAGAACAAACTGAGGGTTGATGGGG
>NW_024412656.1:0-2527 GCF_014898765.1 Herpailurus yagouaroundi | reverse complement strand
GGCAAGAGTGAGTGATGGGTATTGAGGAGGGCACCTTTTGGGATGAGCACTGGGTGTTGTATGGAAACCAATTTGACAATAAATTTTATAATAAATAAATAAATAAATAAATAAATAAATAAATAAATAAATTTACATTCAAATTAGTTAGCATATAGTGCAACAATGATTTCAGGAGTAGATTCCTTAGTGCCCCTTAAAAAATATATTTAAAAAAAGACTCTGAAATACAGAGAACATATTGGTGGTTCCCAGAAGGAAGGGGGTGGGGTGGGTGGATGAGATAGATAAAAGAGATTAATCGGTGCCTGGGTGGCTCAGTTGGTTGAACGACTGCCTCTTGATTTCAGCTCAGGTCATGATTCCAGGGTCATGGGATACAGCCCTGCGTTGGGCCCCGCACAGAGGGTGCAGTCAGCTTAAGATTCTCTCTCTCTCTTTCTCTCTCTCTCTCTCTCTCTCTTTTCCCCCTCTCTCCCTCCCTCTCCTTCTGACCCTCTCTCCATCTTGTGCTCTCTCTGTCTCTGAAATAAAAATGTTTTTAAACAATACTTTAAAAGATAAAGGGATTAAGAGTACACTTATCTCCATAAGTATTGAACAATGTATAAATTGTTGAAGTTATTCATTGTACACCTCAAATTAATATAACACTGTATGTAAACTATACTTCAATAAAAATAATGCCTGGAGAAGGGGGGAGATATATGATTTTCAGAGTTACCACATTATATTTTTTTAAATTTTTAAAAAAATGTTTACTCATCTTTGAGATGAGAGAGAGAGCGCACAAGGCGGGGGAGAGAAAGAAAAAGAGGGGGACACAGAATCTGAAGCAGGCTCCAGGCTCCGAGTTGTCAGCACAGAGCCTGATGCAGGCCTTGAACTCACAGACTGTGAGACATGGCCTGAGCTCAAGTTGGACGCTTAACTGACTGAACCACTCAGGTACCACCCACATTATATTTTTAAATGATCAGTTTTCATTGTTCAGAACAAAAACAAATTTAACTCAATTGTAATAAAAACAGAAATATAACTAAGTGCAATAGGAGGGAGCCCAGAAAAAAACTCTCATACATACAACTGAATGATTTTTGAAAAGAGTTCCAGGAAAGTTCAAAGATAAATGTACAGTCTTTCTAAGAAATCATGATGGGGCACCTGGGTGGCTTAGTCAGCTGAGCATCCAACTCAGATTTCGGCTCAGGTCATGATTCCAGTGTGGTGGGATCAATCCCTGCATTGGGCTCTGCACTGAGTGTGGAGACTGATAAATAGTCTTTCTCTCTCTCCCTCTACCCCTCTCCCCAGCTCACACTCTCTCACTCTAGAAACACACACATACATACATACATACATAAAATGGTGGTGGGAGACCTGGATATCCACATACAAGAAAATAAATAAATAAAAGATGAAAGTGTCCTTTTCATCTTCCATCTACAAACATGACTGCAAATGGACTTCATACCTAACCATAGGGAATAAAACTGTAATTTGGCTATTGTTGTTAGCACTGCTATAAACACTGGGGTGCATGTGCCCCTTAGAAGCAGCATTTTTGTATCTTTTGGATACATACCCAGTCATGCAACTGCTGGGTCATACAGTAGTTCTATTTAAAAAGAGGTGGTATTATATATACAATGGAATACTACTCCGTCACCAAAAAGTATGAAATCTTGTCATTTGCACCAATGTGAATGAAACTGGGGTATATCCTGCTAAGTGAAATAAGTCCATCAGAAAAAGACAAATACCATATGATTTCACTCATATGTGGGATTTAAGAAACACAACAGATGAACATAGGAGAAGGGAAGGAAAAATAAGATAAAAACAGAGAGGGAGACAAACTATAAGAGATTCCTATATACAGAGAATAAACTGAGGGTTGCTGGAGGGGAGGTGGGTGGGAAGATGGGCTAAATGGTGATGGACATTAAGTAGGACACTGGTTGGGTGTTATATGTAAGTGATGAATCCCTAGGTTCTACTCCTGAAACCAATATTACACTGTATGTTAACTTACTTGAATTTACATAAATAATTTTAAATAATAAAAAAAAAGAAATAAAACTGTAACACCTTAGAAGAAAACACAGAGAGAGATGCACCTCCATGACACTGTATTTGACAAAGGTTTCCTGAATATAACACCAAAGACACAGGCAACTAGAGAAAAAATTACTTCAGCAAAATAAAAAAAAAAAAATTTGGACATTGAAGGGCACTATTCCCCAAGTGAAAAAGGCGCCCACAAAATGGAGAAAGGACTGGAAAATCACACACCTGATAATAGGTTAATATCCAAAATATGTAAAGAATTGCAAAACTTCAGGGCGCCTGGGTGGCTCAGTTGGTTGAGCATCGGACTTTGGCTCAGGTCATGATCTCGCAGTGCATGACTTTGAGCCTCGCGTTGGGCTGTGTGAACAGCTCGGAGCCTGGAGCCTGCTTCAGATTCTGTGTCTCCCTCTCTCTCTGACCCTCCCCTGTTCATGCTCTGTCCCTCTCTGTCTCA
>NW_024412655.1:1199628-1204674 GCF_014898765.1 Herpailurus yagouaroundi | reverse complement strand
AAAACTGTCCGGGAAGGGGTGGCATGACACACGGGAACAGCCCAGAAAATGCAAAGGCCTGTGCAGCTCAGCAACCAGCTTGACCAGGGAAGCCACCCGGCGCCCCCTCCTCAGCACTCAGTACAACAAGGCAGCTTCTCTCTGGCGACTCAGGAGATGCCACGTTGCTGCTAAGCTCCCAAGGTCTCCCCTGGGGCGGGTGGCAGAACCTGCTGGAAATGCAGCTCTGCTCTCTGTACTGAGGCACCAGCAGAGGCCTGAGTCCTCTGAGAGCAATCGAAGCCCTTCCTGCTCCGAGGTGCCCTGGGTCAGAAAAGCAGATGGTGCGCCCTCTGCTGGCTATCACTGCCCAGCAGAGGAACCCGCCCCTCGGGGGTCTGTGGTTCTTGAGCTCTCTCTGCTGGCCACCATGGGAATCCCTTCAATGTTGAAGGCCCTGGTTGCTCCGCTGAGAGACCGAAGGTGCTCTGGGCAATTAAGCCTGTTCTCCTCGTTGGGAAGGTTTTAGAAACAGGGCCTGGGACACAAAATCTTTTCCTTCTCTTTCTTGTGAGTGAAGAATGAAACCGAATTTATTAACATAACGACATCATTTGTAATGTACGAAGCAATATTCACAGAAAAAGAGACCACCGATTTGCACATGCTGAACAAGAGGTGATTTTGTTCACCACCAAAATACTTACGTTAGATAAAGAACGGACACCTTTGAGAGAGAGAGACACCGGCGTCCAGCTATGGAGTGAATGAGTCCTAGGGATTCAAGGGACAGCCAATGGAATGGAGTCAATCCTGTAACAATATTGTTGCATGCTCTCACAGGATAGCTACACTTGTGGTGGAGTACAACATAATGTATAGACATATGGAATGACTACAATGTATGCCTAAAACCAATACAACAAATGTGTGAACAATAGTTCAATTAAAAATAGACATCCTTTACACTCTCTTTAATTTCTTCTTCTTTGCCACTAAACTATCCTTCCTGGGGCGCTTGGGTGGCTTAGTCGGTTTAGCGTCCGACTTTGAGTCAAGTCAGGATTTTGCAGTCCATGAGTTTGAGCCCCGCATCAGGCTCTGTCCTGAGAGCTCAGAGCCTCGAGCCTGCCTCATCTTCAGTGTCTCCCACTCTATCCCCCTCCCCAGCTCGGGTTCTCTCAAAAAAAGAAACATTAAAAATGAAAAATCATTCCTCATTTAGAATCTGCGAATTTCCATTCATACCAGATTCTCTAACATCACCTTCTTGGTGTTGAAAGCTTATCTGAAAAGTCACGAATAATATCTTTGATGACACATAGGTGACCACGCCAGAATGCAACTTACAGGGAGCTACACATCTGTTGTGAATGTACAGTGTGTATCCTTGGCTAATATTTCCAATGAAATGTGCTTTAGGGATGCGGATAGATGAAATAATGTCCATCCGTCATATAGGTCAATTTCCTATAGGACTATTATGCCTTCAATTACTAATTGCCATCTCTTCAGAATTAAAAGAAAGCTGGGTCAAGAAAAAGTCTTTGAATTTCATGTAAGAGAAGACTAGGGTGTTTGAAAGGGTCCACCTACCTTCTGGATTCCTCAGATTGGTTGTGGAGAGGAGGATAGCAACCTATGATATGGATGCACACCGCTAGTCCCAGAGGGAGGATGTGTACCTTATTGTCAAATATATATTTTAACCAATATTACTAGTCCACCTCTGCCAGGTCCAGACTGCAGGACCTGGTGGCAACCCAATGCCTGATGCCTGGGTTCAGAACTTGAGGAAGGCCAGCTGGTGGGGGAGGGGGGGAATCCAACAGAGCCTGGGGCAGTGAGGGAGATGGCGCTGGGACACCTCCCCACAGGGCAGGCTATGGAGTTTACCTGCCAAAAAGCAGCACGTTCTCCCTCAAGACATCCCTCTCCATGACAGAACGTGAGGCTGAACCTCACAATTCCAGAAGAAATGAGGGCTACCCATCTTTTCAATTCCAATGGCTCTGCAGAACTTGGACCCAGGGATGTCGGAGTCTTGGGGCCATGGAACTCTGATGCCCATGATAGAAGCCCTTTCTGCCCCAGCACTCAGAGCCACTTCCTACATCCCCTCTCCCCTGGCCCATCTCACCGTGTCCACATACCGGACCAGGTCTCTACTTTCCTTCTTGTACTTCCTCTTTGTCTCTGTTTCTCTCTAACCACATCTCTCTCTATTTCTTCCTTTCACTCTCTAGGGAGTGGTGTATTATACGGTGCTAAACTTTGTTCTTATACTTGGGAATATCCAATTTTCCCAGCACCAGTTATTCAAAAGACTACTCTTCTCCACTGTGTCTTATTGACTCCCTTGTCGAATACTAGGTGACTGTGACGCATCGGTTTAGTTTGGGCTCTCAATTTCTCTTCCATTGTCTTGTGTGTGTGCTTATGCCAGTGACATAATTGATTTCTTTGTGTTAGAATGACGCTTGAAATCAAGAAGGGGGATGCCCCCTGATTTATTCTTTCTTGCGTTGGCTCCATGGGGTCCTTTTTGTGGTTCCAAATAAATTTTAGGATATGATTTTCTCATTGCATAAAAATTGCATCGGAGTCTTGATAGAGATTGCACTGAATCTCTACATGGCTTTGGGTAATATGGACATTGTATCTGTATTAATTCCTCCGAAAGCTGGACATGGGATGGCTTTTCACTGACTTGTGTCTTCTCCCCTTTCTTTCACCCAAATGGAATTTCTTCCATTCCTGCACACAGGTTTTATACTTTTCTGTAGAGAGATTTTCGTTTTCTTGGCTAAATATATTGCTATAGTTTTTATTGTTTTTGATTCTATTGTAAATGGGATTGTTTTCTTTACTT
This sequence comes from Herpailurus yagouaroundi, assembly GCF_014898765.1. NCBI lineage: Eukaryota > Metazoa > Chordata > Mammalia > Carnivora > Felidae > Herpailurus > Herpailurus yagouaroundi. The sequence goes on along the minus strand of NW_024412655.1, from coordinate 1,201,823 downwards.
CTTCTTAGATAATTGGGTTAGTGTATAGGAATGATACAGAATTTGATACGGTGACTTTCTAGTTTGGAACTTCACTGCATTTGTTGATTAGACATTAACAGGTTCTTTTACATTAAACTTTTTATTTCAGTCCTTTACCTAGTTAAAAAAAAAAACATGTTATTTGGGAATAGCTGACAGACTACGTTACATTAGTTTCAGAGGAACAACATAGTCATTGGACAAATGTATACATTCTGCTACGCTAACACAGGTGTAGCTATCAGCTGTCACCATGCATCTCTACTCCAGCACCATTCTCTATGTGCCCTATGCTATATCTTCTATCTGTGATTCATTCATTGCGTAACCAGAAGCCTGCATCACCCAATCCCCTTCACATATCTAGGGGATCCTTGTCTTTTGCCTGACCTTAGGGGAAAATCTTTCACAATTACACTATTGACCTTTCTACACAGAATTTTAAAGAGATTTTTACCACAAGTGGATACCAAATTTTCTCAGAAGGCTTTTTCTGCGTCTATTGACATCATCACATAAGTTTTCCTTTTCCTTTTTAACATGTATTTATTTAGTTTAGTTTAAATGTATTTATGTATTTCTTTAGTATTCATTTTATGAATTTTTTATTTAAATTCCAGGTGGTTAACATACAGTGTAATGCTAGCTTCAGGTAAAGAATGTAGTCATCCATCAGTTACATACAACACCCAGTGATCCTCAATACTAGTGCGCTCCATAGCCGATCACCCATTTAACCCATCCCCCTATGCCACCTCCCTGGCGACGTCCATGAACCGAACCCTAACCCTAGGTAAGACTCTCTCCCCATGGGGACCCAGTTCCAACGTCTGACAACACCACGCGCCTGGGGTCCAGAAGTGGTGCAGGCTGACTCGGCATGGAACCTGGAAGCTCACCATATCGTTTCACAGGCCAGGCTGCAGCTCCCGAGAGGATTCCGGAGGACTCCCCGACCAGGGGGAGATCGAAATGTGTGGCCTTGGCAGCCAAATACGGATCCTGAACGACAACGTCCCTTGCGCCCTCAACAGAGCACTTCGGGGAGACCACTGCCCTCCTGAGAGTTCGGCGTCTGGAGCCTTCTGGGAACTAACCCTAACCCTAATCCTACCCCGAACCGGGACCCTCCACCAAACCCAACCCTGCCTCGATCCCTAACCCTGCAATTGGGCCGCCATGTGGCATGGGCCCTCACTGCAGCCCTCGAGGGACATCACGACACCGGAGTCGATTCGGCCCTGGCGACGTCTCTGAACCAAACACTAACCCTAGCTAAGGCTCTCACCAAATGGGGACCGATTTCCAACGACTGAGAACACCACGCGCCTGGAGTCCAGAAGCAGTGCAGGCTGACTCGGCATGGAAACTGGAAGCTCCCATGTCGTTTCCCAGGCCTGGTTGCAGCTGCCCGAGAGGATTCCGGAGGCTCCTCGATCAGGGGCCGATGGACGTGTGTGGCCTTGCCTGCCAAAGACGGATCCTGACTGGCAACGTCCCTTGTGCCCTCAACTCAGCCCTTCGGGGAGAACACTGACCTGCTGTGGTTTCACCGCCTGGAGCCGCCTGGGAACTAACCCTAAACCGAAACCTACCCCGAACCGAGACCCTCCAACGAAACCTAAGCCTGCCTCGAACCCTAACCCTGCAATTGAGCCGCCTTCTGGCATGGGCCCTCACTTCAGCCCTCGAGGGAGATCACAAGACCGGAGTCGCTTCAGCACTGGCCATGTCCCTAGCCCGAACCCTAACCCTAACCCTAACCCTAGCTAAGGCTCTCTCCCCATGGGACGCAATTCCAACGTCTGACAACATCACTCGACGGAGTTCCAGAAGCAGTGTAGACTGACTCGGCATGGAAGCTGGAAGCTCCCCATGTCGTTTCCCAGGCCAGCCTGCAGCTGTCCGAAGGATTCCAGAAGCCTCCTCGACCAGGGGGATCGACGTGTATGGCCTTGGCAACCAAAGATGGAGCCTGACCGGCACCGTCCCTTGTGCCCTCAACTCAGACCTTCGCGGAGACTACTGCCCTGCTGTGGGTTCAGCGCCTGGAGCCTCCTGGGAGCTAACCCTAACCCTAATGCTACTCCAAACCGGGAACCTCCACCGAAACCTAAGCCTCCCTCAAACCCTAACCCTGCAATTGAGCCGCCTTCTGGCATGGGCCCTCACTT
>NW_024412655.1:1110099-1199528 GCF_014898765.1 Herpailurus yagouaroundi | reverse complement strand
TCGTGATCTCCCTTGAGGGCTGAAGTGAGGGCCCATGCCAGAAGGCATGGGCCCTCACTTCAGCCCTCAAGGGAGATCACGAGACTGGAGTCGCTTCGGCCCTGGCGACGACCCTGGCCTGAACGCTAACCCTAGCTAAGGCTCTCTCCCCATGGGGACCCAATTCCAACGTCTCACAACATCACTCGTCTGAGGTCCAGAAGCGGTGCAGACTGACTCGGCATGGAAGCTGGAAGCTCCCCATGTCGTTTCCCAGGCCCGGCTACAGCAGCATGAGAGGTTTCCGGAGGTCTCCTCGACCAGGGGCCGAAAGACGTGTGTGGCCTTGGCAACCAAATATGGATCCTGACCGGCACCGTTCCTTGTGCACTCAATTCAGCCCCTCACGGAGACAACAGCCCTGCTGTGGTTTCGGCGCCTGGAGCCTACTGGGAGCTAACCCTAACCCTAACCCGAACCCGATCCAGGACCCTCCACTGAAACCTAAGCCTGCCTCGACCATTAACCCTGCAATTTAGCCGCCTTTGGGCATGGGCCCTCAATTAAGCCCTTGAGGGAGATCATGAGACTGGAGTCGCTTCGGCCTTGGCGACATCCATGGACCTAACCCTAACCCTAGCTATGGCTCTCTCCCCATGGGGACCCATGCTGACGTGTGAAAACACCACGCGTCTGGGATCCAGAAGCGGTGCAGACTGACTCAGCATGGAACCGGGAAGCTCCCCATGTGTTTTCTCTGGCACGGCTGCAGCTCCCAGAGAGGTTTCCGGAGGCCTCCTCGACCAGGGGCGGATCGACGTGTGTGACCTTGGCTGCTCTGCCTCGACCATTAACCATGCAATTGTGCCGCCTTATGGCATGGGCCCTCACTTCAGCCCTCAAGGGAGATCACGAGACTGGAGTCGCTTCGGCCCTGGCGACGTCCCTGGACCGAACCCGAACCTTTGCTAAGGCTCTCTCCCCATGGGGACCCAATTCAAACGTCTGACAACATCACTCGTCTGAGGTCCAGAAGCGGTGCAGAGTGACTCGGCATGGAGCTGGAAGCTCGGCATGCCGTTTCCCAGGCCCGGCTGCAGCTGCTCGTGAGGATTCCGGAGGCCTCCTCGACCAGGAGGGATCGACGAGTGTGGCCTTGGCTGCCAAAAAGGGATCCTGACCGGCAACGTCCCTTGTGCCCTCAACTCAGCCCTTCGGGGAGACCACTGACCTGCTGTGGTTTCGCCGCCTGGAGCCGCCTGGGAGCTAACCCTAACCCTAACCCTACCCCGAAACGGGAACCTCCACCGAAACCTAAGCCTGCCTCGATCCCTAACCCTGCAATTGAGCAGACTTCTGGAACGGGCGCTCACTTCAGCCCTCGAGGGAGATCACGAGACCAGAGCCGCTTCGGCCCGGGCGACGTCCCTAGCCCGAACCCTAACCCTAGCTAAGGCTCTCTCCCCATGGGACCCAATTCCAACGTCTGACAACATCACGCACCTGGAGTCAAGATGCGGGGCAGGCTGACTCGGCATGGAAGCTGGAAGCTCTACATGTCGTTTCCCAGGCCAGCCTGCAGTTGTCCGAGAGGATTTCAGAGGCCTCCTCGACCAGGGGGGATCGACGTGTATGGCCTTGGCAGCCAAAGACGGATCCTGACCGGCACCGCCCCTTGTGCCCTCAACTCAGACCTTGGCGGAGACTACAGCCCTGCTGTGGGTTCGGCGCCTGGAGCCTCCTGGGAGCTAACACTAACCTTAACCCTACCCCGAACTGGGAACCTCTACCGAAACCTAACCCTCCCTCGAACCCTAACCCTGCAATTGAGGCGCATTCTGGCATGGGCCCTCACTTCAGGCCTCAAGGGAGATCACGAGACTGGAGTCGCTTCGTCCCTGGCGACGTCCCTGGACCTGACCCTAACCCTAGATAAGGCTCTCTCCCCATGGGGACTCAATGCAAACGTCTGACAACACCACGCGTCTGGAGTCCAGAAGCGGTGCAGACTGACTCAGCATGGAACCGGGAAGCTCCCCATATCTTTTCCCAGGCCCGGCTACAACTGCCAGAGAGGTTTCCGGAGGTCTGCTCGACCAGATGAGGTTTGACGTGTGTGGCCTTGCCAGCCAAATATGGATGCTGACCGGCAGAGTTCCATGTGCACTCAATTCAGCCCCTCACGGAGACCACTGACCTGCTATGGTTTCGGCGCCTGAAGCCTACTGGGAGCTAACCCTAACCCTAACCCAAACCGATCCGGGACCCTCCACCGAAACCTAAGCCTGCCTCGACAATTAACCCTGCAATTGAGGCGCATTCTGGCATGGGCCCTCACTTCACCCTCATGGGAGATCACAACACTGGAGTCGCTTCGGCCCTGGCGACGTCACTGGACCGAACCCTAACCCTAGCTAAGGCTCTCTCCCCATAGGGACCCAATTCCAACGTCTGACAACATCACTCGTCTGAGGTCCAGAAGAGGTGTAGACTGACTCGGCATGGAAGCTGGAAGCTCCCCATGTCGTTTCGTACCCGGCTGCAGCTGCCTGTGAAGATTACGGAGGACTCCTCGATCGGGGGCAGATCGACGAGAGTGGCCCTGGAGGCCAAAGACAGATCCTGACCAGCACCGTCCCTTGTGCCCTCAACTCAGCCCTTCGCGGAGACCACTGTCCTGCTGTTGGTTCGGCGCCTGGAGCCTCCTGGGTGATAACCCTAACACTAAAACTTCCCCAAAGTGGGACCCTCCACGGAAACCTAAGCCTGCCTCGATCCCTAACCCTGCAATTGAGCCTAAGCCTAACCCTAACCCTAACCCTAACCCCAACACTAAACCCAACCCTAACCCTAACAATAACCCTAACCCTAACCCTAACCCTAACCCGTAACCCTAACCCTAACCCCGAAACCCTAACCCTAAACCCTAACGCTAAACCCAAACCCTCTAACCCTAACCCTAAACCCTAAACCCTAAACCCTAACCCTAACCCTTCCCCGGACAGAACCCTAACCCTAGCTAAGGCTCTCTCCCCATGGGGACCCATTTCAAAGTCTGACAACACACACACACGGGCTCGAGAATCGGTGCAAAATAATTGGCATGGAACGTGGAACGTCAACATATCATTACCAAGGCCTGGATGCAACTGCGCAAGAGGATTCCTGAGGCCTACCTGACCAGTGGCCCATAGAGTTGTGTGGCCTTGGAACCTAAACACTAATCCTGACCGGGACCCTCCCTCCTGCACTGTGTGTTCAGTGCCTGGAGCCTCCTGGGACCTAACCCTAACCATAACCATAACCATAACCATAACCATTACACTATCCCTAACCCTAATCCTAACCCCTAACCTTAACTTTAACCCTAACCCATAACACCTAACCCTAACCCTAACCCTAACCCTAACCCTTGCTTCTTCAACCCTCAAGTCTCACAAGCATCTCTTACAGGACAATAACAAAGCCTGTCAATCAAGCTGCATCCTGACAAAGAGGTCCACTCTCCTCCAGTTCAGCCTTCAAGAGAATAGGTCATTTGTGTTGGTTCAGGCTTGGAAATGGGTAGATTCCATGCATCCTCAACTGCCCGCTCCTGAGACCAGTCTTCTCCTGAACTTTTCTCTGCACAGATTCCCTGGGTAAATAGTTGTGTGGGAGATGCGTGCACAGTACACACTGATCAGCCAGCCTGGTGCATCCAGGACCCAACAAGTCAGTGGAGTTCAGACTGCCCCCACCAAAGTGTATAACCATTTGAAAGGAGGCAGTGCACCCCCCAAAATCATTTCGCAGTGGCAGATTTAAACTGGCGTCAGTCAGCCCACATCTGAACTGACCGCATGCTGGGGATGCTGACTTCCACAGCAATCGGTGCTCCCAGCTGTTTTATCAGAGGAAACCCCAGCAAGTTTGTGGAGTCTGATGCTGGCAAGGCAGTGCACCTTTCTCCAGCTCTGTCTTCAGGGGAAATGTGTGCATTTGAGTAGGATAAGTCTTGGAATCAGGCAGATGTCTGGTGCCCCCCAAATAATCAGCTCCTTGGGACAGGCATGGCCTGTCCCTACAGCTGCCCTGTTCCAGCTCCCTGGACCCGCCCAGCTGGCACACTACACACCCCCTCGGCCTGCAGAGGGCAGCCTGTGCCCTACAAGTCTGTGGAACCAGGGCTAGTCTGCTTTGCCTTCTGGGTGGAGGCATACAACCCCAAAAATCTTTCTCAGGCAGCAACTTTATTTTTTATTTATCTATTTATTTTTTAATATAATTTACTGTCAAGTTGATTAACATACAGTGTGTAAAATGTGCTCTTTGTTTTGGGAGTAGATCTCCATGGTTCATCACATACAATACCCAGTGCTCATCCCAACAAGTGCCCTCCCCAATGCCCATCACCCACTTTCCCGTCTCCCCACACCCCATCAACCCTCAGTTTGTTCTCTGTATTTAAGAGCCTCTTATAGTTTGCCTCCCTCCTCTCTGTTTGTAAGTAATTTTTCCCCTTCCCCTCCCCCATGGTCTTCTGTTAAGTTTCTCAAGATCCACATATGAGTGAAAACATATGATAGCTGTCTTTCTCTGACTGACTTATTTCACTCAGCATAATACCTTCCAGTTCCATCCACGTTGATACAAATGGCATGATTTCATTCTTTCTCATTGTCAGGCAGCAACTTTAGACCTAGAACAGTCAGATCCAATTTGGACTGGCTGCCTGAAGGGGTCCCTGGCAGATATAGCATCCAAGGTCCCCAGGTCTGTCTTCTTGAAGACCGCCCAGATAATCACCCTAAGACATCACCACACCCTAAACCCTGATCCTGACCCTGGCTCTTAGAGAATTTGGTGTTGTCTATGTTTTGAGATTTTGGCTGTTCTAACAGGTGTGTAGGGGCATCTCATATTGTTTTAATTTGCATGTTCTTAATGACATATGATGTTGAACTTCTCTTCATCTGCCATCTGTACATCTTCTTTGACGGCACGCCCATTTAGATTTTTTGCCCAATTTTTAACCAGGTTGTTTTCTTACTGTGGAGTTTTAAGAATACTTTGCATATTTTGGATAACAATTCTTTATCAGATATATCTCTCTGTAAATATTTTCCCCCAGTCTATGATCTGTCTCTGTATTCTCTTAAACTAATTATCTTTTTATTCAAGTCTATTTTTTAATTTCTACTTTAACACTAACTTAGGAAAGCACAATTCACTGAGATTTCCACTGCCAAGAATAGGTGCCGCTTTTCTGAATGGGACAGGAAGAGTGAATCGCATGATGACAGTTAAAGCAATCCCAAAGAAATAAAGGCAGAGTTCGTGTTCTTTGAACTTGGGAGAACAGTCTCTTGTTTACTTGGTCCCATGTTCATTAACAGCAAAAGGGTGAAACTGCAGTGTGCTACTTGTGGTGACAGACTAGCTGCTGAGGCAATGAGACTATCGGCACTGGAGCCACAGTCACAGGTAAAACGTAAGTAAATTGGTTCCAAACCAAATTCCTTGAGAGAGAGAGTATTAAGTTGAGAAGCTGGCAGCACCAGATTTTTAATATTTCACATACATAAACCAGTGCTTTTCAGGTTCTTGACAAAGTGGTACCTTGGTACCAAGTTACCAAACAAGTATACATGAAGGCTGACATGTTCATGGAAGACCGCGTCACAGGCTTGAAGCACCAAAGTCATCGCTTGAAAATATTGGGTGTGTCTGTGGCATACAAAGAGCTTGGGCACAACTTTCCAAAGACACCACTTCTCAGCACATCAAGGAGCTGGTTAGTGAAATAGAAGTTCAGAGATAGAAGTCAGAATAAATGAAACTACCAAAAGATTTTCCATCATGGCCTGATGGACTGTTATGGATGACACAATGCATGTGTCATTTGAATACGATGATGATGCAAAATGAGAAATTTGTTTATAGCTTCATTGCCAACAAAACTGTTAGCTCTGAACCAATTTGAACCACGCACAGCAACATTGCCAACAGGTGTAGTTTGGAGACTGAGCTTTGTGTGGCGAGTCCTGACGGCACAGCTGCAGTGAGAAAAATGGTCTGGAGCAGCTGCCTGGAATGATGAACTTGCACCAGGATCTTAGTCAAAGCCCTGCCTTCTTTAATGACAATGTCTTGCCTGAAAAACATCCGACCCAAGCAGTGTGCTTAAAGAGGCAGTAAAATTGTGACTTCCCTAACAACTGACACATTAAATTCAAGATCATTCTCTTTATTCTGTACAAAATGGAAGCTCATCATAAGCAACTGGTGATACATTTTTAGATAGGGTAGTTATCAAGGGGAGGGGGCCCAGCTGAGAATGCTTGACGAGGATGGGCTCCTAGCGTTTCGGCAAGAAATGAAGGATTGTGGCCCCAGCTCATTAACATCATGAATCAGACAGTCTGACTCCCTGATTTATCTAATATCCTCTATATTTAAAGATATTAATATTTCCGTGCAAGAACAGAATGCCATGCATTTTCATTAAGACACATAAGGTCAGAGAGCACGCATAAATGTTAAAAAACCAGAAGAACAGGGGTGCCTGGGTGGCTCAGTTGGTTAAGCTCCTGACTTTGGCTCAGGTCATGAACTCACGGTCTGTGAGTTCGAGCCTCACGTCCGGCTCTATGCTGACCGCTCAGAGCCTGGAGCCTGCTTTGGATTCTGTGTCTCCCTCTCTCTCTGTCCCTCCCCCACTCGTGCTCTGTCTCAGAAATAAACAAACATTAATAAAATAAAATAAAAATAAAAAAAAACCCAGAAGAACAGAGGCTCATGCAGATTGTGATAATGAATTCCATTATTAACAAGTATTGTTTTGGCATTTGCACATCTGTGAAAACTGTAACCAAACACCTTATGAACCAATAAGATGTGGAGTTTTTTGATTGAACATTTTAAATATAATTTTCCGTCAAATAAAGACACTGCTGCAATGAGGATGTTAATGGATGCTGAACCTATTTGCCCCCAATTGTTAGCCAAACCGAACCAGAAAACGGAAGCTGGGAGCCTCCTGGGGCACCGAACCAGAATCGGCAGAGCAGCGAGAGTCTGAAGGGCCAAGGGGAGGCCTCCATCACCAGTGTCAAGAGGAGGCACTTGTGTTTTGCTGTATTTTGCTTGAAATCGGGTGACGTTAGAGCATAATAAATGCTGACATGCATGACGTGATAGAGATAAAACCCTGATTTGTAGAGAGAGGGGCAGTAAGTCTTCCATTGGGGAGGCCTTTGTTGCATTGCCATTGGTGTGTGAAGACAGGTCCTTGCATACGACACGAAGACACACAGATATATGCCTGCAAAGAAAGGCAGACATAGATGCAGTGTCGGGACTGTGTGTAGTTTCTCTTCTGATTTCTTCAGTTTCTCAGTGAGATACAAGTCAAGGCCCAGAAGGTAAGATGAGAGGGGCGGTGTGATAAGCAGCCATCTCAAAGGATGTGAGGACACCCACCCTGGAGACCTAGAAGTCATGGGCAGCACCAAGGACCCACCCAAGGCGAAGTCTTGACAAGAGGTTGGCTGAGTTGGTAGGTGGAAGGAGAGAGGTGGAGTCATCCAGCACTAGGGGGAGGGGAGGGAGGGGACGGAGCACAGCTGCAAGCAAGGGAGGGGTGCGGTATAATGGCGGTGCCGTGAATCCAGGGCATGGAAGTGTGTGTGCGCTGTGATGGTCAGCCAGGCTGGGCACCAGAGGCAGCAAGCTGAGGAACAGAGGACGTAGTCAGAGGGAGGGCACTTGAACTAGAAATGGAGGAACATAGCCTTTGGTGTTGTGGAGGCCAGGGAATGAGCTTGGCAGTGGCTGACTGAAGGAAGGAAAGGTGAGGTGGCCAGGAGAAGGGGGTTAGAACCTAGGTGGATTAGGTATGTGCCAGCAAAGTCACCACGATCGGTAATGAGCAAGACTGACGCCACTGCTCAAGTCCTCATCAACTGTGAGATGGTTGGAGGTTCTGTCCCCGACACTGCCCAGGAAAGGCTGCAGGGCAACTGCTAACAGCTTGTGCTTCCAGGGGCTGGGGTTTGTGGAAGAAGAGAAGCCACGATCCAGATGCAGCCAGAGGGGTACCCAGTCCACCTCCAGCAGGACAACACTCTGGAGAGGTGGGAGGAAAATGGAGAAGAGGAGGAATTAAAGCTGGGTGGACTGGTCTCCATTAGAGGCCAGCCTGATGGTCACAATCATCTGGAGGGATTCAGAACAACAGAAGCCCAGGTGGTGCCCCCGGGGACACTGCTTCTGAGCTACATCAAAGTCCAGGGCTGGCACTTTTAAACATCCACCCAGGTGACACAACAGGCAGCCAGAGACCGGTGAGTGAAGGACGGTGATGGGCACAGCCCAGCGCAGGGAATAGAGCCGGTCACATTGTAATAACTTTGTACGGGACAGATGGGAGCTCTGAGTAAGGGTATTGTGGAATCACTATGTTGTACTCCTGAAACTAACGTAACATTGTGTGTCCGCTAGGCTGCCAAGTGGCCATCCCGGAAGCCACGACCCCTGAGGCCTTTGGGGACCGGGGCTCCACATTGCCTTGAGTACAGTCTCACTGATGCAGCCACATTGTTTTGTTACAGGTGATCTCAGTACACATTATTTGTCCTGTATTTTTGGAATTATGTGTATGAACAGGTTAGACCATCTCTGGATTTTGTTGTGTGCCAGCAAAGAGAATTGCAGTCACCTGCGTGGCTGAGAAGCTGTGTTCAGGAGGACACAGGACAAGGGTCTGGTGTCTGTGACCGACTCAGGACCAGGTGGAGGTGAGTGAGGGACAGGGCGACAAAGTCACCATGGTCATCAAGCCTCCCCCACACCTCCCTCCAAAGTCTGAATGAGGAGCCCCCAGGGCCGGCCAGGGGCTAAAGCCCTGAGTCCTCACGGGCACCTGAGGGTGAGCATGCCAGTCCAGCAGGATGCCATCAGTCACCACCAGGTGGCAGCAGGGGACAGGAGAGGGGCCAGGCCCCACACAGGAATAGCTGCTCCTGGGCCCGATTGGTTGGCCGCCCAGGTGTCTCAGCCTCCTATCTCCATTCTAACATAGAACCATCTCCCCCAAATCCTACACTTCCCGGGGCTCGCCTGCCATAGAAGGAAAATAAGTTTCGGGTGACCCTTCCTCGCTTCCTGCCGTGACGGGATAATCCCACCAGTCCCCAGGCGTGGCCTGACTCCTCTCGCCTCAGTCCCTCTGAGGCGACCTCCACCCCCTGGACCCTGCTATCCACTCGGGCCTCCTGCAGCCCTGGGCCCATCTCCCACTACCCAGACTCTCAGGCCCAGGAAGTCCCCTACCCCTGCCCCAGTGGCATGCTGAGGCATGTTGAGCAGAGCAGGGATTCCCAGCCAAAAAGAAAGGCTTGAGCCCAACCCCAGAACCTGTCACCCTCAGCCACAAGCCAGGCATGGCCGGAGGCCCGTGATGCCCCAGCCCCCACTGTTCTTCCTCAGCGACCTCAGATCTGACTTTCTCCCACGTCCACTCAACTCAACCACAAGCCGACTGCCCCAAGCACAGCACCCCAAGCCTGTTGCTCCTTGACACCCGTGGGGGCCCAGGGTGAGGACACACCCCTGGCTGTCCAACTTGTGCTCTCACTGCCAAGGTCTTGACGGGCAGGTTGGGCCCGCCCCCAGGCCAGGTGCCGCCTGTGGGGCATAAAGCCTGCAGAGGCAGCTCCTTAGGGAGCTCTGCTATCTGCCATGAAGGGGAGCAGCACCCTCCTGCTGGTGGCCCTCACCCTGCTCTGCTCCTGCGGTGAGTCTGTGTGCTTCCAGCAGGGCCCATGTGTGGGGGGCAGACAGGAACCTGGGGGGCTAAAACCCAGGCACTAGGCCCCTCACAAGGATGGGCGGCGGCCTTCCTAGGTGCCCGACCAGCCTCCATCACAGATGTGGGCAGATGTCCCCGATGCTCCCGCCAACCCCAGTCCCCACCCAGCCCAGCTCCAACCTCTGCCCCAGCCCTAGCGTCACCAAGCCCAATGTCACCAACCCAGCCCAGCCTGACCCCAACCCTCCAAGCCCCAGGTCAGCCAACCTCACTCAGAGGGTGAATTCCAGCCACAATTAGGGTCTTGCCGCCCCTTCCCTAGTAATGCCAGGGAACCCCAGAGTGGGAGACGCTGCCAAGGCTAGGGGTGACAGGAGGGGCCTGTGGCCAGGTAGAGTTAGGGGGTATTATGGAGTAAGACCTGGGGGAGGTGAGGCAGGGTGATCATGGGGGCACACCTGGGGCAAGTGAGGTGGGCATTGATGCAGAAGTTCTGGACACCGCCGAGGCTGGAGTGCTGGGAGGTCTGGGGTGGGCTGGAATGGAATTCTCTTGTGCTGGTGTCACCTTGCCCCCACCTCACAGGGCTGGCCATCGGGGATGACAACAGTGACTTTTTCATGGACTTCCTGCAAACGCTGCTGGTGGGGTCCCCAGAGGAGCTATATGAGGGACCTCTTGGCAAGTACGATGTCAATGCAGATGCCAAGGCAGCACTGACGGAGCTCAAGTCCTGTATCGATGGCCTACAGCCTATGCACAAGGCGGAGCTGATCAAGCTGCTGGTACCAAGGCTGGGGTGGGGGCGGGGGGGGGGGTCACCCCATTCCCTGAAGGTCCGCAGCCCCAGCAGGACACACAGCCCTGCCCCACTAGCCCTCCACCAAATGCTATGACTCCTGATTATCACCCCAATACAGCCACCACCCCACAGACACCTTGACCTGCCTCAGTCAGCAGAAGTGGACATCCCAGACCTCACTCCCCCAGAGCAGCCTCAGCCTCCCCTAAGAGCACATACATGCATATGGCACACCCACATACAAGTACGCACCACTTCCACCGTTGCTAGGAGGGGACTGGCTGAAGTGTGCCAGAGCCTACGGTCCTCCAGGGGCTGGCCTGGGCCTACCTGCCCAACAGGATGGGCTTTCTAGTTATCGATCACCAGGTATGGGACCCCCAGCCCTCTTGGCCCACACCTGTCTGCCTTCCAGGTGCAAGTGCTGGGCAGTCAAGATGATGCATAGCGGACCCCAGTCATGTCTCCAAGCAGCCACAGGACCAGCTACACAAGCAGCAATGGCCACACTGCCCCATTACCACTTCTCCGTGTGTAAATTTATCATAAAACTGTTCAATCAATAAAGCCTCCTGCAGCTCAGGCTCTGGCTCCTGTCTCTCCCCACAGTCAGGGACACAACCGCATGGATATGCGGATTCACAGACATGGGGTCACATCCGCAGAGCATGCACGTAGAAGTTGCCCCACACAGAGGGCAGACCCACCAGACCCCCATGTAGGCGGACAGAGCAAGACGGACAGGCAGGGGAGTGGACGCAGGAAGGGCTACAGAGGCAGCGGTGGGGTGCAGGACCAGTGCGTCAGAGGCAGCAGGGCAAAGAGCCCCAGGCCGACGATGAGGCTAGAACTGGGAGGTCAGGCTGGGGGCGTTCTGCGTCTGAAGACTGTCATTCCAAGACAATAAATATCCACAATATACACCTGGCCCAGGTCCAGGGGTTGAAAGCATTCCCCCTAAAGTCACCCAAGGAAAGAGTCTGTCCGGAAGACGTGCACACCCGAGCCCTATCCCCAAGAGGAACCTTGACAAAGTGGAGAAGAAAGTGCACCTGGTCTTGAGGACACCCGTGGTCGAGGGGTGGGCATGGCCAGCAGTGGCACAGGAGGGAGAGCAGGGTCTGGAAAGGTTCCGCAGAAGGGCAGCAGCTCAGCGCCACCCCCCAAACTCCACAGCCAGCGCTGACCCTACCCTCACCCAGGATCCCAACTGCTGGAGCCTTCTTGTGCCTCAGTTTCCCCAGATCAGTGGTCTTCACTGGAAGCAAGGCTGACTAGGTTCATCTCTGCCCCTCACAACCTTTGCTCTCTGGCCACTCCAGCTCTGGGCCCTGTGGCCTCACCTTCCAGTACAGAACCTCACTGTCCCTTTTCCCACCCTCCAAGCCTCTGCCCTACCCACCATAGTGAGGAGCAGAGCAAAGTCCTGACCTGAGCCATGCCTGGTGAGGGTGGGGGTCCCCTGGGCAGAGGCCATTGTCTTCATCATACAGATAGTGATCTAGAACCTGCTGTCCCACTGAGCTGCATTCTAGAGCTCAGGGGCCAGGATCTCTCCCCACCCCCACCCAATTCTCCAAGCCCCCTGGGAAGAGGAGAGAGAGGGAAAGGCCTTCCTTTCCATGCCCCTTTTTTGGGAACTGCCTGGCATTGAGGCCAGTGCGACGGGACGACCTCCAAGGAGGCCCGGTCCATAGGTTGCTCTGAGTGCAGCTCCTGGACCGAAGAGGTAAGGGCCCCTCTGGAGTGGCCCTCTCCCTGCCCCACAGCACAGCCTCAGCCAAGAAGTTTTCCACCTTTGCCCACCACTCCCTGCCCAGTGGTGCCCAGCATCCCCTGAATAGGAGGAAGCTACCCAGAGCCCCTGCAGAGCCAGGGAAGTGTGGTCAGTGAGGCTGGAGGAGACAGCCCTTCCCAGCTTGTGAGTGAGGGTCTAATGCTCCTCCTCTTGGAGGCTGGTGAGGGCAGAGCAAGCCCACTGCTCCAAGCATAACCTCTGTGTAGACCCCAGCTCAAGACCTTACTGAGGAGGCTGTGGCCTGCAGTTCTGCCCACCAGTGTGGACAAGACAGGGATAGGGTGGGGAGTTGGGACTTCCCAGCACCTGGTCACACTTCCATCCATGGACAGAGCCAACCATGGCAGAGGAAGTATGGGTGGGCACCTGGAGGCCCCATCGCCCCCGGGGGCCCATCATGGCCCTCTACAGCAGCCCAGGACCCAAGTACTTGATTCCACCCACCACGGGTAAGAGCCTGGGAGCCTGGGATGGGACTGGGGTAGCGGAAGAAGCCAGCTCTGAGGTGGGCTCGGGATGGGCCTGGAGAGGGTCTGGAGAGGGTCTGGGAGGGCATGGGGTGGGTCTGGGGAGGTTCTGGGAGGGTCAGGGAGGTCTGACGAGGGTCTGGGGAGGGCACGGGTGGGCCTGGGGTGGGTCTGGGGAGGGTCTAGGGAAAGTTTGAGGTGGGCCTAAGGAGGGTCTGAGTAGGGGCAGGGGGTGGGCCTGGAGAGGCTCAGAGCAGGGAGGGCATTGGGAAGGCTGGGGGCTCATCCCCGACTCCCAGCCCATCAACCCCTCTGGGGTCAATAGGGTGGGGAGAAGGGTGGCATCTTACTCCGGGCTGCTCAGAACCCCTGCCCCACAGGCTTTGTGAAGCACACACCCACCAAGCTGCGTGCACCAGCCTACAGTTTCCGTGGGGCCCCCATGCTCCTGGCAGAGAACTGCTCCCCAGGGCCCCGCTACAGCGTGAACCCCAAGATACTGAGGACTGGCAAGGACCTTGGCCCTGCCTACTCCATCCTGGGGCGCTATTGTACCAAGACCATCATGACCCCTGGCCCCGGTAAGTGAGCCTGGCCCAGCCGCAGACCTGCCCAACCCTGATGGTGGCCACTGCACGTCCTGTCCAGGTGAAGGTGTGAAGGAGCACAGGCATCCTGGCTCTCCTGTCCCCTCTTTTTCCTCTCGAGGGACACCATCAGGCCCAAAGCAGCCTCGGAGACCCTCAAGCCCAGCTCTAACTTGGGCTTTTCTTGCCCTACGTCCCCACACCAGGCCCACACCAGACTCTGCCCTTCCCCCTCCAAAGCTGCACCTGTCCCGCCCACTCCTGCAACTCCGGGACACCCCTAACCAATCTCGGTCACCATCCCCTCCCAGCACACCCTCCGTTCTTCTCCCGAGCCAGGTGACTACTTTCCAGAGAAATCGGCCAAGCACGTGTTTGACTCAGCACCCAGCCACTCCATTTCTGCCCGAACCAAGACCTTCCGAGTGGACAGCACCCCAGGTGTGCACCAGCCCTGATAGCCAACATCCGACCAGGGTGGACACCCGGGGGGTGGGGGAGGTGAGACAGGGTAACCTGATGGCTGCACTCCTAGAAGTAGCAAACTTCAGGAAAGGAGCTGAGACTCTGGATGCAGGATTCTGTCCAACCTGAGACTCACTGCCTGTGCGCCCCACAGGCCCTGCCGCCTACATGCTGCCTGTGGTCATGGGGCCCCACACCGTTGGCAAGGCGTCCCAACCCTCCTTCTCCATCAAAGGCCGCAGCAAGCTGGGCAGCTTCAGTGACGACCTTCACAAGGCAAGGGTTCCCCCCCCCCCACCCCCCACCCCCCCCCCCACGGCACAGCACTGTTCATCCCCCAGAGACAGTCCATCTGGCCCTTCCTCCCCAGAACCCAGTCCCATCAGAGTGAAAGCTATCAGCTCTTCACCCTCCGGTGTCTGCCACATGCATGGCACCACCCTGTCCCCTGCACCCCCAGGTTACATTCCTGGGGTGAGGAAGGGCAGACAATGGACAAGGACAGAGATAGCAACACTGCCGGGGGAGTGGAGCAAGGAAGGAATTTATGGAGTGCTGCAGGGAGGGTGGGTGCAGTCTTCGATAAGGTGGCATGCAGGAAAATAAGAAGGAGAGGAGTAAAATGTGAGATATTTGGGGGAGGAGGGTTCCAGCTGCAGAAACAGCCAGTGCAAAGGCCCTGAGGTGGCCATGTGTTCAGGAGGTTGAGGAGCCTGGGGAGACTTCCAAAGTGGTTTCACAGCACTGCTGACCCCGCCAGTCCAGCCCATGGCCATCAAATCCCACAGGACAGAATCCCAGCTACAAAGGGGCCTCTCCTGCACACACCAAAGGGACAAGCCTGGGACTGACACACACTGAGGTGTCATCGCCTTGGTGAGGCTTCAGTAGAGGAGTAATGTCCCACACAGAGAAGGTCATCCCACAGTGTGACTGTTGTCTGGAGACAGAAGGGACCCCTGGACACACAGACACACAGTGACTCAAGGCTTGAAACGCACTGTCCGATGCTGGCCGCCTACCCTTTGGGGTCACGTGCCCTGGCAGGCCAAGCCTGTCTGAGCCTCTTTCACCTTCCAGACCCCAGGTCCTGCAGCCTACCGCCAGATGGATGTGCAGGTGACAAAGTTCAAGGCTCCACAATACACCATGGCAGCCCGGGTGGAGCCCCCAGGGGACAAGACCCTCAAGCCAGGACCAGGAGCCCACAGCCCTGAGAAGGTCCAGGAAGAGCAGGGCCCAGAGGGGTGGCGTGAGGGGTGGGGAGTTACAGTGAGGAGGGAGTGGGGATGGTGACATGGCCCAGAGGGCATAGGGGTGGTCACAACCCAGCGCAGGGGAGAAGGGGCACCACTCAGAGAGGGTGATGGGGCACAGCCTGGGAAGCCGGGAACACAGGCCAACCTGTGTGGTTGAGTTGTTGGGGGATACATCTCGGGGGTGTGAAGTCAGCAGGGGCACAGCCTGGTTGCAGGAGTAGTTGGGAAGCAAGCCCAGAGTGGGGGGGGGGGGGGAGGGGCCGGTGAGCCGGTGGGGGGCACAGTGGCCATGCATCCCTAGAATGCTAGGCTTTCCTGACATACCATTTCCCCAGCTGGCAGGTCCTGCCTCCCTAGACACCAGTGACAGTTAGTGTGCAGAACACTCACCAAACCCAGTAATGTGGCTTTGGCGCTGGTCACCTTGGCCCAGGGCTCAGGAAGGACAGTGAAGCCACTGTCAGCAGCTCTAGCCCCAGGGAGGGCAGAACGTGTCAGGCAGGGGCAGGGGTGCCAGAGCCTCTCACAGCCTCTCCTCCCCAGGTGACAGTGACCAAGCCCTGTGCCCCCATCGTCACCTTCGGCATCAAACATTCTGACTACATGATGCCCCTCGTGGTGGATGTGGAATAGCCCTGACCCCTACCGCACCCCATCACCCACAGCCTCTGCACATCATGTTCCCACATCTGGGCCGTGGGCTAGGAACGCCTCCTCCCCAAGCTGGGCTGTGGCCCGCCTGGCCTGTAGGGCAGAGCATACCTGTTTGGACAGTTGTGACCAGTTATTTTTTCTATGCTGCTTTCCCATTTGCTAATCTTGTTTCCTGCTGTGCCCACATGTTTAATAAACCACAGATCCCATTAGTAATGGGTTTGTCTTGACAGTAGAATCAAGCTTCTTCAGAAAGCCGCCCCCGCCGCCCCCCCCCCCGGCCAACATAGGCTGTTGGGTCCTACCCTGGCTTCCAGGGCTTGGGGTCTGAGCAGAGAGGAGGGCTTGGGACCCCCGGGCGCCCACCCTCCTAATTCTGCCTCGGGCCCTTCACCTCGCATTTCGTCGTACACTCCAGGGATGGTCACACAAGCACCTATCCCCTCCTATATGGTCTTCTGCCTGCATGACTCACTCTCACCCATGAGATCTGGGTCCCCACCTTGAATCTGGACTAGGGCCTGTGACCACCCTGAATAAAGTGATACTGTGACTCCTGACGCCAGGCCATGACATAGAGAGGAAACAGCTTCTGCCTGTGTATCCCCCTCGCTTCGCTCACTTCACACCATGGTGTGCCCCCAACACGTGGTGTGGCCACATCAACATCCCGGCAGCCAGCACAGCTGGACCGCAAGCTCACACCAGCATCAACCAGTGGGGATGTGAGCAAGCCTTCAGGTGACAGCAGCCCTGGCCTCGGGTCTCCCAGCTGAAGCCTTAATGTTCTAGGCAGAGAGCTGTCCCCACCATGCGGGTCTCAAATTCCAACCACAGTGATCCAAAGACAAAAATTACTATAAGTGACTAAGTTTTAAGGTGATCTGTTATGCAGCAAAGGCAACACAGGAAGCACAAGAGGACAAGGACCAGGAAGGGGGTATCTGAGTGAGGCCCAAAACAGGCATTTCTAGAGGCCTCCTGGAGTCTAAGGCCAGGCCTTGAGGAATGGAGTCTGGATTTCACCTTGATCTTGGGGAGGTTGCGGAGGACCTCAAGATGGGTGGTCCTGCCTGCTGTCCCCGTGAGCCTGCCAGCCATAGCCACACAGAGCACAATATGGCTGCTGACCCTGGCCCAGCAGGAACCACGTCAGGTTTGGTGTTCTGAGCACCTCACATTTATTCATCTAACCCTTGGGAGTAATACTATCATCACCCTATCTGAGTTACAGAAACTTGGCAGAGAAAGTGGTAAGCCTGTGACCACCAGCCTAGGGCGGTGGGGGCCAAGTGAGGGAGGGAGGTACAGGGACAAGGCAGAACCAGAGAGGGAAGAAGTGGGGTCTGGACCAGCAGTGTCCATGGCCTGTCTGTGGACCGAGTCAGTTCCAGATGAAACTCTCAAGCACCCAAAGAAATGAGGACACCAAAGACAGTGTTTACTCCACCATGAAACTGTTTATTCCAAATTTTTATTGGTAAATGCCTTGTCCTTGAATTGCGGGATAGAGCCTGGCAGCTACCTTGGCACAGACTGGGTCCCCGGGTCCTTCTTGGGTTACTAGTCTCAGGCACCAACATCAGCAAACCCCGCCTATGCACAAAAGTAGGTGCTGAGTGCACAAGGCTGAGCAGGAAGAGGGTGAAGCCTCTGACCGGTTGGCAGAATTGCCAGGCCCCCCTCACGGAATCCATCCCAATGCAACGAGAATGAGAGACCAAAAGGTCAATCAGAAAGGAACTAAAACCCAGACCCCAAAATAGCTGGAAGCAGAGATGGAAACTTTAGGAGAGAACGTTACAGCTGGAGGTCTCAGGGAGACAGCAGAAAACACTCAGCAAGACCACCCAAGTGCAGAATGGAAACTAGCCTGCCATGGCAGGACGAACAGGCACAGCTCGCTTAGTGTGGTGTGGCTCCCACAATGGAGCATGTTCTCAGAAAGTGAAGTCAGCACCACAAACCCAGGCAGAGTGGGGGATGCAGGGTGAGGGTGTGTCTGCAATGCCCTTGGCAGCTGCCAGCACAGTGGCCAGTGGGCACGCCCCCGTGGCAAGATTTAAGGTGAGATGAGCAGAGGACTAAGTCAAAGCCATAGAGCGTGGCGACTGGGAAGGGAGGCAGGACCACGGGAGCCTGAGAATGCCAGGGAGTAAGGGGAAACAGTGAAGTCCCAGAGACACAGAGGCATGTAAGCCGACCTCACTGGATGAGAAACGAGCATCTGGAGGAGCAGAGGCAGAACAGAACACTCAGAAGTAGGAAGGTGGGATCCTCCTCCTCCAGGAGGCTGAGAGGGCCAGCAGGTACAATGGAATGACCATATGAGGATACAGGCCAATCCTGCTGGAAGGGGAGGCAGGCATCAGTGCCACAGGGGCAGTGCCCAGGGCTGGAGACCAGAGCAAGGTAGGGCCAAGAGAGTTGACGTGTGGTCAATGTGTGTGACCCGGGCAAGGAGGTGGACAGGGCGCCAACAGTCTTCAGGGAGTAAGGGGAGTAACTGGGATGACAGAAGACGGGGAAGAACACAGAGCCAATGAATCGTTTCTTACATGTATTTGTGCACAAGCAAGGGTGCCGACACCTCACCACATCTCACCAGCGGGTGAGATGCCGCTGGTCCAGCTGGGCCTGTGGTTCGGTTTGTGTGAACATGGGGCTGGCCAAGTGGGCCGTCAGGGCCCAGGGAACAAACGGTGGGTGGGCATGGAGGGCAGTCCGCAGAGGGATGCGAGAAGAACTAAGCGTCCCCACAGTAAGGTGGTACTCACTGTCCAAGGGTCTCGCTTGGTGGATGGGAAGCTGCCTGCTGACACTCCAGAAGCGACCCACAGGTCCTACGAAGAGAGTCCTTGTAGGGAAGCCTCCTGTCCTGACCCACAGAAGGTGCCCCCCTCAACACACACACTGCCTGACTCTGAAATGCCAGACAGAACTGCTTCTAAAGGTCTGCTCTCGCGGAAATACACCTTTGGTGTTGGGTAGCTCTCGAATCCTGAGAAAACGGGGAGTTTCTTCTCCTGGATACAAGACTGTGAGATCCAGAAGGACTGGGAGGGCCCAGGGCCTCCAGCCAAGGTTGCAGTCCACTCCTTCATCCACGGCCCCTTGCCCTTTCCCGAGGGTCCGGAGGGCAGGCAAGGCCTCAGGGCGGAACCCTCAACATTGATCTACCCATGCCCAGCAGCCCTAGCCAAGAGGATCTGCCATCTCGGAGTCGAAATGGTGCTCAAAGTTCACAGCCACACCCCCTTCCTGTGTCAGCTCCAGGCACCTCAGATCTCAGATGTGGCCTGACCTAGAGACAAGGACGGGACAGAGCCTTAAAACGCCAAAGCCCCAAGGAACAGGGGAAGGCTGCTAGCCACAGGTAGCCATGTCCAGGATTCCCAGCTGCTCAGGTCAGACCTGCTCTGCCAGAGCCTCTAACACCCGGAACAGTACAGAGAGCTGGGCCTTGGCTTCTCCAAGGGAAAGAGACCCTCACACACATGGGACCGGCCAACATGAGCTCACGGGGTCAGAGGAAGCCACGAACTCCCAGTCACACAGGAAAAGATTCCCAAGCCACGATCATCGTTTCAAAGGAGTATTTTGTACGTAGGTCTTCTGGAGCCCAGGACACCAGGCAGGGGGAGACCCTGGCTGCCCCGGGCACTCACAGAAGCCAGTTCCTAGTGGCTCATGTCCTTGCCCTTGACAGGAGATACGAGAGGATGAAGAAGGCCACGATCAGGCCTGCGGCCATACCACATAGAAGCTTCCGGTTGTCTCGCCCAGACCTCGCCATTGTGGAAAAGCGCTTCACACTCCCTGTGAGCAGGCCTGTCATGCTTGTGAAATCCGAGTCCTGAGGGAGGAATCCCAGCACAGTCACACAGGGGGGGCATCTCCACGACCGACACGCAGGTGCTGCAGGCACGCTGGGAGCCTGCACAGCAGGTGGTGTGGGGCAGAGCTGACCGCGATGCCCGCGCACACTGCAGACCCTTACCATGCTGTCCAGGTACCGGTTCTGGTCTTCTGCGTCCCTATCGATGTCCAGGGCCAGCTGGTCAGGACACAGAGGGGGCAAGGTCAGGCCAGAGAAGGGACACTGGATGGCGCCTGACCCCCCGTAAGACCAGCAGACCCTGCCAACAACTCTGCCAGACACAGTACCACCAGCAGAGATCAGGATTCAGGTGTCACCCGGACCTCACACGGATGGACGCTGCCATGGACGAGACAAGGAAGATGGGAACTACGTGAAACCCGTCCCAGCCTCTACCCTCCCTCTGGTCCCCACTCCAGGGTGCTAGGTGGAGGTGAAGGGACGACCACCACTGACCGATTTGAGCCTGGTGACCTTGGAAGCCAAGTTGTCGGCCATCCGCTTATTCTCCCGGTCTAGAATCTCCTCCACAGCGGCGGGGCTCTGAGCTGCGAGAAGGGAGAGTCTGAGGGGGAGCATCCACCTGTGAGCACTGCCCTTGACCCCTGCATGTCAGCCCTTTGTGGCCTCAGGGCTCGCACTCCAATCCCACCCAGCCATGCTGGAAGTCTCAGAGGACTGAGCTCACATCTGTTGAGCGGGCCCAACCCTAACCCGGGATCCAGTGCATGGACGTCACACATGACAGGCTGTGTAAAGGATAGTGCCTTGTGAGCACCTGTCATGTGAGCACATGTCCTGTAAACATATCTGGGCACCCCAAAGGGGTACAGTCCTACTAGCACTTTCTGATATTGTCACAGAACCTGCACGATCCCTCCACAGATGGCATCATAAGGATAGATAGGATAGTTATTTCTGGCAGGAAGAGCACCCAGGAGGGAAGCAGAAAGGCCCTGGCAGGGATGGCCCATGAACTGGGTTCTGAAGAGATGACAAGTGACCAAAGAGGAAACAAATTCGCAAAGCTCCCAACACCCAAAAGTGGGGGCTGAGGTCGATCCTGAGTGCAGGCCCTAGGTCTGCTCACCTCTACACCCCACACCTTACAGGACGCCCTGACCCATGACTAGTGATGCTGAATCTGTCACATCAGGTGGGTGGGAACCATCTCCCCCCAAGTTCGGAGTGCAATTTTGCGGCGGCCAGGATGCCTTAATATGCCACCGAGGCACAGCCTTAGGAATCACTGATGAATACAAATCCCAAAAGAAAGGCTGTTAACGTCCTGCCAACCACTTCATGTTCGTTAACCCCTTAACAGTTACAAGAGCCCAGCGACACAGGCCATCAGCATCCCAATCCCAGATGAGAACAGGGGCTTCCCCGAGGGCAAACGGGCCAGCCGAGGCCACCCCACCACGCAAAAGCCTCCTCTCCCACGCCAGCTTCCGGGACCTGTGGCCCGTGGCCCGCCAGAGGTCCCAGGCAGAACGACCTCGTAGGGTCAGGAGCCCCAGAGACCCCTGCAGGGCCCCAGAGACCCCTCCCCCCGCGCGCAGCCTGGCTCCGCCCGCCGGCAGTTCTCCCCGCCGCGGCCACTCAGCGGGGCAGGGGCGGGCGGAGGCGGCTCCAGCGGGCAGCCGCATCGTCCACGGCCGGCCGCGCCGCCATCCGGCCCGCTCCCCCGCGCTCACCCCGCGCCCAGTCAGCCATCGCTCCCGGCCCCGGCCGGGGTCTCCGTCAACGGCACGGCCACAACCTCCGCAGACGTGGCGCAGCAGCGGGGAAGGGCCCTGCGGCCCTGCCCCTTCCGCCCGGGCACGCCGACTTCCTGCCGAGGTCCGGCCGCCGGGGTGACGTGATGGGAGCCGAACTCGCCTGAGGTCTGTTCCGCCGCCGGACAAGGGGAGGGGACGGGCCGTGGGCTCTGGGGACGGCTTGCTGGTTGGTGCTTTCCTCTGCCAATTACTGCGTTGACAGACACTTCTACCAGCCAACCGCGCCGAAGGCGGGGTCAGGTCCTCCGTAGGAAGCGCTCCCAGGCCTTTTATCAGGCGAGATAGGCTGGAAGGGGTCTCAATGGGCATCCGCCTCCGCCAGGCTGCGGTGGGAGTCCCGGCCCCGGTTACTGCCGGTGGGACAGTGGAGATCTCAAGGCCTGGGGCGAGCGGGCGCTGCAGAAGATGCAGGGGTGAAAGCACTCTGAAGGAAAATGAACCAGACGAAGGGTCAGAGTGTGGGGGTGGTGGGGACAGTAGGAACCGGGCGCTTGCCTTTGCACCCGGGCGCTGAGGGCGCGGTGCGAAGGAGATAGTCAACATAGGCTTGTTGCACAGTGGATACGTCCCCACCCTACTGGAGCGTTTGCTCTGTGTCATTTAGTCCTCCTAACAACACACTGAAACGAGAATTTCTACCATCTCTGCTTTTCAAAAGAGGAAGCTGGGTCGAGGCCAGACTGTGTCTGGGTTACACACCCAGGAAGTTGCTGCACAAGATAATGCTTTGCCTTCATCCTGACCCCTCCCCACTCTCCCCTTTCTTTAAGCTTCAAGGAGGTCTGCTTCTCTCCCACCACGACCATTCCCAGCTGCTCTTTTTGTTTTGCATGACCTTCCCCCAGATCACTTCTTATCGTCCAGTCTCCAAAAGTGGCATTTCATCAGATCCCTTTGCGGCCCACCAGGCTCTCCGCCTTTTTTCTTAAAAAACAGGACTACGGCTGCCTATCGGCGTCTTATTTGTCCGTGTCTCCTTGTGTTCACCTTTGGAACACAACCTCTACGAAAGCAGGGACCTCGCATGCAGTAGGCACTCAAACCCCTGTTTACTACATCAGGTGGTCTCCGGGCTGCAAAGTCCTTTCTTTTCCACCTGGACTTTCCCCTCGACTTCCACTCGTTCGGTCCATCAAGAGGGGCGTGGATGGGAGGGGTTGGTAGGGCGGGCTGAGGTCCTCGCCTGCTGGGAATTCCAGTCCAAGAAGCAGGGGTCCCTGTTAGGTTCGGAGGCTACTCGGCCCCAAAGTCGGACGATCACCGAGTAGGATCTTTGAAACCCCAGCTAACTCCGGGCAAAATCTTCAAGCTCCAGTCAGCTGGTCCAGGTCTCGCCTCCTTAAGGAGCTCGCAGCCCTGACACACCCCAGAGCCGCAGCGCACGCCCATCCCGGCCTCTCCCAGCGCAGCCCCGGCCCCGCCCCACAGCCCCGCGCGTGCCCGTCCCAGATTCCTCCGCGCGCAGCCCTAATACAGCCCCGAGGGAGATGCCGTGCACGCCGGTCCCGACCTCCCCGGCGCACAACCCAGACTCCGCCCCGCGACGCCGCGTACGCCGGTCCCGGCTTCCCCCGCGCGCAGTCCTGGCCCCGCCCCGCGGCGCCGCGCACCCCTATCCCGGCTTCCCCCGCGCGGCGAGTCAGGGCGGAGCGAGCGGGCTCATCCTGGAGTCGGAAAGCCAAGCCTCTCCCACCCGCCCGGCGCGGTATCCCGGGGGCGCCATGGAGCCCCGGGTGGTTGCGGATGCTGTGGAGACGGGAGAGGAGGATGTGATTATGGAGGCTCTGCGCACGTACAACCGGGAGGTGAGCGAGAGCCGTGAACGTGGTACACGAAAGAAGAGGTGGGGCAGGGTGGGGCGCGAGCGCGGCGGGCGGGGCGCCGAGTCGGTGAGGAGTTGCTACCGGGAGAGAGTCCGGGTGCGCTCGCCGCTGGGCGGGTGGGGCGGGCCGCCGTCTGTTTCCCATCCACGGAGCGCGGGTCCTGCCTGGTGTGGATCTGTGCCCCTGAGCCCCTGGGTCTCTCTGCAGAACTCCCAGAGTTTCACGTTTGATGATGCCCAACAGGAGGACAGGAAGGTGGGTGCTGACCGAGGGGTAAAGGGGAAGGGATGGGCGGTCCCGGGAAAAGGGGCCTGGTGGAGCCGCTCTTCTTCCTGCCCACAGAGACTGGCGGAGCTGCTGGTCGCGGTTCTGGAGCGGGGCTTGCCACCGTCCCGCCGCGTCACCTGGCTGCAGAGCATCCGCATCCTGACCAGAGACCGCAGCTGCCTGGAGCCTTTCACCAGCCGCCAGAGCCTGCAGGCACTTGCCTCCTATGCTGGCATCGCCTTGGAGGGGTCCGTCCCTGAGCCTCTGGACATGGACGCTGTACTCGAGTCCCTTAAGTGCCTGTGCAACCTCGTGCTCAGCAGCCCGGTGGCACAGGTGCTGGCCGCAGAAGCCCGCCTAGTGGTGAGGCTCGCAGAGCGTGTGGGGCTGTATCACAAGAGCAGCTTCCCACACGAAGTCCAGTTTTTTGACTTGCGCCTCCTCTTCCTGCTCACGGCACTTCGCACTGATGCGCGCCAGCAGCTGTTTCAGGAGTTGCAGGGGGTGCGCCTGCTGACTGCTGCCTTGGAGCTGACACTGGGAATGACCCCTGATGGGGGCCCTCCTGAGCTCCTTCCTCCCCAGGAGACTGAGCGGGCCATGGAGATCCTCAAAGTGCTCTTCAACATCACCTTTGACTCCATTAAGAGGGAAGTGGATGAGGTGAGGGCTGACCTGAGTCCGTGGGTAGAGCTTAGCGGTGTGGACGTTTCCTGGATCTGTCTGCCTGTAGCAATACTGGCAAGTTTCTGGGCATCAGATGGGGAGAGGGCAGGTGGAGCTCTTAGCTTATCGGGAGGAGGCAAGGAGATGCACGTTTTGGGCAGGGAGCCTTAGAGAAGATTTCTGAGAGAGGTGGAGGGCATGTCTGGCTCTTCCAGCCTAGCAGGAGGGCTGTTTGGTGCGTGGGGTGGCTGTAGGAGATTTCCCACCATGAGGCCGTGACCATGTGGCTAGAGTACTCTGTGACTTCATCCCAAGAGGACTTAGTGACGTTCTTGATCACAGAAACACTCTGAAGGTAGAGTAGAAGAGGGCAAGTAGAGGAGATGCATGGTCTCTGCACATGATCCTGGAGCGGTGCTTCCTCTCACAAGAACACCTTTCTTTTTGGTCAGGAAGATGCTGCCCTTTATCGGCACCTGGGGACTATCCTGCGGCACTGTATGATGGTCGCTGCTGCTGGAGACCGCACAGAAGAGTTTCACGGGTGAGGGTGCGGCCTCTCGAGATGGAAGGGAAGTGTGTTCGCGTGTCTGAACAGTGCTTCCCAGCTCTGGCTGTGGGCTAGGCTCCACCCTAGAGAGTCTTCATCTGTCTGGCTGGGAGCAGACATCAGTGTGTCTCTACAGTACTACGTGATCAGGACAAGTGTCTGGATCTGCAGACAGGAACGTGTCCCTGGAACTTGGGTGGTAGCAACAGGCAGTGTGGTATCTACAGGGCAACGTGGTTACTCACCTCTCTTCTCCATGACCTGTGTTTAGGCAGGTTCTGGCTTGCTTTTTTTTTTAAATTTTTTCCTAATGTTTATTTATCTTTGAGAGACAGAGCACGAGCAGGGGAGGTGAGAGCGAGAGGGAGACACAGTATCTGAAGCAGGCTCCAGGCTCCCAGCTGTCAGCACAGAGCCCGATGTGGGGCTTGAACTCACGAACTGTGAGATCATGACCTGAGCTGAAGCCGGATGCTTGACTGACTGAGCCACCCAGGCGCCCTCAGGTTCTGGCTTTCAAGAGTGTCTGTGGTGCTTCAACCCAGACAGAGGGTGCCCCTTTCCTTGGGAACTCACCCCACTGAGTGGGATGAGCCTCTGAGGTTAGTCCTACTCTAAGTTCTGGCCTCTTGCTGGCCATTAAGTCCCTGGACGCTAGTTCACATCACATGTGGCCTCTGCAGGGGGCATCAAGGGTTGTACTTGTGCAGGGGGACCAGACTTACCAAGCCCCTCTCCCCCATCTGTCTTCAGCCACACAGTGAATCTCTTGGGAAATTTGCCCCTCAAGTGTCTGGACGTCCTTCTTACCCTGGAGCCACACGAAGGTTCCCTGGAGTTCCTGGGAGCAAACATGGATGTGATTCATGTCCTCCTCAGCTTCCTAGAAAAGCGTCTGCACCAGGTGGGCAGAGGGACCTACCGTGTGGGTACCTCAGTGGCTCTGACTTTCCCCAGCAGCTGTGGTCCGTGCTTTTTCACGGTACCCACTGGTAAGTGGAGATCAGCCTGACAGTGTGAGTCAGGCAATTTCTCCATCTGCTCTGTGGTCCAGCCACCAGACTCCTCCTCCCTGAGAAATACGGGGACCCTCACACACATATTTGAAGGTTTTCATTTCGTTGGTTATCACGCGTTTTAAAACAAAGTACTTACCTTTTAGATCTCTTTGTGGATCTCTTTTGAGTGATCTGAGAAGTCCCCAGCCCTTGCTTGTGACTGTAGAACTTCAGTGTTGCTGCACACAGGTGGCCCGTGGGAACAAGCATCCCTGCAGGGACCCACAGGCGTCTTGAGCCAGAGGCTCCCTGGTTCTTGGGCCTGCACACAGGACATTGGCCAGACCTCTGACCAGCTTCTCTGGGAGCTTGCAGACATCACTAAGCTACAGAGTGCAAGGGAGTGGGATTAGATGGACACCTCCAGAATCCACATCGCGCATCTATGCTGTGAGCTGGAGTACAAACGCCTGGCATTGGATGTGATGGCTGTGACTGTCCCTACCACTGCTGCTGCTGGGGTTGGGGTCCAGGGAGATAACTCGGGAGAAGGCCGGGGAAGGACAGGAGCTCTCTGGATCCATGAAGCCCACAGAGTAGAGATTTTCTTTTTGTGTTCTGGCTGTTGTTTTCTGAGGACAGGTCATGTGCCAGTGGTGTGCTAATAACTGAATGCTCTGTATTTCCCGTGCAACCTTGGTATGTAGGCGAGGAAGTGAGAGCAGATGAGTTATTTGCCCCAGGTCACAGAGCATGTGAGTGCATCCTAAGTTAAGTTCCATTTGTGGCCCTCTTGAAAGTCACACAAATTCACAAGAATGTGCCCAGTCTTGGCCCCTCAGCTGACTAACCAGGGCAAGGCCACTTCCTGAGCGCCTCCTGCCAGGACCATCTGGTGTGCGTGTGTTTGCCCCCCGCCCCCCCCCACTTCAAGTCAGGTGGGGGCACAGCCCCGGTGACAGAGGCTCCTCTGCAGACGCACAGGCTGAAAGAGAGCGTGGCCCCCGTGCTGAGCGTGCTGACGGAGTGTGCCCGCATGCACCGCCCTGCAAGGAAGTTCCTGAAGGCCCAGGTATGGGGCACAGGGGCCGGGGTGGGACCCTGCTTACAGACCCCAGCTGCTGCAGGCCCAGGCTGAGGGACGGCTGCCTCCCCAGGTGCTGCCCCCACTGCGGGACGTGAGGACGCGGCCCGAGGTCGGGGAGCTGTTGCGGAACAAGCTCGTTCGCCTCATGACACACCTGGATACTGATGTGAAGAGAGTGGCAGCTGAGTTCCTGTTTGTCCTGTGCTCGGAGAGTGGTGAGTGGCAGGATCTGGCCCAGCGCCTATCCCTCCCAGCCACCTCACACACTGATCTCTGCCCTGCTTCTCAGTGCCCCGATTCATCAAGTACACGGGCTACGGGAACGCTGCTGGCCTCCTGGCTGCCAGGGGCCTCATGGCTGGGGGCCGGCCTGAGGGCCAGTATTCGGAGGACGAGGACACGGACACAGAGGAGTACAAAGAAGCCAAGGCCAGGTGTGTGCCCCTACACCCTCGGCTCCTCTCACTCACCCTGGTCCCTGTTGCCACACCCATATGGACTCGCAGGGTGGGTGGGACAAGATGACAGATGGCTGAACTTTTTGGGAGTCAGGCACTGGTCGCATAAGTAACCTGTCTTGATGTCAGGATGTTTTGTGAGTGTGGGCTGAGTGGGGCCAGGCAGTCGGGGGACCAGGATGTCCCCCGAGCAGGGGCTGGGTCCTTGCTGCTCCTGGAAAGAGCCCTCTTGTGGCTGCCCTGCTTCCACCCACCCCATGCAGCCGCCTCCTGTCCTAGAGAGTCGCTAATGCATTCCCCACAATCCCTCCCCTGGGAAGCAGCATAAACCCAGTGACCGGGAGGGTGGAGGAAGAACCGCCCAACCCCATGGAGGGCATGACAGAGGAGCAGAAGGAGCATGAGGCCATGAAGCTGGTGAACATGTTTGACAAGCTCTCCAGGTACGTATTGTGTCAAGGAGGGGCCCACAGCTGGGAGAAGGGGGAACAGAAGCCCAGGACCCGTGTCCGGTCCTGTGAGCGCCAGGAAGTGGGGTTAAAGTTGGGCTTAGCAAGGCTGTGTCAGAAACAGGAAATGCCTCAGGAAAGGATTAGACTTGAGGTTGGTATTACATTTGTTTCGTAGATGACAAAAATTGAGACCTGGAGAAATAAGAATTCTAGAGTGCATAAGGTCTCAAAGCCACTGGGTAGCAGTTTGGATTCAGGCCTGTTTGGCCAGGGGTGAACCCGACTTCTGCCCCACATGCCGTGCCCCTTCCCCACCATGCTTTTCCCCCACAGGCACAGAGTCATCCAGCCTATGGGGATGAGTCCCCGGGGTCAGCTCACATCCCTGCAGGATGCCATTTGTGAGACCATGGAAGGGCAGCTCTCCTCGGAACCCGACTCAGACCCCGACTGAGGACACCCACTCTTCTGTTCCCCCTTCAGAACTGGTGCTGCTTCCAGAGATGGCCTTGGGACTGTGACCCAGGGAAGCCATGCTTGGAGACCCTTTTCTCTTTACTTCCAAAGTTCTGTTAATGGTTTGTCTCTGGTCCAATTTCTTATCTTTAGGACTGTGAGGGCCTTGTCCTGCTGCAACTCTGGGAACTCCACCATGATCTCCACAGATGAGGTGGTCTTGTGTGCCAAGAGGATGTGTGCAGAGGCTGCTGCCTGGGGGCAGGAGCTGAGCATGGGCACATGCACAGGCAAGCATGTCCAGGGCTGGCATACCGGCCCAGAGCTTCTGTGTCAGGCAGGCGCTGCAGCTGACAGGAAAAGAACTTGCTAGGACCCTGTATCCTAATGTCAGAAACATACTTTCAAGGTATGCTCTATTTCTGTCCCCACTGAGCTCAGGACTGGGAGCCTCCTGTGCGTTCTTGGTCCTCGCTCAGCACTCTACTATAAGTGTCCACAGCAGCCAAGCTCTCACTGGTTGTGACAGTGGAATCCTGGCCTTCCCACTGGCGTAGACAAATACACGAAGGGAAACGCACCTCGTAAAACCACAAGTCTGGATTTCTGTCGTGTACCACAAAGCATCACTGAACTATCTTGGAATAAAGAGTTTCGAGCAAGAATGTGTGTGAGGAATTAATGTCATTGTTATCAGAATTCAGTCCTTTTCCTAGATCATCATTCATGTCTTTTGTTCTTGTGGAGGCCACCAGACCCTCTCTGAGGACTCTCTTAAACGCGTGGCAGGTGGTGAAACAGCGCCCAAGGGAGCACACGCAGGGTGGGAGCCAGGGGTCAGGATGATGTGCCTGGCGGTGCTATCCATGCTGGGCCTTGGGGCAACCCCAGCAGAAGGGGCCTGTGCAGGTGCAGGAAGTATGGCCTGAGAACATGTCTGGCTGGGGACCAGCCAAGGTTTCTAAATGACTTAAGGCCTTCCATAACTTAGATGTCAATCCTAGAGGCATTATTGGGAAGGCCTGGTGGAGAGTGGGGACGGGGTGGTTACATGCCGGAGCAGAGTGAACATGGCCTGACGCCCTTCCGCGAGGGGTGCTGGTGCTCCGTGGGAAGTGGCACTGGGCTTACCTCCAGGGTGAATCCAGGGGCACGTTCTCCATCCTTGGGTTATTCTAGTGGGAGGAATGCCCACACACCCCCCAAGGTCCCCTTTCTACAGCCACTGTTAACACCTGTATTCCCTTAAGGAGACCAAAGAGTTTATTTCATGCCAGAAATGAATAAAGTTTCTTTAATTAAAAATAACATTACCAAGGAGACCAACATACTAAAGGACCCTATTCTATTACTTGGGACCCAGGACCATGCCTTGGGAGTGACTAAGGCCACTCAGCCAGAGACTGGGTCCTTCTAACAGACCGAGGTGCCGAGCCCTTCGGATGGAGACCTGGACACATGGCTGATCCAGTCGGGGCTTTCCGTTGGTCTGTTTGAGTTGAAGCTGTCAAAGCTTTTGCAGTCAGCCTCAGCAGACTGAAGAGTCCCAACAGCAGAAAGGTGCCAGTGTGACGGGTAGCCTGTGATGTGAGCACAACACGACCGGTCGGCACAGAGCTCATGACCTGGGCAGCCTCATTCTTCCTTAGGCCGCAGGTTCCAGTCCAGCCAAAACTGTTTCCTTAGCGGTGGGCAGTGACTCCATGGAACCATTTCTGGTCCCGGGAGTGGTGGGGGGACCAGCCATCACCCTATCTGTCCCGTTCATTGAGCTGGAACACAAAGAAGGGAAATCAGTCCTGCAGATCTCAGGGCCTGGGTTTGAACTATCATAAAACAAAAGCTTTTCTGCCTCTGCCTGTGCTGCTGTTGAGCCAAAGTAACATGATGCCAGCAGGGCTGGGCAAAACTGGGTGGCTAAATGGAGGGCTTCATTTAAGTAACCATGTGAAATGTTCTGGAGCTCACGTGCTCAAGATTATGCACTCTTTGGCAAAGCAACCCAAACTGGACTGCAGCCCGTCCCTTGACGTTTACTCTTGGATGGCACCTCTTTTTAAATACATAAACCCCTAAGACCAGGACCCACCTTACATAGATTTCTGTAAGACCAGAAAATGCACAGGTCAAATCCCCGGGGCCACGTGACTTAGTGTTGTTCCTGTATGGAAGTGGGACTCCAGAGCCAGGAAGCGGCCAGGCGGGTCTGACCAGGGCATCTACCCTCCTCTCAGCGTGTGAGGTACACGCTTCAGTGCTACCTGCACTCTCTGCTTCCCTCAAACGACCGAGCAGCATAACTGGTATTTCAATTGAGAGGACGAGTGACGCCAGCCTACATGTTAGCCATTAGAGCCAAACTCTGGAGTGGAAGGCTAGAAAAAACGTGGCCATGATGTCCACTGCGTGTGGAAACAAAGCGTGAAGTCTCCTATCCTTAATAAGCCTTATTCTTCTCTCTTGGGTTCAACTTGGTAAGAAACCAGCTGCTTGGGGCCACTGCCAGTGGAGGTGAGGGGAAGGCCTGACCCACGGCCCTGAGCCCTGAGGCAGTCACAGCTGAAGAGTAAGGCTGTCCCCAGACCTCTGCCCCGTCCCCTTTGGGCACTGTCACATGATTGTCCCTGTGAGACAAACGGACTTCAAATGCTTAATGCTGCCTCCTTTACAAAACAACCTCTCACATCAAGGCTACACATGCTGATTCTTATGGGAAACTGCATTTTCTGTAAGTTCACTTGTTACAGGTCTGAAACCTGGAAGGTACCAAGGGTCTTTGGCTTTCCACCCTCAGCACATTGTCAGGCCAACGGCTCTCACACTGATGATCTTCCGAAAGCCTCCCCGAGGTGGGCTTCATCCCACACCACACAGGCACAGACTTCAGCTCCTCAAACTTCGGCTCAGAGCCGCACCTTGGCCTGGAGCTGTTTGGTGCCGCTTTATTTTAGGGACAAAAGGCAATGCTGCTCTGTGATGCGAGGACAACCCCAGTCCACCGGGACCAAGTCACGGCTCTGCCAGTGGAGAGCAGCCATCTAGCATCCCTTCTTCATGTCCACACGGAGGTGGCCCTGGGCAGCGGCCGGTACGGGATGAACAGCCAGTATTTGCTAGTTCTGTTTTAGCCAGACAGGGTTCCACACCAGGTGGGCCCAGACCCCCAAGCAGTGAGGAAGGCAGCCCTGGAGATGACCCTCTCACAGTCCGTACCTTCTCGGCTTCCTGCCGCATGAGGTCCCGCAACTCTTCTGTCCAGCCTAGAAGCTCCACCAGCCTTTCCACGCTGTGAACCATATCCCCCAGCTGGACCACGTCCCTGCTGCGAGGACGCCAAGCAAAGGGCCCCACCAGGTCCCGGTTGATGAGCAGTCGGGGCACCGAGCTCCGCACGGCCTCAGACAAGCTGGCAAAAGGTTCTACCTGAAAAATTGCCCAAAAGTGAGGAGCACAGTGCCCACCCTCTGAGCCCCTCGGGACACAGACTGACAGTAAGACCTCGGGTACAGGGAAAACTCACCACCTATTTCATTTCTTCCCGTCACACTGTCAGCTTAGTCTCCATGCTTGGGTTCCTCCCTTCCCGAGCCTCCCTCCTGCCCGCGTCCCTCTTTCTGCCTCCCACATGTCTTGGCCTCTGTGGGTCTCTCTGCCCAGGCACATCTGAGCTCCAGCAACTATGCTCCACCTTACCCTCCTCCCAGCAGCATCTGGTTGGGCCACCCACGCTCCCTGGGAGCAAGGACCTGGCCCCACAGAGGGCTCCTGACATGCCCAGCAGAGAGGGTGCCCCACTTTTCCACAGCCCTCACCATCCAGACCTCCAGAGAGTCCTAACTCGGTGACTTTGGGCTTCTTCATGCTGCTTCCAAGTGAAATTTCCATTAGAAATTAGAAACAGATTATTAAATGGTATTGAGACTGGATCATTATCTGGGACGAAAATGCTCAACTCCTGCCTTCACTGAAAAAATTTCAAATGAGTGAAAGGTTTAAATGTAAACAAAATCGTTCTTAAAGAAAGTTTAGGGTTCATAAGTAAAGGTAGGGAAGGACTTTTCAGGCCTGATAGTGAAGTCAGATCAGACAAAGGAAACTCATGACAGGTCTGACTATGTAATACTGTCACATTATCATCTACATAAAAATACTATGCAGAAAAATAATTGTTTAAACTTTATCATCGTAAACAAACTGCAAAAATATTTACAACATGTGACAAATAGTTTATATTTCTAATTGCTAAACTAATTTATAAACATTTTATTTAATGAATTTATATTGCTAATTTATAGACCAACTAAGAAAATAATTTAATGAGAAATGGACAAGAGATACAAATATGCAATCCAACGAGAACACGGTCATCAATAAACATGAAAAGACGAACTTCACTCTTAATTACAGACACGTTAAATATCCCCTCCCTTTCTCTCTCTCTCACATACACACTTATTTCTTTCTAGCCAATCCGATGGATGAAAACTTAAAGACAGGTAATGTTTGCTGTCAGTGAGGATGTGGGAAAATGGCCCACATCTGTTGGTGGCAATGTAATTAGTGTATCTTTCTGGAAAGCAACTTCTCAATATTTCTTTGCTACAAAAGTACTCACATGAATGTGCAAATGTGTATACATGTGGTTATTCACTACATCATTCTTAATATAAAATCTACTGTTTTTGTTGCCCATCAACAATAAATTTTGTCATACATCTGTCATCCCTATCTTAAAACTCGCAGGGCTCAGGGGCACCTGGGTGGCTCAGTCAGTTGAGCATCCAACTCTTAATTTCGGCTCAGGTCACGATCTCACAGTTCATGGGATCGAGCCTCACGTCAGGATCTGCACTGAGCATGGAACCTGTTTGAGATATTCTCTCTCTCTCTCTCTCTCTCTCTCTCTCTCTCTCTCTCTCTCCCCCTCTGCCCCTCTCCCACTTGTGTGCACTCTCTCTCCCTAAAGTAGAAAAAAAAAAAAAAAAAAAAAAACAAACCTCTTGGATCTGGGTGTGTTCCAGAATTCAGAATATTTCACATTTTAGAAAACGTCACATGATTTATATACCATATATTATGTCACACCTCAGTGACATCCGGAGGGGTGATCCATAACCAAGTGCATTAATATTTCCTCCACACGGCATATGAGATAAAGTCTAAGCCACACTGCGGATTGCTCGGTGCTTACAGACAAGCACTCTGCTTTGGGGCTCCCGACTGGAACCTTGTATCGGCATTTGTCAGGGACACTAGGGGTGCTGACAAGCTAGGTCTCTCTGCACTTCTGGTTAAGATCACCACATCTGTGCAGCGCAGAAGCCTGTGAGAACACAGCAAAACACTCACGGTGCTGGTAGAACAGAAGAGATTCTTTAATTCACTCTGCATCTCTACCTAATGCGTAAATTTTTAAAAACAAGCATGTGGTACTTTTAGAATCAAAGAGAAAGGCTATTTTCATTTCACTTAAAAAATACGGGAGGGCTGATGGCCCCAATGTCCATCGCCAGTAGCCAGCACAGGGCAGCCAGACTCGGCACCACATGCCGCTGGCACCATGGCCCTGGCCCTCTGCCTGTCCCCTAGGCCCAGCCCTCCAACCAGGCCCAGGGTGGGCATCATGGGTCTGTCCATGCTCTGGGCTCTTCCGGCTGCTCGCTGCGCCACCCCAGGTCATACCTCTGCTCCTTCCTGGACTCCAGATGCAGGAATCCACCCGCCCACCGCCCTCATCCACTCGACAGCCCAAAACAGCCCTCGAATCGGTGTGCCGGAGGCCAAGATCCCCCAACCTGCCCACTAGGCTTCTCCGTCTCAGAAACCAGCTCCATCCTTGTGGTCACTCAGGTCACAAGCCCGGAGCCCTGCGGGGGTCCACACTCTCCCACCCAGTGTTCCTTTAAACACCTGGGTGCCAATGCCCTCTGCAGCGTTACCTGGCCAACCACCGCCGCCACCTGGACACCACCTGCAAGGCCTCTACTGGCTCTCCCACCACCTCACCGTGCGCCATGGCACACTCACGACACAGCACCCACAGGGTCGGGAGGTCAGACCTTTGTCACTGCTGGTCACGGGCAGTTTCCACCGCCAGACACCCTCAGCTGACACCTGCATCTCCCTGGCCTCAGCTCCAAGGTCACCTTCCTGACTCGGCCGTGCAAACCAACCACGTTGATATCACGACCAGTTCACAACCCTTCCCAGCCTTCCTGTCCCATTTGTTACTTCTCCAGCTGCCATCATCTAAAACTGTGTCACTTGCTTACACCATCTTACTGTGTCTGTCCAAAGCACTGGAACAGCGGGCACACCACTCTAGGCCTCCGTGGCTGCCCGGGCCCTGAATACAGGCCTTTCTGGCCCTTGCTGCCTACATCCAATTAGGCAGAGCTCATTGCAGGGTCTCATTCTTGCTCTTGATTCCTTTACAAAGTTCCTGAGCCCCAGATCCAGATGCAGAATAGCTTCTGGAATGTGTCCATGAGTCTCTCCCAGGCACCTCAAACACACATGTGCAGAACTGAGCTCGGCACCCTCCCTCTAAATTCCTCCTTACCAACAAATGCCCTGAGGACCCACAGACAGCCAGACCACTCCCTCCCCTCTCCCTGGTGCAGCCAGTCCCTCTCCCTGCCCTCTCTCAGTCACGTGGTCGGACTGTGCCCACAGCCCTGCCTTCTTGAGGACTAGCCCTCCTGGACATCTTGCTTCAATCCCCATCCCACTCATCAACGATCTCTCTCTGACCCAAGAGGCACAAGCTATGTCCCTGGTCCAATCCTTTCAAGTCTATCACTGCTTCTAGCACAAAATTGGCCTCTGTGATGTGGCCTGGGAAGTCTGTCCCTCTCTATCTGTCCACACCCCTCCCTTCTCCCTTCCCTTCACATGCTGTGCCCCACCCACACTGACAGCACCTCCAAAGCTGAGCATCCTCCCTCCTCCCATTCTGCCCAGGCTTCCACTCCCTAGGCCGGGAATACCTCTGCTTCCGCACCAGATGAACCCATTCATCTTCTGAAGCTGGGACACCAGGGGGCTCTGAGAGCAGCTGGAGCTGGCCCATCAGCCCCACCTCTTCCACCCTATCTTCCTAGCCTCCTCCCCACACACTCAGCCCACCACTGGGCCTGTGGACAAACCTCCAGGGAGGTCCCGAGGATAAGCAGCACATCTGCCATGGGGAAATCAACCACATGTAGCAAGAACCTCTGGGGCAGTGTCTCCCCAAAGAACACGATGTCGGGCTTCACGATGCCAGTGCAGACTGGACAGCGGGGGATCCTGTCCACCATCACTTCATCCTGTGTAACACAAATAGAAAATGAACCAAGGAAGATATCACAACACACTTTAAGAGATGGCTCTTGGAGTGCCTGGGTGGCTCCGTCGGTCGAGCGTCTGACTTCAGCTCAGGTCATGATCTCACAGTCCGTGAGTTCAAGCCCCACGTCAGGCTCTGTGCTGACAGCTCAGAGCCTGGAGCCTGCTTCTGATTCTGTGTCTCCCTCTGTCTCTGCCCCTCCCCTGCTCATGCTCTGTCTCCAAAATAAATAAATTTTAAATAAATAAATAAATAAATAAATAAATAAATAAATAAATAAAAGATGGCTCTTAGGGTGTCTGGGTGGCTCAGTTGGTTAAGCATCTGACTCCTGTTTTCAGCTCAGGTCATGATCTCACAGTTTGTGAGTTTGAGCCCTGCATTGGGCTCTATGCTGATAGCGTGGAGCCTGCTTGGGTCTGTCTCTCTCTCTCTCTCTCTCTCTCTCTCTCTCTCTCTCTGCCTGCCTCCCTCCCTCTCTCTGCCTCTCCCCCAGTCATGTGTGCTCTCTCAAAATAAATAAATAAATTTAAAACAAATAAATAAAAGATGGCTCTCAGTAAAGGGAGAAAGAGGGGGGGAGCAAGCCAAGAAACAGACTCTTGACTACAGAGAACACACTGATGGTTACCAGAGGGGAGGGGTTTGAGAGATGGGCTAAATAGGGGATGGGAATTAAGGAGGACATTCGTGTTGAGCAACAGGCGATGTATTGAAGTGTTTCATCACTATATTGCACACCTGAAACTAATATAACTCTGTGTGTTACCTAACCTGGATTTAAATAAAAACTTAAAGAAAAAAAAAAAAAAAAGGAATCAAGACTGTGGCACTAGTGAAGGACCAGACCAGAAACCCTAGAAGCAGACTCACATAAGCACAGTCAACCAAATTTCTCCTCTTCAACAAACAGCTGAGCATTATGAAA
The DNA here is from genome assembly GCF_014898765.1 of Herpailurus yagouaroundi. Taxonomy (NCBI): domain Eukaryota; kingdom Metazoa; phylum Chordata; class Mammalia; order Carnivora; family Felidae; genus Herpailurus; species Herpailurus yagouaroundi. The sequence goes on along the minus strand of NW_024412655.1, from coordinate 1,163,048 downwards.
ATTAACACAGGGAGATCTTGCTAATGTGGACTCAGGAGGCTGGAAGGAGCCATACCACTCACCATCAATCACACAAAGAAGTGTCAACTGTAGACCCAACAGAAGAACCCTCAACAGGAGAGAACCACCAATGACAGGCCCAATCAGGGAAGAAATGCACCACCTCCCCTACATCTAATCAACCACTCCAGTGACTCAGCAAGCAAGACAACATCAACTCCATGACCTGGTTCTCCAGTCCCTCCAAACTCCCTCCCTCCTCTCCATCAAATAATGTCCCTCTCCTTTGTTGGCTGGACTTGCCTACAGTTTTGTCATAGCTTGCTTGTCCCAAATAGCAATTTTCTACTATTCCTGAATAAACCCATTTCCCTGGTAAAATAACTGAAAGGGGTATTTTTAAGGAAAACATTACTAGGTGTCAGAAGTGGGATGCAGGAAGGACCCACACACACATCCCCAACCCCGCCCAGCGACTGAGGCTGGTGAGCAAACAAACAGGTGCCGGCACCCTCAGCGCCAGCTGGGCTCACTGCTTCCTCACCAACCCTGGGGTTTGAATGTGAGTTTTTGCCTGGATTTGTGCTTCACTCTCTGTTTTGAGCTCTCCAGACTTTATTCGGGACCTGCTCTAAGGCTTCATCCTTTCAGAGAGTACTCATGTGGCCTTTGTCTGACTCCTTTCTAGAGCCCGGCCATTCCTACCGGGGCTGTGCTGTTCAGGAATTTTCCTCTTGGCTCCGGAGAAAAGCCTGTGGGAAATGGGATTCCAGTGATCAAAATGCTTTGAGGGTGCCCCTGCCCCCACTCTTCTGGGAGCCCCGCCGGTTCCATGATTAAAAACTGTGCTCCCTCCTCACGTGCATTCTTATATGGACTAACTTAACAAAAAACAATTTACAACTTCAATGGCCATTATTGGGAACTTTCGAGCTCCCCAAAATTCCCTTCCTCACAACTCAATCGGACAGCCATGGGCTCTAAAATTGTCAAAACTGAATTGGATGCTTATTTTCATTGATACCTTGAGGCTTCCAACAGTTTTTGGATTCAAAGTCTGCCTTTTTGCAAAGTACTATTTGTAAACTAACCGAGGCAGGCAAACAATTGAAAGATGTCCACATGGCTTCTGAGGCCTTGTCCCCTCCCCATCTTCTTTGTCTCCTGACAGGTGGGGCGGCCTTGCGCTCAGGCCCCACCTCTGGCACCGTTTCCCTCTCTTCTCTCCTCACTGTCCCCAACCCCCCTCTACCTACCTCTCATTCTAACCCTTTTGCTGAGCTTCCTTTTCCCTCCAAACTTCTCCTCACCCCTCCTCTCCCAAGCCTATTAATACCTACCCCTCTACAGTTAACTCTGCTGGGGGTCCCGAAGAACGCCACATTGCTTACGTTGCCTGGATTAAGGCTGAGTTTTGAGCCATAGTGAAAGAGTTTCCTAAAGTGACTGAGACCCCATAAATTTGCTGAAGAATTTAACATAGTTATTCAAATTCACTAATATGAGTGCTCAGATTTATATCAATGGGTCCACACGCGTGTTGGTGAGGGTCGGGCCAAACACTGGATGAAAGCATCCTAATAGGAACATCCTGGAAGGGATTTAAAGAAACAGATGCCTAAGTTTTGGCAAGATGCTAGAATACTTGCAAGAAATCACCACTGAGTATTGGGGAAGGTCATCAAAAGACGAAACTGCCAGTTGACCTGTGGCCTGGACCCGGCACCTGGGAGCTCCTCACTCCCCACTCCCCCGTCCTTGGAACGCGGGTTCCACTTGCCTTCCCCGTCCCGGAGACTGCTCAAGGACACAGCCTGGAGGTGGTGATGTGCACAGTAGACGTGACCGAGCCCAGTTAAGGCCTCGTTATAAACCTGTCAGATGTGGAGGTGGGTGCAGGGATCTGGTTGTCTTGCTGCTGCCCAGGAGGAGCCTCGCACATAAGTTCTCTTACTTACTAAACTGCCACCTACAAACCTAGAGTGGCCACCTCTTTGGTCTCTCCCTGTCCTCCACAGATAAAGAATATCCTCGTCTGATAAAGGACTGCTATACAAAATACACAAAAAATTCTTAAAACTCAACAATAAGAAAATCAGCAACCTAATTAAAACATGGGCCAAAGAACTAAATACACAGCTCGCCAAAGACGATATACAGGTAGCAAATGAGCATTTGAAAAAATATTCCATGGGGCACCTACGTGACTCAGTCGACTGAGCATCAGACTCTTGATCTCGGCTCAGGTCATGATCCCAGGGTCGTGGGATCAAGCCCCACATCAAGCTCCACACTGCTGAGCATGGAGTCTGCTTAATATTCGCTCTGCCCCTCTGCTCACTTCATGCTCTCTCTCCAAAACAAAAACAAATTTTTTTTAAAGAAGATATTCCATTACTTACGTCATCATGGAATTGCATAAGACGATACCATCGCACACCTGTCTCAACAGCTAAACTCTAGAACTCTGACGACACCAGATGCTGGTCTCATCATTGCTGGTGGAAATGCAAAATGGTACAGCCACACTGGAAGGCACTAAGCTAACATGCTCTTACAATACAATCCAGCAATCAGATTCCTTGGTATTTACCCACATGAGCTGAAAAACTTATATCCACACAAAAACCTGCACACAGATGTTTACAGCAGCTTTCTTAATAAATGCCAAAACCTAGGAACAACCAAAGTGCCCTTCAGGACATAAATGGATAAACTGTGGTCCATCTAGACAAGGGAATATTATTCAGCACTAAAAAGAAATGAGCTATGAAGCCATGAAAAGACAAGGAGGAAATGTAAATGCATCTTAGTAAGTGCAGGAAGTCAGTCTGAAAAGGCTGCTCACTGTATGATTCCAACTCTGACATTCTGGAAAAGGCAAAACCATGGAGACAATAAACGGATCAGTGGTTGCCAGGGATTGTGCTGGGAAGCGTTGACTGAGTAGTGGGTAAAGGGTTTTCCTTTAGGGTGATGAAAATGTTCTGGAATCAGAGGTGGTGTTTGCACGACACTGTGAATATATTAAATGCCAATGAATTACATACTTTAAAATGTTTAATTTTACGGGGGCGCCTGGGTGGCTCAGTTGGTTAAACATCCAACTTCAGCTCAGGTCATGATCTCACAGTTTGTGAGTTCGAGCCCCACATCAGGTTCTGTGCACACAACTCAGAGCCTGGAGCCTGCTTTGGATTCTGTGTCTCCCTCTCCCTCTGCCCCTCCCCTGTTCTTGCTCTCTCTCTCTCTCTCTTAAAAAGAAATAAACTTAAAAAAAAAAACAGGTTTAAAAATGTTTAATTTTACGGTTATGTGAATTTCACATCATTGAAAAGTAAAAGACAAGGCCCTATACCTCATCAATATTTCAGACCTTCATCTTTATTTAAAATTTTCCAGCTTGTCCTATTGCACTTCGAGAAACCCATCCTACAGAAGTATTGCCAGGAGTACACAAGGGTATAAGCATCAGCGTCACTGATGCATTATTTTTAATAGTAAAAATCACAAACATCAAAAAATGTCCCACAGTAGGTGAATGGCTAAATGTATTACTCTAGTTACTAAAAACAGTAAGCGGAGCTGTGGTTATCGACACGATAAATCCATGAAATTTTGTTCTGTAACAGAGCAGGTTGTAGATTAAGGTTAATAATCCTGTAGCTAAAAAAAAAAAAAAAAAAAAATTTGTCACTGTGTGTCGTAGGTACACAGATATGGTCATGTATGTTTATATATACCTTTTTTTAATTTTTTTAAAGCTTATTTATTTATTTTGTGAGAGAGAAAGAGGGAGAGAGAGGAGTGGGGGAGGGGCAGAGAGAAAGGGAGAGAGAGAATCCCAAGGAGGCTCCACACGGAGCCTGACAAGGGGCTTGAACTCATGAACCATGAGATCATGGCCTAAGCCCAAATCAAGAGTCAGTCTCTTAATCGACTGAGCCACCCAGGTGCCACGCCCCTCCCCTTTTTTTTAAAGGCTTGTAACATTACATACCAAACTGGTAAAGTGGGCTGTAGGAATCGGCTGAAGGGAAATACATTTTCCCCATTTCCCTACATATGCCTTATCTCCCCACATATCTCTTAATTTTTGACAGGCATATATCACTTTTCCAATTTACAAATAAAGAAAAACATTTCACACCGTTACTGTTCTGTTGTTCTTCTAGCACAACGCTTGCCAAACGTCACTTCTCCGGATCAGTCCCACCGCAGAAGGGAGAGAACGGCCAGCATGACAACTCACCCAAACGTCCTTCCCTGGGGAGGGCCTTCGGCAGACAGTGCACGTGGCAGAGGCAAAGGATCCGTGAGCTTCAACCAGCTTGGAGGCAGGGATGCCAGCCACTGAAATTCAAGCCAAAGCAAAGTGCTGCTGGCTCTGGGGTGGGTGCACAGGCCCCCAAGCATGGCTCCGAGCCTGGCAGGTCCCCGGAGGCAGTCACAGCCCTCGTGCGAGCCTGGTGTCCCTGCCTCCACCACCTCCAGATGACGCCCCACTGACCAGAATGAGCACCGATGGAGCCAAATCAAGGTTAAAACGAGGCCTGTCAACAAGTTTGATGTAAGTTCAGATAAAATTATATTTGATAACTAGGAAAACATTTTCTATTCTACAGATACCCAGTAAAAGTGAAAAAACCGTACAAAGACAGTTTCCAAAAAACTATAGAAAAACAGAGGTAACTTATTATGACAGTTGTCTGTTCTCGCTGTCAGCTTCTGGGCTGTGGGTGGACAGACAGTCCCAGCTGCAAGTGGCTTCCGCTATCCCCGCCATGGTCATAAATCTCCATACGCTACAGCCCACAAGCCAGAGCTCGCGCCTTCGCACGGGCCTGCCTGCTGCAACTCCAGAAGAAGAGGCCGCCCCCACAGGGGTTCCACTGCTGCCTATGGGGCTGCAAGCTGCAGAATCCTTCTGGCAAGGGATTATTTTCCTGGAGTTGAGGAGACTACTTTCTTCAAATCACCAGATGTCTGCAGCCTGGCTGAGCGGATGCTGGCTCGCTAAGAGTCAGCACTCGTTGGAATCTGCCCATAAGAGAAAGGCTCAGCCATGCTTCTCTAAGATGCGGTCAGCAGCCAGTACGATCTGTCAATCACTGGTTGTGGCCGCCCTCGGGACAGTCAGGAAATCATTACACACAGAGTTTGGTAATTCTAAGGCATTAATAGTGATTTCTTCGATATCGTAGTTACGATATCGTAGTTATGATTTTTGAATCTTTATTTTCTAGAGTTACCCACTGAAGTACTTACAGATTGTTTACAGATTAAGTTTATGATGCGAGGGATCTGCTCAAAATAACGGGGTGAGAGAAAAGGTGGGGGAAAGAAGACACAGATGAAGTGAGGACTGGCTGTGAGGAGGACGTGAGGGCTCGTTACGTTCTCTCTACTTTTCTGTGCTCAAAACATTTCACAATAAATTTCTTGAAAACTAAATCATCACCGGAGCTCCTGGGTGGCTCAGTCGGTTGAGCGTCCGACTTCGGCTCAGGTCACGATCTCAGGGCTCGTGAGTTCGAGCCCCGCGTCGGGCTCTGTGCTGCCAGCTCGGAGCCTGGAGCCCACTTCGGATTCTGTGTCTCCCTCTCTCTCTGCCCCTCCCCCACTCACGCTCTGTCTCTGTCTCAAAAATAAATAAACATTAACAAAAATGTTTTAATTAAAAAAAAAAAAAGAAATCGTCATATCAGATTAGCAAACTAAAGCTCTCAAGTGTCACCTTTAGCTCTATCCAACACTCATAGCCCAACAAGTATGTCAAGGCATCAGGTCCACCAAAGAGGTCCCGACAGTGGCCCTTAAACACACAGTGGACATTTCTGTCAGGGATGAAGGCAAAACAAGCCGGCTTGAAATGAGTCACAGGGGAGGGGAGAAGCGGTCCCTGCAGAAGAAGAGGCGTGGACAGGTGGAGAGCTCACCTCTCTCGAGCCCATCGATGTTCTGTGTGTAGAGCCGCAGAAGCAGCCCCTTGTCGTGGAGCAGGCGGAGGAAATAGTGTATGACATTGGGCCTGTAGCTCCCGGGGTGCAGCTCCTTGGCCAGAGCGAAAAAGGGCTTGGGGTTGTGATGGAAGAAAGTGAGCTCGAAAATGGCCTCAGGGTATGGGAGGTCGTACCGCTGCAGGTTGCTGTACAGGCCGCTCCTTGGAGACCTGCAAGGAGGGGCAAGACGCCCTGAGCCCCGTGAGGCGGGCCGTGCAGCGGACCAGGGTGGCGAGGGAGGATCTAGCTAGGCACTGCAGGGCACCTGAAGTCCGGAATGCCGCTGGGCGTGCTGACGCCGGCCCCCACCATGACCACTGCCTTCTGGCAGGCTCCGGCTCGAATCAGCTCAGCTATGTCCTGGAGAAAGAGCTTCTCCTTGCCGTTGCCTCCGCTTCCAAAGATGCTTGAGGCACTAGCAGAAGAAGATATAGGTCTTCTTCCACCTGTAATGCTGACAGAAAAGGAGAGTGGCCAGGTGACTGTGACAGTCAAGCTCATGCTAGCCCTGCCATGACCCCCACCATGGAGAATGACCATACACTTCCCTCCTGTCCCCCCCAGATGATCACTTCCTCATCATCGATGACTACTGGGCTGAAAGAGAAAGAAGTCTCAACTTAAAAATCAAAACTTCTTTGGGAGCAAAAAAAATCAGGTCAGACCTGTGCAAACAAGGAACGCGTCACGTCTTAACTCCTGTTACCCAATGCCAGTGTGAAAAGAAGACGGTTGCTCACCAGAGGTGTGGGGGCTCTGTGGGGGGCTCTGGACACGCTCTCTGCAGAGCCATACACTGTAGCACACCCGAGATGTGACAAACAGGCAGTGACCTTTAAAGAAAGCTAAATGTCCCAGGCTTTACACCGAATCTTAGCAGGAGGAAAAGTGGTTCTAGAGACCATTCCAGAAAGAAACATGCCCTGGCAGCTAGGGATTCACACTGCCACAGAGACTTGATCTTCAACGTCTGCAGCTGTTCAGGAAGCTGCTCATATTATGCAGCTGCCAAAGGAACCCCACAACCAAGGTAAGGGGGTGGGCACACTCAGCCCAGGCTCTCTCTGCAAAGCACCGGAAGACTTCTCAAGTCACCCGCAGAAGCCAGGAGCCAAAACACTCACAGGGCTAAGTATCAGGAATAGGAGATGGTCTGCCATAGGAAAAAAGAGCCAGACACAATAAACAAATCACAGGCTCCAGCGAGGCCTCAGGACTTGGACGCTCAGAAAGCAACAGGAAGGGAAAACAAAGCAATACAACTAACACAAAGCCGATAGCACGGTCTGAACACATCCCACTGAGGCGAGGCTGCAGCTGTGGGAAATATGGGGCACCAGAGCCGCACCTCACATGGGCCTGGTAAGGCCTCCCGGGTTTACTGATCTGCCGCTCAGGCCCCTGCTTGGCGTCTAACCGAGCTGCATGACTCCTACATCTCCTGGCAACTCACCCAGAGTTCAGGGCTGCCAGCCCCACTGCACAGGACGCCTTTCTCACACCCCAAAGGCTGGCGGCCACCGCGTCTGTTCTTCCAGGGGAAGGCCCTTGATGACCCTTCCCCGGGACATCTCTGACTTCCGGATAGAGACTCCTCCACCCTGATGGGAAAAGAGATTCAACAGATGGAACCGACAACCCTCCCCAAATGAGTGATGAGTCTAAAGTGAATACAGACATAAAAACAGGAAACCGAGAGTGTTTCTTTTACTCTTTTGTGATACAGGCAAGAAATAAGCACCCTAAAAGCACATCTCAGATACACATCAGGACAATTCAGAGTGTATCTTCTAGGAGTGTGGCCCTAACTTACTCTCCTGCATGTTGTCTTTGTGTTCTTTTGCCCCTTACGAAACCAATTCAGGTCTCCCCTGAAGCTCTGTTCCCCACCCTAGCACAGCATACCCACCCCAGTGACACTTTCAGCCCCCCCGATGCCCGCGTACCTACCCCCCCCCCCCCGGTTCAGCCAAACAACCGACTCCCTAGCTCTTGTATATGCCCTAAAATCAGCTCCTGCCTGAATGACCTTTCTCCACCTCAGCATGTCCAAATCTCCCACAGCAAGGCCAGGACCAAATGTCAGGCTCCTTCATGAAGCCACTGCTGAACCCCAGTGAGCAATCACTTTGCCCTCGTCGGGCTCCTGCTCCTTTTAGGGAGACTGACACCCCTTCCTCTCCTGCAGTGACCCTGTGCTGCCTTGCACACTCCACTCTGGGGTCAGGGGTTTGCTTGCTGCTCACGGTCCACTTGCCTCTGTGTCGTTGCCTCTCCCAGCATACAAAGCATCATCTTGGTTTTCAAAAGAACAGATTTCTAAAAGGTAAGTAAAGGGAACAAGGAACATGACAAAGGAAAGCGTGCAGAGCTGAGGGCACCCAAAGGAGAATCAGAGCCCTGGCTCTGATGTCCCATCATCACTCAAACACCCTGAGCCTCAGAGGCTCAAGTCAAGAGCAGGAAATGATTCTTTACAATCTTGCTTATTAAGAAGATCTATAGCAGATCTTTCCCAGCAGAAAGTACAGAAAATACAGTAGAGAACACAGTGCTTCCCCTCCTCCCCACACTCCTGCAGAGATGCCCACAGACCCTAAAGGACGGTCTGCTGCATCGGAGACTTGCATGAAAGCACCTGTCAAGCAGTTCTTCTGAGTGCAAGTTGAGGAGGTTTCCAAAGGAAATTTTCTAAAGAAAACTGGCCAGATGGTCGGGAAGAAAAGAAAATCATCTGGCTCAAGCTCTACCTAGTAAACACCCCACTTTACACAGCATCTAAAACAACTCTTCCCCTATAGTCTTCCTTCAAAAAATTTACTACATTCCTCCCAAATGCAACTTATTATAAGAAATACAAAAGGAATTTAAAAAGTTGTAATATGGGGCGCCTGGGTGGCTCAGTCGGTTGGGCATCTGACTTTGGCTCAGGTCATGATCTCGCTGGGTTTGTAGCTTCGAGACCCACGTCAGGCTCTGTGCTAACAGCTCAGAGCCTGGAGCCTCCTTCAGGTTCTGTGTCTCCTCCTCCCTCTGCCCCTCCCATGCTCGTGCTCTGTCTCTCTCTGTCTCTCAATAATAAATAAACGTTAAAAAAATTTTTTTAAAGTTGTAACATTGTGATTTAGAATAAATATGTTTTTGGTCTTCATCCCCAAACCCTTGGAGTCTCTAAGAGAAAAGGGAACATCTTCTGTTACAACAGTTGGTCTCCCATCCTCAGTTCCTGAAGTCCCTTCGGAGCCATGAGGGTGAAGTGGGTGTCCTGTTCCGCATAAACAGCCCCTTTACACCACAACTGGGTTTGTGTCCATGAGGAGACTTTTGGAAGAGCCCTAAGGATGGGGGCTGGGTGCCAGGAGGAGCCAACTATGATTAGAGGGTTTGGAGCCTCCATAAAAACGCAAAAGGAGGGGGTCCTGAGGGCTTCCAGGTTGGTGACTCACGTGCAGAAGGGTCCAGGGACCCTTGCACACCTCACCCTATGTATCTCTACATCTGGCCGTTCATTCATATCCTTTAATATTCTTTGTAATAGACCTGCAATCTAGTAAGTCAACTTGTCTTCCAAGTTCTGTGAGCTGCTCTAGCAAATTAACAGAACCAGAGGAGGGGGTCATGGAAACCAATTAATAGCTGGTGAGTCAGAAGCACAGGAGACAACCTGGATTGGAGTCTGAACTGGGGGCGGGCTTGTGGGACTGAGTCCTTCACCTGTGGTGCTTTCTTCAGGCAGGTAGAGTCAGAACTGAGTTACTTTGGTGGGACACCTGGCCAGTACAATAAAGGTTTCTTGGATAAATGAAAACCCCCTGGGTATCTATTAAACTCCTCACCAACATTTAGTAGCTGTGTAAGGTTGCATCAAGTAGATGTACCATTACTTAAGTATTAATTCATTATTGGGCATTTAAGTTAGTTTCTTAATAACTGTGGGCCTTTAAGACATTCCCATATGTATATTCAATTTCTAGGCAATGATGTAAAGGAAACCTGACTGACACGCGGTGGAGACGAACAGGAGGAGCTCTCACACGCACCCCTCACCACCCCCCCCTCCCCCCCCCCCCCCACCCCCTCACTCCCCCCCCTCACTCCCCGCAGTCCTTTGCATTCCCAATGGGGAAAAAAACCTGGGCTTCACAGCCCAGAGTGAGGAAGGAGGGTTTTCTCCCCTCCCTCTCCCCCAACAACCCAGCCAATGAGGGACCATCACAGCCCAGCCAATGAGAGGCCAGCCCAGCCCAGCCAATGAGAAGCACTACACTCCAGCTCCCAGTTTATTTCGGAGGACTTTTTGCTTGTAACAGACTTCCCAAGCCCCATCCCCCTTCCTCTGTAAAACACCATTTCTCTCCTCTGTGCCTAGGACTTGCCTATGGTTTTGCCATAGCTTTCTAGTCTTCATTTGGAGTTCTCTGCTATTCCTGAATAAATCCATTTTGCTGGCAATAACTAACATTTTATTTTTAAGGTTAACAGCAAAGATCCCAAAATGTACAATTACTGCATGGGGAACAATAAAAATGTATATATCTTTAGACCCAGGATTTCCACTACTAGGAGTTTATCCAAAAAGTGAGTACAAACAATGAACCTCGGCATTATTCCTAATAACTAAATATTACAAACTACTTAAATAAGAAAATTATTAAATACATTATGAAGCATCAATAGAATGGAATTCTACAGATCCCACCCCCAACCTAGGGCAGGGCGGTGCATCCTCAGTTTCCCCAGCAGGGACAGAGGCAGTGGGAGGAATCTGAATGGTCACCAAGAAGCGGAGACTAGATCTTGACCTCCCTCTGTGGGGACTGGAGCAACAGTTCCCTCCTCCTTGACCCTAAGCCCTTTCTTGTAAGGCGCGACAGGGCCTGGGGAGCTCTTCGTTGGGGCAGATCTGGTGGTTCCAATAAAAAGTCATACAAAAAAACAGAAACAAAAACAAATTAAAAAAAGGAATTCTACAGATCAGTATAAAAGACTGAGAAAGCGTTTATGTGTGAGATGAAAGTAACTCCCGGGGCGCCTGGGTGGCGCAGTCGGTTAAGCGTCCGACTTCAGCCAGGTCACGGTCTCGCGTGAGTTCGAGCCCCGCGTCGGGCTCTGGGCTGATGGCTCAGAGCCTGGAGCCTGTTTCCGATTCTGTGTCTCCCTCTCTCTCTGCCCCTCGCCCGTTCATGCTCTGTCTCTCTCTGTCCCAAAAATAAATAAACGTTGAAAAAAAAAAAAAAAAGAGAGTAACTCCCAAGACATATTGCTAAATATAAAAGGCAAGGTACAAAGTGTCAACTATGAACATACAAGTGTTGCTTATACACATCAAAACTACCCAGGAGAAGGGGCGCCTGGGTGGTTCAGTTGGTTAAGCATCTGACTTTGGCTCAGGTCATGGTCTTGCCATTGGTGAGTTCGAGCCCGGCATCAGGCTCTGTGCTGACAGCTCCGAGCCTGGCGCCTGCTTCGGATTCTGTCTCTATCTCTGCCCCTCCCCTAATCGCACGCGCTCGCGCGCGCTCTCTCGCTCTCTCTCTCTCTCTCTCTCTCTCTCAAAAATAAATAAACATTAAAAAAGAATTTTTTAAATCCCGTGAGAAGAAACAAGAAACATGCCACGGCGGCCTCTGGAATATCCACTGAGCTGCGTGAACAGGAACTTGACATGTCAGGTTCTGCAGTGCCCCGCCGCGCACGCAGGGAAAGCACGGCGCCCGCGCTCGCCGGGAACTGAACCGCAGCCACTCGCCTGCGCGGAGGTGCTCGTCCCCACCCTGGGCCCTGCCCGCCGCGCCCCACCCCAGAGGCTGCCGGCCCGCGCCCACCGACCGAGGCCCACTCACCTGCCGGGCCCCAGAGCCTGAGGGCGCAAAGAGCAGGCCGAACCCACCGTGCCATGTCCCAGCTGCTCCGCCGCCCGCTCGCGACCTTGTCCCCGAGGGCCACGTGTCCGCCTCCGCCGCGCGCCCCTCCCCGCGAGCCCAGGTTGGGATGGACGCCAGGTGGGGGCGGCTTCCTAGCCTGCTGAGCTCCCGCCTCTGGCCCTGGACACCAAACCAGGAGCCTGCATTTCTCTAACCTGCTGTCCCGCCGTTTTCAATCAGGAGGGTGATGGTAACATTTGGCGAGCGCTTCCTACCGCCAGGAGTTACTGTTATTATGGTCCCCGTTTGAGACGAGAAACTGCTGGTCACAAAGGCCGAGGCCACAAAGCCTGTCGATGGCCCTCCATCACAGGGCCACCAGGCCCTCGTACTCAAGGGCACAGCCAGCTGCGCGGGAAATCCGGTACAAACCCTGCAGAGAATTTCTTCCAAAGCAAGGGCGCGGTTACCCTGACAACCAGCGGGCGCCGCAGGCCGCGGGGACGCTCCCGGCCTGCCTCGCGCGACGCGGCGCCGGAAGTGAGTGAGCATTTCCGGTGGCCATCCCCGCGGCGCTGACACCTCCGAAGTGCGGCTGTCCCAGGGTCTTCCTGCCGTCATGAAGGACGTACCTGGCTTTCTGCAGCAGAGCCAGAGCTCCGGGCCCGGCCAGGCCGCCGTGTGGCACCGTCTGGAGGAGCTCTACACGAAGAAGTGAGCGCCCAGCCGAGGGGCCCCGGGCCCCAGTGCTGGGAGAGCGAGGGGGCTGCCGGGGAGGGGCGGGACCTTGTGGACTGAGGGTGCCCAGACCCGTGTGGGGAGAGTGGGGGCAGGCTAGGCCGGGGAGGTGCGCCGAGGAGCCCGGGGCGGCAAGGCTGTGGAGGAAGACGGGGTGACAGCCCCCGAGGACTGAGGAGCAGAGCCATAGGCACAGTGTTGGGGCCTAGGGTTCCCTGCCTTCCTGACTCAGGGGCTGGGACTTGGGTTTCTGAACTCCCTTCCCCTGCTCTTATGAAAAGCGTTCAGGGCTTTGAAGGCTTTCCGCCCTTGATTCCAGTCAAACAAGCAAACACCGTTTCAGGGTCAGGCTGCCATCCGTGCCGAATAACAGATCCTGGTGCCTTGCACTTGCCCCGTATAGTCGACGGCCTCCGTGCCGTTTCTCAGCGGTCTGCAGCGGATAAACCAGAAACAAGTGCACTTTTAGTTTTTTCCCCTTTTGATTCTGCAAGCGGTTACACTCTGCTTTCAGCCGCTTCTCCCCACTCCCGGTTCCTACTTGCCATTGCACTTCATCTTGGGCTTTGTGCCCCTAAGAAGAGCTCTGAGTTTGAGTTTTATAACGAGATGAGTTTTATGACAAATTCTCTGTTGCTCAGCACTGACCTCTTAAGTGGCTAGAATAATTTGCTAGCATTGTTCCACAGGAGAGCACACTTGCTGTGATAACTTCCCTGTTAAGAACCCTAGCGTTGAGCATAATGCCTTTTACGTAGAAAATGAATACATGTTTGCATGATGTTCAGTGGCCTTCTGCTATTAGCGTTTTTGAGAGAAAATTCTTAGTGTTTGGCAAATAATTGCACTTTGTATTTTTCAAAGCTTTTTTTTTTTCTTTTCTTCTTTTTTCTTTTTTTTTGTGCATTCTTAAAAATTAGAGTTTGGTTTCGAATGTACTATCGTTTTTCCAGAGGTTTATTGATTTGCCCATTTGCTTTTTTAATTTTTTTTAAGTTTATTTATTTTGAGAGAGAGAGAGAGAACACAAGCGGGGGAGGAGCAGAGGGAGAAGGAAAGAGAGAGAATCCCAAGCAGGCTCTGCATTGTCAGCACAGAGCCCAATGTGATGCTTGAACTCAGGAACCCTGAGATCATGACCTGAGCCGAAATCCAGAGTCGGATGCTTAATCAGCTGAGCCACCCAGGTGCCCTTCAGTTGCCCATTTAATCCTTCATTCATCCCATTTACAGGAGAGGAAACAATTTCACCTAAACTCCTTCCCTGAGATGCGCAACTACTAAGTAGAAGAGCCAGGATTTCAGCTTATATATGTGTGATCCCAAATTCTTGTTTTCAGTCAAAGCTCACAATAACTCTTTGAGGTAATCTAAGATATTCTCCAGGGTGGCATCACCATTGAACAGCAGAACCAAGAGAGGAACACAGGTTTAGTAGCATCTGTGTTAGCTGTCTTCCTGTTACAAATAGAAACCAGTTAATATGTGTTATGTGATAGGACCATCAAGGCTGAAGGTGTCTGTGACTGGATATTGGTTCATAGGTCTTAAGAGCCTTATGTTTTTCAGGTTGTGGCATCAACTGACACTTCAGGTGCTTGATTTTGTGCAGGACCCATGCTTTGCCCAAGGAGATGGCCTCATTAAGGTAAATGATCTGCCATGCTAGGTCAGACTGTATAAACTTGCTCAAGGACTTTTAAAAATAATAGGTGGGCTTTGTAGTAATAACACACTATAACTATTCAGCAGTCACTGTACGTCGGGTAGTCTCATAAGGACTTTGTACATTTACTCGTTTATTCCTCGTGACAACTTGGGAGATAATCCTACTTACTTGATGTAGAAGCTAACACTAAGGGATTGAGTAATTTGCCAGATATCACAGCTAACAAGTGGTAGAAGAGGCTTCAAACACAGTCTCGCTTCTTCTGAAATCCCAGCTTAAAATGCCGTCTTATAGCATAGCATGCCCTGTATCTTACTGTGCTTTTGGAAACTCATTCGGAAATAGAAAGTTCAGAATCATTTGGGGGGTAGGGTAGGACGTAGTGGAAGATAACCGCAGGAATCTTACGGGTAGCGGTTGATCGCACCTCTTCCTCCACTCCCACGGATTCTGCTTGCTTGCCCAGAGGCTTTCTCTTGGGTAGTGTGGAAGATCGAGCCCCTTTCCTGCTTCACTTGGAGGTGGGGAGGTTTGGGGGGAATCCTCTGTAGTGTAGCACTTTTAGCATTTGACAACAGAAAAAGGAAAGAAAAATATTCTCTGCCCCAGCCTTCCCCACACTCCCTGACAAACCCCCACCAGTTGTTCACTGGTAGTTTCTTCCTCTTGGAAACCTCTCGCTGACATCTTTCTCTTTGATGCCTTTCTCTTGGATTCTGAAAGAATCCGAGATTTATGCCTGCATGGAAACCAAAAGGTAGTTCGTGATAACTTGAGTTATTTGCCCTGGATGCATTACTTTATATGTGTTTACAGTGAAGCTTACCACCTTCTTACTCCACGACTGGGGATCTAAAGATTTTCCTGTGTTTTATATCTGCCAATTGGACATTTTACTACTCAAAGGAACTTCTATTCATCTGTAAACCTAAAGATTTTGCTTGGCATTCTGTCTTCTGGATTATGTGGAAAAAATGATAAATTAGAGCTATCTTACAATTTGTTTCCTAAGGTTCTATATCATAGCAATGGACATTCATGATTATTCCTCTCCAACCTTTGCTTTCTTGCCTTTAAATCACTTTCTACCCGGAGCAAAATATTTCCTCAACCCCATGGTAACGTAACACTTAGGTCAGCAGATTTGAGTTTACTATTTCAGTGGGCAAGTAAACCTCTAAAAATTGTTGGGACCCAGCCCAGCTAACTTTCAGAGAGATAGTATTCATGAATTTGCAGTCACCAGAAGTAATTTTGAGTTTCTTTTTTCTTTGGAGGGGTTTGTGGTTTAGGTAATTCCATAAATTAAAATGGGTATCAGAAAAGTTGAAAATACTCTCTTATTGGAGAAGATATCTTTAAAATAGTCCTTTGTAATGAAAAAGCCATTTTATTTAGATGGCTCTTTGCTGGGTGCCAGATTTAAATAACTCACTGGCTGCTTCAGGGACATTTCCCACCCACACACATCCCCCCCCCCCCCCCGCACCAGGTTTTATTGAGAAATAATTGGCATATTTCTCTTTATTATTAAGGTATACAATGTAATGGTTTGGTATATGTTTATACGGAAAATAACCACAGTGAGTCTACTAAACATCCATCTCACACTTTTTTTCTCCTTGTGATGACATTTTTTAAGTTTATTTACTTTGAGAGTGAGAGAGCACAAGCGAGGAAGGGGCAGAAAGAGGGAGAGAACCCCACACAGGCTGCACGCTATCAGCACACAGCCTGACACGGGGCTCGATTCCACAAACTGTGAGATCGAGACCTAAGCCAAAATCGAGAGTTAGATGCTCAACCTGCTGAGCCACCCAGGCACCCCATGTGATGGCTACTGTTATGATCTGCTTTTCTTAGTAACTTTCAAACGTACAACACAGTGTTGTTAACTATAGTTACAATACTATAAGTTATATCCCCAGGAATTCTCTTATAACTGGAAGTTTGTACCTTTTGACCACCTTCACACCCATTTCTTGCACCCCCCGACCCCCTGCCTCTGTCAACCACCAATCTGTTCTCTGTATCTATGAGGTCAGTTTTTTAATATTCCACTTAGAAGTGGGTCATACAGTATTTGTCTCTAATTTATTTCACTAAGCAAAACACCCTCCAGTTTCATTCATGTTGTCACAAATGGCAGGATTTCCTTCTTTTTATGGCTGAATAATATCCCACAGTGTGTGGGCATATACCCACATTTTCTTTCACGGGGACATTTCCATCTTTCTGTCTTCATAACCCAGAGGAACTGTGGACTCTACTTATCCAAGTTGACCTCATCTTGAGGCTCCCTCTTCCCACTTTGCCCACATGGGGTGCTCCGTTTGCCCAGTTACCCAGCCATAGCTCAGAAGTCATTTAGCTCCCCTTCCCTGTGACCAGCAAACCTCTCAGACCCTCTGTCCACCCTAACTGCCGTTGCTCCCTCGCTCTGTTCCCTCCCTCCCCCCGCCTTCCCCCTAGTCTTGTTATAAAGCAGAAGTGTGAGCATGTGTTTCCACCGGTTCAGATTTGACCTCAGGGCAAGGACAAGCCCCAGTGCCTTCCTGTCTGTGTCCATCAGAGTGCTGCTAACACATGCGCAGTGTTTTCTTCAGTGCTTCTACACGTTTGTTCCTGCTGGAATGTTCTCCCAACTGCCTCCTCCCCCGTACCAAATCTGTTCACCTGTCTAACTGCTCTTCCTTCCCTAAAACTCAGTTATCACCATTTCTGGAATAACTTTTGGAACCTCTCCTTTGGGTTGGTCCACCTGTGTGCTGTTTTTTTTCCTCGCTTGTAAACTCACGATATTGCCAGTTCTTTGTTTACGAGTCTGCTCTCCTCAGCCAGAAATCCTTGAAAGCCTGTCTTTTATTTTACATATTCTGTGTTTGCAGTACCTGGCAAAAGGTCTGAGTAAGTGATCAAGTGTTTGCTGAATGGCTTGTAAATTTGGCAATATAGCCTAAAATCTTCTAAAATCTGAAAGTTAGTGAATCTTTTAAACAGATAGTTTGTTTTGCTTAGAGTACTTTGGAGAAAGAATATAGGAATTGGTCTTTATGAGATCCTTATAGGTCAGGTATCTAATTCCAAAAAAAAAGCACAGCTGTCTTCAGTAATCCATTCGTGATTAATAAGCCCAAATATGGGTCTCCTATCAACTCGCAAACATTTCTGCAACGCCTGCTATATGGTGGGCATTTTGGTTGTTTGATTTTGCAGAATGAAAGACATCCTGTAATTACTGTGCATGTTTTGGTTCCACAGCTTTATGAAAACTTCATCAGTGAATTTGAACACAGGTAAAATACCTTTGTCAGCTTTTGACTTTGAACATGGAAACATTGATACTACTGACACTCAAAAACCGGTGGTTTTTATTTCAGGGTGAATCCTTTGTCCCTGGTAGAAATCATTCTTCACGTAGTTAGACAGATGACTGGTGAGTCTGACTTTATTTCATAAAGGAGCAGATCCAAGTGGTAATTCAAATTCTTTGGAAATGTAAGTTAATTGAACTTTTACATTTTGATAGAAAATACCAGATTCTAAGTTAGGTTTTTATTATATTTACGGTCTAACCCTAAAGGTTATCCTACCTAAGTGTCCTCACTGGTAGGAACCGGAACCGGTCTCTAAAGATACTGTGATGGTGGCTCTTCTCACATTGTTCTGCCTTTTCTAGATCCCAACGTGGCTCTTACTTTTCTGGAAAAGACTCGTGAAAAGGTAAATGTGAAGCCTGGGCCAAGACTTTTAGAATACGTGTGACTTACAGCTCGTGTCTGTGGTCGCTGTGCACACCTTTTAGAGACTACTGTGTCTCTGATCATGTCAGTTAAGCCAGTACGCAGATGGCCTTGCTTTGTTAGTCTCCTGCCCACACTTCTCAGGTTCTTTTGTTTCTGACGTCTTCAGGTGAAAAGCAGTGATGAGGCAGTGATCCTGTGTAAAACCGCAATTGGAGCTCTGAAATTAAACATCGGGGACCTACAGGTTACAAAGGTAAGGTTGCCATAAGAGATTCCCTTGGGTTTAAAAAGTTGTTTAGAAGGGCACCAGGGTGGCTCAGTCGGTTGAGCGTCCGACTTGGGCTCAGGTCTCATGGTTCGTGAGTCTGAGCCCCGCATCAGGCTGTCTGCTAAAAGCATGGAGCCTGCTTTGGATCCTCTGTCTCCCTCTCTTTCTGTCCCTGCTGTGCTCACCTTCTCTCAAAAATTAATAAACATTTAAAATAAATAAATAAAAAGTTGTTTGGAGCTATAGGAGAAAAATCCTTTTTTTTCCATTTTAACTTTTAAAGTAACTTTAAATTCTAGAAAAGTTGCAAAAATAGCACAAAGAACTTTCCTATACCCCTCCCTCACACTCCCATTGTGGACATTTCACTTCTTTGCCGTATTACTCTGTGTGTGTAGTTTTTGTTTTTCAAAACTATTGAGGGTAACTTGCTGGTACGAGGCCTGTTCCCCTTGAAAGAGCACTGTCCTGGGTGAGCACAGCCGTCAGCAGGACGCATCCAGACAGCCTCAGACTGTCCCCGGCACCCAGGTTCTCACTATCCGGGTGTCGGCCCACTTACCATGACAGGTCATATCGTACGCTGCTCCTCCACCCTCTCTGCCTCCTCATCATTGTTAAGTTTCCCGTCTCTTTTTTATTTTAATTTTAGTGCAATTTGGGAGACAGATGTGGATAGGAGTGGCAGTAAGACCAACTTATGTTGTCAGTCCTCTTTGTTGAACCAGAGACTACATGTGTTTATTTTGGTCTTGGTTTGGGGTTTTTTGGTAACCATAATATTAAAGAAAATATCAGGGTAAGTGTTAATGTTCTCATTGCCCTAAAATAATACTACTTATTGTTTCTTTTTTTTTTTTAATTTTTTTTCAATGTTTATTTATTATTGAGAGACAGAGAGTGGGCAGGGGAGGGGCAGAGAGAGAGGGAGACACAGAATCTGAAGCAGGTTCCAGGCTCTGAGCTGTCAGCACAGAGCCCGATGCGGGGCTCGAACCCACGAGCCGCAAGATTGTGACCTGAGCCGAAGTCGGAGGCTTAACCGACTGAGCCACCCAGGTGTCCCTGTACTTACTGTTTCTTATTCCTGCCCAGTCCTAGCCTGCATTCATACTTACTACATTTTGCTTGGAAATATTTAAGGCGTGTTGAAATCCATAAAGTACTATAAAGAATGCTGTCGTGGGCATCCACGTGCCCTGCCCAGCCAGGGAGTGAAGCAACCTGGGAATGGAGCTGCCAGGCCCCCGTGCACGCTCCTGCACCAGCAGTGCTCCCGCACACGTGCTTGGTGTTCCTCGTACTTGTGTGTTTCCTGATGCTCACTAGATGGGGATGTGCAGGTCTAAGTGATGTGTAGTATTGTTTTCAGTTGGTGGCTCAGTGTGAGGTTTGAGTCATCGTGTTGGTGCCTGGGACCAATTCGTTTTTACTGTTTGGTATCTCACTGTGTAACTGTCTCATAGCCTGCATATCCAGTCTCCTTCCTATGGAAGGGATTCAAGGTTCTCTTTTCTACTGCGAATAGTGATGTTAATTATCAGCATTTCTATGCCTGGTTCCTTGTGTACATGGGCAGAATCTCACCGGGACATATGCCTGGAGGTGAGGCTACAGGTATAAGGTGTATACCCTCCACTTTTACTAGATGTTGCCAAACTTTTCTCCAAGATAGCTCGCACCCCCCTAGCACCGTACGAGCACTTGCAGAGCTCCGTATCTTCGACACTTGGTATTTTCAGACCACTTAATTCTTGGCGATCTGATGGAGGTGAAATGCCATCTCATTGGGGGTTTAATTTGCATTTCTTGATTGCTGGTAGTTTATTGACCACTCCGTTCATGTCTCCACTTCTGTAAATTGCCATTAACATCTTTTCTTTTGCTCATTTTTTCTGTGTTGCTTGCCACTTGTTGTTTCATAAGAGTTCTTTATATAACTTTGGCCATATGCCCTCGTGGGTTTCACGTGCAGTAAATATCTTTTCCCAGTCTATAGCTTGTCTTTGTTCTTTTTTCTGTGTTTTAGGTGAACTGACGTTTTCCATTTTAATGTACTCAAATCTATCGATCTTTGTGGCTTATGCTTTTCATCTCGTCATACATTTCTTTAAAAATGTCTTAAGTTACAAAGAAAGGTGATCTTGTTTCCTGCACGTAGGAGACAATTGAAGACGTTGAAGAGATGCTCAACAACCTCCCTGGCGTGACATCAGTTCACAGTCGTTTCTACGATCTCTCTAGTAAATACTATCAAACAATCGGAAACCACGCATCCTACTACAAAGATGCTCTGCGGTTTCTAGGCTGTGTCGACATCAAGGATCTTCCAGGTAACATGGGGCCGTTAGAGTCCGTGTCGTGAGAGCTCACTCTCGGGGCGTGGTAGCAGGCCTCAGAAATTCCTCCAGTGTATCTATCCCTTGTTGAGGAAAGCCCACGTGGTGATAGGCTGGAAAGAGCCATGAGAGTGTTAGTTTTTACAGGTGTCTGCCTTCAGCGTTGAGTTGAGATGAGCCTGCACCCTATAGCCCTTCACCGTCCCTTCCCCAGTCTTCCCGGCTCTCTGAGTCAGAGGCCTTGGTGAGAAGCGCAGCGATGCAAGTCCCTCGACCCCTACAGCACGAAGGGCGCGCCGCCACCCTGTACCTGAGAGTCGTGTTCCAAAAACCGCACAAGACCCAGGGGAATAACTTACTTACGAAAATCACTTGCAAAGCAAAATGAACAATGAGTTTTGGGGAAAGTGCGAGGAGTATGTGTTTAAAGAAGAAATTTGAGCCTCTTGGGTGTTTCTCACAGTACACCATTGAAGCTGTGGAGACCAGCGACGCCTAAAGATGTTAGTGCAGTTTTTAGATGCAGTTCCTGCAGCTCAAGAAAAATATGTTGGAAAGCACAGCTGATGTGGTCAAGAGAATAGGGAGTTGTTGTATGGGAAAGGAAGACTGTAGTCTGAAAAGAGGCCGAATGAGGGGACTTTAAGATAAATGAGAGGTATCACTTCCATAGGAAACAAGAGGTATAAGGAACCTGCTACTCCAGGAAGTAGATGAGCTGAAAATGTAAATCGATTCACTTATTTAGGTAGAAATAAGTGAATGAATGTCTTTCCCACAAAACCTGTGTATGCGGTTCCAGGTATAACTTGAGCTGATATGGTACTTTAAAAGAGACGACTAACGTTAAGGCTTTGTGATATAACCATTACAGGGAATGGTTTCTTTTTTATGAGAGTTTTAAAGCCAAGCAGGACTGATTCTTGTAACTGGGGTGTCACTGGAGATGTGTTGTTGCCGTAGTGTCTGAGCAGCAGGAGAGAGCTTTCACGCTGGGACTAGCAGGACTTCTTGGCGAGGGAGTTTTTAACTTTGGAGAACTCGTAAGTGGACCCTGGTCACAGATTTCTTAACAAGGGGGAGACTGATTTCTTTGCCAGCTAACTGTCTCGTCCTCACAGCTCATGCACCCCGTGCTGGAATCACTGAGGAACACCGACCGCCAGTGGCTGATTGACACCCTTTATGCCTTTAACAGTGGCAACGTAGAGAGATTCCAGACCCTGAAGACCTCCTGGGGCCAGCAGGTCAGCCATGGGAAGGACGGCTGAGCACTCCTACATGCTCCTGGCTCTCCTTCCTTGCGTCTGTTTATTTAACAGATGTTGACTTGCACCTTCTACACGCCAGCCGCTGGGGAGACAGGAGACTAAGACGAGCCAGTCTTGCTCTCATAGAGCAGGTGGTTAAGTGGCTAGTTAGAGTAGTAACTCAGCTACTCTGATAGAATAGGGGAGTGTCATCTGGGCGAAAGGGCTATCACAGAGGACTGCCCCAAAGAAGCCATGCTCTGTGTCTGACCTTAGGTGTGAGTGGAATTTAGCCAAGGGAAGAATATGAGAAGAGTATATTCAGCAGAGGAAAAGGAAGCTTTTAGCATGTTGCTGAATTGCAGTAGGGTATGTGAGGCTCAAGTGAGTGAATGATGAGAGTCGGGGAGAGCCCAGGGTGAGGGAAGGCAGGACGGTCTGCGCAGGGCAGAAGCAGTGGATGGGAGGAAGGGGTCAGTGCAGGGGATGGCGGGGCAGTCAATGCAGAGGAAAAGAGGTAGCAGGGGAGAGGGCGCCGGGCAAGGAGTGGAGCCTCTGGGAGGTGTGAATTAGGGAGGAGAGGTGTTTAACAAGGACCTGAGCTTTAATAGTAAGTTTATTCTTTTTCAAATGAAACTGTGAGAAGCAAAATTGCTAAAATGTTCATAGTGATAGGGATCATGGTTGTATTACTGTTTCGTACTTTTCTAAAGCTTCAGTTTTCTCAAAGTTCAAAATAAACTTGTAGAATTCACACATAACAGAGCCGAGTAGATACAAACGGACTGTGAAGAGGCAGAAAGCAAGTCCAGTCGATCCTAACTGTAGTCTGTATTTTGATCTCTGAAAGAAAAAATTGTGCCACTTGGAAAGAAAGATGGCTAGCCGTAGAAAGTTAAGAAAACTAGAGCCGTGTGCCTGCGGCACCTGTCTAGGCAGCAAGAGCCCATCTGGGGCGAGTGGGCTCTTTCTGAAGAGCCTGACCTGTCCAGTTCCCTGCTGGCTCTGCCTGTGTTGGGGTGTGAGTTCCTAAATGTTTGAATCCGGTAACCCCTTCTCCTTTCTTGTCTCTGTGCTCAGCAGTGACCTGTGACCTACCTGTAGGGTGACTACAGGTCACGCAGAGGGCATGGTTCTCATGATAAGGCCGGTTTTCATTATAAATTAATAACCTGCTCTTTCAGTTCAGAACAAGCCCCTGGAGCGTAAGGAGTGTGTTCCTCAGAGGCTCCCCTTACACAGAGCTGACGGAGCAGGCAGTACACTTGGACCTGCTCAGGCACAGGATGGGTCCTTCCCTGCCTTTCTTTGTGCCAAGTCACCTGGTGTCTGTAAACCAGGTGCCCCCTGGTGTCTGTAAACCTCGTAAATGCCTTGTGTGGGAGCATGACATTTCCGGGGTGCACCTTCTAATGGTTTCCTAAGAAAAGTGAGCCTCCGTGATCTTCAGCGTAAGGTGTTTGGACCTGCAAAGATTCTTTGTGTTCACTCTGTTGTAGAATTTCAAAGCCCAGGTTGGGTAACTGATGCTTTCTACTTTACAGCCTGACTTGGCAGCCAATGAAGCCCAGCTTCTGAGGAAAATTCAGCTGTTGTGCCTCATGGAGGTAAGCAGGCACCCAGGAACCGCTCGCTGTGTGAACGACTGCCGTAAGCTAAGTGTGGAAAGCGTGTTCTTAATGAGATACACGACTAACCTAAAGGAAGAGTTTAGTGTGTGGTTCACTAATAAGATCTAGGTTTTCAGAACAAGTATTGACAAAAACGTTCCTATCAGTCAGTTCTCTGACAATTTCTATTTGGAAAAGTAGTTAACAAGCAAAAATTTTTTTTCAGATGACTTTCACACGACCTGCCAATCACAGACAACTCACTTTTGAAGAAATTGCCAAAAGTGCTAAAATCACCGTGAACGAGGTACAGGTTATTGGACTCTGGATGGTCCAGTGGTACAGCTGCTACCTGGACGGGTCAGGGCTCCTGTGAGCACGGCTCCCTAGACTCCAGACCACAAAAGACAGTGTCTTGTTCCCCCATATTTCAGGGCCGGCTGGTGTGTACTCGCAGGCCTCGGGGTGTCTTACACGAGCCCCTCTCTGCACAGGTGGAGTTGCTGGTGATGAAGGCGCTCTCAGTGGGGCTGGTGAAAGGCAGTATTGATGAAGTGGATAAGCGGGTTCACATGACCTGGGTGCAGCCCCGCGTGTTGGATTTGCAACAGGTAATGTGACTGGAACACATAGTTCACCTTTGTGGGTGTTTTGGATTGTGTCTGTGCTGTCTTAGTTTCGCTTGGATGGCAGCCATTTAGGAAGAAAGCGGTATTGACAAAGGGATTTCAGAGAATATCTTACTGCTGTAGGGACTGAGGGTTTTTCAAAGAACCGAATTTAGTGCAAGCCTGGGGTTTGAACCCTGCACTTAAAAGCTTATCGTAATAACAGGGCTGGTTGTGCTGATGCTGCCTTTTAATCTTCAAATTGGTGCTCTGATCAAATGCGTTCCTAGTTCTGTGGTTTGAGCTCAGATCCATCTTGTTCGTATTTGCTTTAAATTTAATCCTGTGGATTTCCTCTATTCTTGCCTGTTTTCTTTCATGCAAGTTTTTTTTAATGTCCTGGTGATAAGAATTGACTGGGATAAGCCCGTCTCACGTAGCCCACTCCCCCAGCTCCGATGCCCTGTTTATTAGTGCTGCCCTAAAGAATTGGCTGGAAACGTACAGCCGCCCTGTCGGGTGCTGTGATTCCCAAGTGTCCTAACACCGTGTGGTCCTGGTTTGCCTCAGATCGCGGGCATGAAGGACCGCCTGGAGTTCTGGTGCACCGACGTCAGGAGCATGGAGATGCTGGTGGAGCACCAGGCCCACGACATCCTCACCTAGCGCCCCCACCTGGCCCGTGTGTGGCAGCTGAGGCCATCTGCATTTAATGGGGGTGGGGGGTGGGGTTGTGTTTGTGGAACGGGAACCGTTCTTCCTGCTGTGAGAACGGGACTGTCACCGATGGGGTGCGCGGCCACAGATGGAAGCCTCCTTTGTGGAGGTCTCCTGTAGCCCGCAGTGGGGAGGGGTCATCAGTCTCTGGTGACCAGGCAGGCGCGAGCGTGCACATGCCCCGAGGAGCGAGAAGGCGCCACCCTGAGTGCGTGGGGACACCACTCAGAAGTTCGTCTCCATCCCATCCACCTGTGTGAATATCTCTGGTGTCGTTTGAGAATGTTCCTGTAATAAACGCACTTGTTTTGTCCTTTTTGTGGTTCTCTTTTCCTCGGTCTTAGCTTTGATGTCAAGCCTGGGCCTGGAGAGATTAAAACGCGGGAGATGGGAGATAGGGCTCGGTGGGGAGTGGGCCTCGGCCCCCCACTCCTGCCCTGGGCAAGGGGCGTCTCTGCACACACAGGGCACAGGGCAGAGCCAGGTGCAGAGGGCCGTGGGCCCCGTGGCCAAGAGAGCAAGTCCTGTCTGCTGTGGCTCAGACATGGTGTTCACCCGATGCCCACCCAGCCAGCCCTCAGCCCCGTGCTGAGTGTGCGGGGGGCGGGGATGCTCGTACACAAAGAAGAATCACCAGTGACCACTAGGTGAAGGGAAGGGTTTAATGCGATTCTTTCATCCTGTGCCTGGAGCTGGAACCACAGAGCCTTCATGCTGCCGAGCTTCTCTTGTAGCTCTCCAGGTGGTGTAAGACCCAGCCTGCAGGAATCAGGAAGCTGAGGAACATCACCGAGAGCCCGATGGCTTGCTCCTGGGTGAGGGAAGCACGGGTGAGTGCACTGGGCCATTACCAGGGTCGTTCCCAGGTCATCGAGGAAGGCCATTACCTGCCCCTCTGTGCCCGGGTCCTAACCAGAGCAGCAGGTCCAGAGTTACAGGCATCCTGCCCCGCCCCCTCTGCTCCGGTGGGACCCTTGGCCCAGCCCCAGACTTCCTGTGCGTCAGATGGAAGAAGCCTGCGGGGTGCCAGCAGTGACCACTGTAGTCATCAGTTTGGACAGCTGCTGCGGAGACCAGGCTAGCAGCCCTGGGCTCCAGTCTCTGTGGAACGGGACCTCTCATCTTAGCCCCCTTCCCCCCCACCAAGAGCCTGCCTGGCCAGGCCATGTGTCCCTCGACCTTGAACTCCTTCTGACCTTGCGTGACAAGCACCCTCACTTCCAGTTACCAGGAGACAAGAGCATGTCCGGTGCTGTGCAGGATGGAAGAGGTTCGGGTTGTGTAAACAACTGCAGGGCCCTTTTCCCTAAATGGTGGTCCTGCTTAGAAGCCTGGATGGAGGAGAGGGGACCCCTTGCACTCTGTGTGCAGGTGTGTGTACGCACACCTGGAGCCAGGTTCTGGAGAACCAGCCATATGTCCCCTTCACTTGGTTTCCTCCGGAAGGAGAGCCTGGGCCCAGTCATCGCTCCCTGTTCCTAAAACAGAGTCAGATGCCGGGCTGGACTCTTCCTCTTGGCTTCACCTCCCAGCAGCCTCAGCGACGCTAGCCCAGAGCTGGGCCCTTAGGCTACACCTACGGTCTGACCTTGGGCAGATGACCTTCTAGACCTTGGTTTATTGACGCTGAAAACAGGTCATTGTCTGCTCTCCTGCAGCCCCAGGGTGACTGGGGTGCATGTTTCCCCTGTGTGCTTCCTGTGTGGGCCTCCAGGCAGCCCACTCTTCCCCTTCAGTAGCGGTGGAGCCAGAGTAGACACCGAGCGCCCTTCAAGCTCAGCGGTTAGCACCCCTCATTTGACAGGAGGCGAGTCGGGGCCTGAGAACAAACCCTCCCCTAACTAACTCCGCTGACTGCTTTGGGAGCCTGGCCTTCAGGTAGTGACCGCAA
This sequence comes from Herpailurus yagouaroundi, assembly GCF_014898765.1. Taxonomy (NCBI): domain Eukaryota; kingdom Metazoa; phylum Chordata; class Mammalia; order Carnivora; family Felidae; genus Herpailurus; species Herpailurus yagouaroundi. The sequence goes on along the minus strand of NW_024412655.1, from coordinate 1,136,346 downwards.
GGACCCTTCCTGGAGTGGGGACACTGTCCCAGACACGGACTGAGTTCTAGCACCAGGATCACCTCCAGAAGCCGCACCCCCGAGAGGACATTCCCCCTCTCCTTTACCAGCCTGGCCTTCTGTGCCCTGCCCCCAAACCTGTCTCATCTTCACAACAGCGCAGGACTGCCCACTCCACCTGCTCGGGTCAGCCCCCCTGCTGCCCTGGGGGTTCTTACCATGGGAGAAGTGGGTGTTCTGGCTGGCTTGGCGGAGACGTGTGCCTTGGGAAGCACCCAGCCGCTCCGGGGGGCTGGCAGCAGCCTGCTGGCGGAGGCTAACCTCAGCATGGCCGTTGAGCCGAGCTCCTCGTGTCCAGCAAAGTTCTGCACTTGGGCTCGGCGTGTCCTCTGCTCACTTGGGTGTTGGGGCTTTTTATAGCTCCGGGGGAGGGGGCAGGGAGCACTACAGCTGTCCCCTCCCGTCGTGGTGCTTTGGCAGAAAGCACGCCCGCTCAGAAGTGGGGAGAGCCAGCGCGCAGACCGGCAGCTGCCAGCACTGCCCCTGCCGTGGCCCCCGTGGTCTTCGGGCCCTGTGTAGCGCAGGCAGACATCACCTGGAGAAGGCCTTCATTCCTCTGAGAAAGGCGCTCGGAGAAGCAGGGCCAGGGAGGTCAGGGAATTTGGGAGCGCAAGAACGGAAAAGTGACATCATTTCAGAGTGAGCCTTAAATATCTGGGGTGTCAGCTGGCAGGACGGTGCATGGAGCTATTTTTAAGTTCTCTTGACTTGGGAGTTCCCGGCGGAGCTGCCCAGCCTCCTCGTCCGTGACCGATACAGCCCCACTCCACCTGCGCGCGGCACTGGTGGGTCAGAGCAGCCTGGCTGCTGATTTCAGTGGCACTGTCACTAATGCTGACAGCTTTGTTCCGAGACTAGACAGTCACCGTTGCACCATCGTTGCACTAGGCATGGCACACGGTAGATCAGCAGATACTTTGTGCACGCCAGTTCGGGGACGGGGAGGTGGCGTGGGGGCGGGGGGTGGGCAACACTCAGGCCCTTGCCTCCTGGCCCACATGCAGGTAAAGGCTCCCAGGGCCAAATGTCCTGGGTCCGCGCTGCCCACCAACCCTGGGGTAGTGGGCCTGTAACCCACCCACAAGCCCTGTGTGAGCTCAGAGCCTCCCTGCCTCTCTTCCCTTCTACAGAGAATGGGTCACTCGTTTCTTCCCACAGCAAACATCTCCTGGCAAATCTGTTCTACTGAGAGAGTGTTTCACACCTTCTCTCTGTACAAACCCTCCCCCCTCACTGGAGACCCTGCTGCTGATTCCGAGAGAACAGAAGTGACCAGATACGACCCGCTGCTCAACCCCACTTCCCGTCGACCAGGAGTGCCGTGGCCCTGAGCCCCAGGGGGTCACATGCCAAGGTCACGTCCCCAGCGGCCTCTCCAGCCCTTCTCTCCTAGGTTGCTGGATGCTGAGCCTCTGCTCTTCCTTCCACCTTGTCCGGATCTTGCGTGACCCCTGACAGCCCCAGGACTTTCGCTGTCTCTCCACCCACCTTCACGCCTCATCTGGCCTTGTACCCCGGCGGCTTATCCGTCACGATATTTAGGATGTACCGACGCCAACCCTTACCCCCTCTTTGGTGGGGTTCCTGAGGCTCTACAGTGAGTGCCCCACCCTGTCCCTCCCCAGCTGCTCAGCCCAAATGTCTGAGCACCACCCTTGTTTCCCTCGGGTGCTCACGCTCCCACCAGGTCACCAACATCACCACACCCCACCCTCCCCCCGTACAACCTTGAATGTGTCCTCTGAGACTGTCCCACACAGTGGCCAGGACAGCCCTTCAGGAACAACCAGGGCCTGCCACTGCCACTGCTCAGCGCCGCCCCCCCCCCCCCCAGAGACTCCACCCACTTCCTTCTCATGGCCTCCAAGGCCTAAAGGGTCTGACCACTGCCTGCCTGGTCCCAGCCACACCTCACTCCCACCCACACTGGTGCCTCAGCCTCATGTTTCCAAATTAGTCAGGCCCTGTTCAAACGACCTCTCCTCAGACACATCTTATTGGTTGGTGGTCTGCTTATGTAGCTGGAATACAAGCCCGATAAGGGCAAGGACTTTGTTGGGCTCATCACAGAACTGTTGGGGCCTGGCAGATTTCCAATCAATGTTGGAAGGATAGGTTGGGGTGTGGAAAGGAGGGATGGGAGCGGGGCCTGGATGGATGGGGTCGGGAGGACAGGTGTAGTTCTCATGTCACAGCTGGCATCGGCTTGGATTGAGAGGGGAAACTGCAGGGCTTTACTCTACTGTCAGCAGGACCTTGATTACTGTGGACGGCAGTAAAGGTCACAGCCCAGACCTGATCAGTGTGGGCACAGGCCAGTCGCCGAGAAGCAGCAGGCCATCTGACCACATCGGTCCCTCAGCCCCCAGACTCGGCTGCGGTCACCGTCCTCACCAGGTATGATGACACCCCAATCCGCTTGTCTACAAACGGTGGGTTGATGATCCGAATACATCGCAGGAGGATCCTAGTTTCGCTTTTGTCCTTCCCTGGAAACCACCCTCGTTCCAACTGTGGGGCTCTTTTCTGGGCGCCCCACCCCGCCTCCCACTGTCTCCCTGTGCCTTGGTTTCCAGTGAGGAGCCAAGTCCCTGGAGGCTGGAGGCGGGCGTGTGTCCTGAATGTTATCTCCAGCAGCTGGGTCCCGATGTCAGCCTTAGGCCGTGGGGGGCTCTGCCCCTCCTCTAGAGTAATCCCTTCCACCTAAACCTTTAATTATAGGTCCAGTCAGGAATAAGGCTGCGGGTCAGATGATCAATCATCCAGCCTACGGTGTTTCTTTTTTCACAGAAAAGACCTGCTGTCCCCAACCATCCAGGCGTGGTTGTAAGGAAGGCCTTCTCCGTCCTTCCCAGCTCAGGAGGCGGGGGGGGGCGGGGGGGGGGGGGGGCATGTGCTACTGTGCTGCAGGATGGCAGCCCAGCACCAGATGAGAAAGGCCCTGGTGAGGGCTGGGACAGGGGAGCTGGGGCTGCCCTCCAAGGGAGAGAGATGTCCTCAAACTTTTATGCTACACCAGCTTTCGCCTTCAGCTCCTTTCCATCCATACCCTCCATGCCTAACCTTCCCAGCCTTCCCGAGCACAAACCTGCCTCCCTCGCTTCTGTGTTCGCGCAGCTTCCGGGGAGCCCACCACCTGTAGTGGTGGGCTTCAGGCCTCAACCTTACTGGGTTTTTAGTCCCAAGAACCACCTGTTCAAAACAAACCCTGCACAGATCCCTGCCGCCCCGACCCCACACAGATGCTACTAGAGGTGGGGAGCCTGGCATGGCCTCTACCTTCATTGCTCTGTGGCCACAGTGCTTCTGCAGAGCACTGCCCTGTGTCCTGGGCTGCCTTCTTCCACCTGGAAGGAAATGAGACAACCCATGGAGAAGGGTGTGGTGGCCAAGTTGGGGGTCGTATTGAACAACAAAGTAAAAGGCTCTGAGGGCTGGAGGGTTGGATGAATCCCCTGTAACAGCAGGAGAAATCATGGCTTGAAGAGGGAGCGGGCCCAGGGTTCGGGACAAGCCAGGCCTGTCCCTGGCCTGTCCTGGACAGAAGTAGCATCAGGAAGAGCTCCCGAAGGCAACACAGAAGTACCTCTGTCTCCCGAATCCTCAGCCTCGTGTCCTTCATCCAGCCACATCCAGCATGTACCTATCTCTGCCCTCCACCTGTCCCTGCTGCCCCGGGGACACCCGTGCACACCCTCCCTCTCAAAGCTGCCAGGCCACCTGCAAGGTCTGGGGTAGACATGTGGGCGCATGGCACCACCCTGTGTCCATACTCGGAACCACAGCAGCTGCTGGAGAAACCAGAGAGGCACTGACAGCGAGACAAAGGTTCTTAGCCTCAGGGACCCAGAAAAAAATGCACATGCACGCAAACATTTGCATATTGTTTTTCTTGCATTGGAAATCTATTTCATCACATAAAACAGTGGTTCTCAAAGTAAGGTCCCTGGACCAGCAGCATCAGCATCACCTGGGAACTTGTTAGAAATTCTAGGGGCACCTGGATGGCTCAGTTGGTTGAGCGTCCGACTTCGGCTCAGGTCACGATCTCACGATTCATGGGTTCAGGCCCCCTGTCAGGCTCTGTGCTGACAGCTCAGAGCCTGGAGGCCGCTTCCGATTCGGTGTCCCTCCCCCCCCCCGCCCCTCCCCCATTTGCTCTCTCTCTCTCTCTCTCTGTGTCTCTTTCAAAAATAAACATAAAAAAAAAAAATTCTATGATGGTCCCAGTGGCCTGTTACAATAATCTTCCCACGAAATTCTGATGCACAGACAAGTTTGAGAACCATTTTATGTTATATAAAAACTGGACGCTTCATGCTATTCATTCGAAACTAAATGTACACCCCGCCACCTGAGAGGGCTCAGTGGGGTAAGCATTCAACTTCGGCTCAGGTCATGATCTCACAGCCCGTGAGTTCCAGCCCCGCGTCGGGCTCTGTGCTGACAGCTCAGGGCCTGGAGCCTGCTTCAGATTCTGTGTCTCCCTCTCTCTCTGCCCCTCCCCTGCTCGTGCTCTGTCTCTCAAAAATAAATAAACATTAAAGATTTTTTGGGGCGCCTGGGTGGCGCAGTCGGTTAAGCGTCCGACTTCAGCCAGGTCACGATCTCGCAGTCCGTGAGTTCGAGCCCCGCGTCGGGCTCTGGGCTGATGGCTCAGAGCCTGGAGCCTGTTTCCGATTCTGTGTCTCCCTCTCTCTCTGCCCCTCCCCCGTTCATGCTCTGTCTCTCTCTGTCCCAAAAATAAATAAACGTTGAAAAAAAAAAATTAAAAAAAAAAAAAAGATTTTTTTAAATAAATCTCACCCAGGCTGCAAAACTCAGCCCTTTCCTTTTACCTACAAAAACACACTTCCACTAAGTAAGTAGAGCAGGATTTGCTGAAAACTTGTAGTTCAGGGGTAGAGAATCTTGCGGGGGGGGGGGGGGCAGCGGCCTCTTCCTACATCCCACTCTTGCACTCACTCCCCGGAAGCTCAGCTCTCAGGCCCACCCAATGTGGGATACACGCACAGAGACACTGGTGCTCAGCAGTCAGCAGCTCACACCCCCACAGTCCTTGGTGTGATCGCTCATTTTATGTGTCAGCTCAAGTGGGCCATGACGCCCAGATACCTGGTCCAACATTATTCTGGATGTCCCTGTGAAGGTGATTTTTGGGCGAGATTAACATTTAAATGGGTGGACTTTACGTAAAGCAGATTACTCTCAGTGGTGTGGGTGGGCCTCATCCAATCAATTTAAGGCCATAACAACAAAAACTGACCTTCCCAAGCAAGAAGGAACTGCCAGCAGATGGCCTTTGGACTCAAACTGCCAGCCCAACCTGCACCGTTTGGACTTACCAAGTCTCCACAATCACAGGAGCCAATTTCTTAAAGTAAATCCTCCCCACCCCATCTCTCCCCCTACACACACACAAAAACCCTGTTGGTCCTGATTCTCAGGTAGAACCCTGACTAACACAGTCAGCAAAACTGTGCCAGAAGAGAAGCCCTTTAGGTGTTTTGTCCTTTCACCTTTGGCAGTGAAAATAAAACTTTATTACACTTTCTTTTCTCTAATGCACACCATATTAAGCGATGCCTAATGCAGCCCAGACACGTCATTGATGATAACAGCAGGAACATTTCATACCATCGTTACCTGACATGTAAGTTTCTCTTGCCGTGTAACGAATCGTCACCAACCTGGCAGCTCAGGACAGGGCGCTCACTGTCTCCGTGTTTGCGGAGCCAGCTGCCCAGGTGTGGGTTGCTGGTCCTTCGCGCAGGTCTCACCAGCTGACATCAAGGGGTCACAGGGCCACGATTCCCGTCTGAGGCCCAGGGTCCTCCGCCGGGGTCACTGCTTGTTGGCAGGATCCAGATCCTTGCGGGGGTAGGGCTGAGGTCCTGACTGCTGGCCGGCTGCCGGCCGGAGACTGTCCTCACCGCCTAGAGGCCTCCCTCAGATCCTTGCCACATGACTCCCTCTGTAAGTACTTCACAACATCCTGTTTGCTACTTCAAGGTCAGCAAGAGAATCTCTCATTTCAAAATTTTCTGGCATTTTATTTATTTTTTTTTAATATTTATTTACTTTTGAGAAAGAGAGAACAAGTGGATGAGAGGCAGAGAGAGAGAGAGAGAGAGAGAGAGAGATTGAGTCCCAAGCAGGCTCCACACTGTCAGCACAGAGCCCAAGTGGGGCTCAAACTCAAGAACCGTGAGATCATGACCTGGGCCGAAATCAAGAGTCAGATGCTTACCTGGCTGAGCCACCCAGGAACCCCTCAAATTGTTCTGGCATTTTAAAAGTAATTTTTTAAGAACAGTTTTAGATTTACAGAAAAATTCTGAAGATAGTACAGAGTTCCCATATAACCCACATCCAAGTCCCCCTATTATTAACATCTTACATGATGGTTACTTTTATGTCTCAACTTGAATGAGCAGTACAGTGACCAGACATTCAATCAAAGGTTTTTCCAAATGTGTCTCTGAGGGTGTTTCTAGATGAGATTGACATGTGAATCAGTGGACTGAATGAAGATAACTCTTCCCAGTGTGGGTGGGCCTCATCCAATCAGTTGAAGCCTTGTTTTGCTGTTTGTGCCGGTTTGTTTGTTTTGTTTTCTTTTTTGAGAGACAGAGAGAGAGAGCGCGAGCAGGTGAGCAGCGGAAGAAGCCAAGAGAGAGGGAGACACAGAATACAAAGCAGGCTCCAGGCTCTGAGCTGTCAGCACAGAGCCCAGAACACTTCACCGACTGAGCTACCCAGGACCCCCTGTGGGTTTCTTATTAATGCTGTCCCTTCCCTCCTCCTGCCTGACTGTTTGATCTGGGACATGGGTCTTTTCTTGCCTTCAGATACAAACTGAAACATCAGCTCTCTTAGGGTTACAAGCCTGCCGCTTTCAGAATGGAACTTCACCACCAGGTCTCCTGGGTCTCCCACTTGTCGGCTACAGATCTCGGGGATTCTGTTTCCACAATCATGTGAGCCGGTTCTTTATAATAAATCTATATCTATAACCATCTATATCCTGTTAATTCTGTTTCCCTGGAGAACCCTGACACGATTGGTGCATCATCAGAAACTAAGTAAAGTCCACACTTTATTCAGATTTACTCAGTTTCCCTCTAATGTCCTTTTCCTATTCCAGGACTTCACCCTGGACCCTACCCAGGACCCCCAGGACATTCAGTCGTCATGTCTCCTGTGGCCCCTCGGGGCTGTGACATCTTCTCAGACTTTCTTTGTTTTTGATGACCTTGACAGATTGGAGGACGACTGGTCAGGCATATTGTAGGATGCCCCAGTATTGGAATTTGTCTGTTTTCCTCGTGGTTAGGCTGGGGCTATGGGGTCTGGGAGGATGACCACAGAGGCAAAGTTCCATTTTCATCACATCATGTCAGAGGTACACAAGATCCACCTGACTTGCCACCGTGATGCTGACTCGGATTGCTGGGCTGCAGTGTGCGTGTCGGTTTCTCTACCGCGGTTTGCTCAGTGTCCCCCTCCCATCCTGTGCTTTCTTTGGAAGGAGGTCCCTCTGCACAGCCTGCACGTAAAGAGCGCCACCTCCTGAGGGTAGAGTATCTGCATAAGTTATTTTTAATTCTTTTGCCTGGGATATTGTCTCCCACTTATTATTACTTTTTATTTTTATTCACTTGTTATTGTTTATTCGGTTATTTATATCAGTATGAACTCATGGGCTTTGTTTTATGTGTTGGATTATAATCAATACTACTTTATTATGTTGCTCAAATTTTTCCAGGTTTGGCATTGCGCGGAGTTCCTTCTTTTGGCTCCTGTGTCCTTTCAGCATACAGAGCCTTATCAGTATAGAGCTTGCTCGTTTTTTTTTCATTTGTTTGTTCTGGATACTTCCTTACTTGCTCGCATGATAAAATGCTCCAGGCTCATCTTGCATATTTTCTGCCCCAGTCCTGAAATAAGCCAAGAGCCCTGATCCCTTTTATTGGTTGACTAGCACTAGAAACCAAGACCTGGGCAGTCAGTGGACACATGACATGTACTTGTCAAAATTCATAGAACTTCACAGTACAGAGTGAACATTAATGTATGCAAATTTTATTTTTTTAAGCTTATTTATTTATTTATTTTCAGGGAGAGAGCATGAGTAGGGTAGAGGCAGAGAGGGAGAGAGAATTCTACGCAGGTCAGTGCAGAGCCTGACGCAGGGCTCAAACTCACAAACCATGAGATCATGACCTGAGCAGAGATTAAGAGTCAGATGCTTAACTAACTGAGCCACCCAGGTGCCCCTAACGTATGCAAATTTTAAAGTATCATTAGGATGTCAGGGACTCCAAGGACGGAATGCAGTATGTGACAGAAGAATCTAATCATATTCTACATATATGAAACAATCTCACTGAAGGGAGTGGGGAAAAGGCACTGACCCCAATAGAGTCTGTAAGAATAAAGGCAAAGAAACTGCAAACAGCATGGTGCTCTAGCTGGAAAAGTAGTTCCTCAGAGGGGTGCATGGGAGACAGATGTATATCCCCAAAGTATATAGGAACAGAAAGCCAACTCAACAGAAAATTCTAATGAGTAACGTAGCAAACTGCCTTCCTGGGTACACGGCTGGACTGCATTTCTGCCGGAGTCCAGCCCCAGCAGGTCCGGGGGTTCCCGAAGGATGAACGGCATCGGCGAGAATAAGAAATGGACACGACAGCAGTGCGTCCGACTGGCCGCCTTACCGTGGCAAGCCTGGCGTTATATTTGTTAGCGATTTCCTTGTAGCGTGCGTCACCTACGCTTCTCGGCTTTACCTAATTCTAAACACGTTCCTTTGTGTAATCGCCCATCAAGGAACCTCATGGTTATTTTCTTGTAACGTTCCCTCCTGGCCTTTGCTTATCGAGTAATTTCTTCATATTATTTTCATTATGTATCTACGTTTATTTATCTATAGTCTATAAAGCATTTGCTTTGCTATTTTCGTGAAAGGTCCTCTAGCTCTCAACACCTCGAGTGGAACGTTTACAGGGACATGACTTCTTCATTGTTCCTTTGAACTGTTTGCGGTAGAAGGAACAAAAGTATTCGCTTTGGTCTGGGGTGCCTGGAGGGAGCCAAGAGGGCTGGGAACCCACGCCTTATGCGCTCCCAGAGAGACAACGTATACCCGGGAACTAATGAACCATTCTGTACCTTAACCCACCGGGTCCAGTTACCATCTGGAATGCCTCCTGGGGGCCAAGTGGGCCTAGGGGTTGGAGCAACTCATAGCCATAGAGACATTGCTTTGTTGCCGGAGTGGGGCTTTCGAACCCGTGTGCCCCCCTCCCTGGCTGGGAAACATATGGGGCTATCCTTCCTTTAGGTAGGGGACGGGCAGGCCGGGGTGGCACTGGCTGGATAGAAGGTTTCTTTTTTGTCCTGGGGGTCATCCCCAGAAAATATCCCCGAGTTTGCCCCCATGGGTTTCTTTTGCATCATCAGTGCCAATTGGACCATGGGGATGGCCATGATGAGTAAGAGGAGGGATACCAGTAGCTTCCCATTCGGAGGGTCGCTGTGCGTTGCCCTTCCGCCGGCTGCCCGGGCTGTGCCATCAGGAAGGCTGGATGGATCGGCTCCCGGCACATTTCCCACCCCTTCCTGCTGTTAGGGTTGGCCACATGATTCTGAGTGGAAGTGACATGAATAAGCTCTTGACCTGACTGTACACATTTTCATGCATCGGGTTGTTTCATAGAGCAATGTCATAGTAGGGGAAGATGGGAATAATCCAGTTTTCATTAGCAGGGCACTGGTTAGATAACTTGTGGTCATCTCTACAATGATGACAGTGAAAAGAATGAACGATATTTACATACACCAGCATGGAAAGATGTCCAAAACACATTGGTTATTAAATGAATAAAGCAAGTTAAAAAGCATACACCATATCACATCACAATGGGATACTACTCAGCAACAGAAAAGGAACAAACTACCAAGCCGCATTACCGCATGGACGAGTCTCACACACTGAGGAAAGGAGCCCAGCTGGGCGCAATAAACTGCATGCCATCTCAAGGGCTGACAAACCATGTACGGCCTGAGAAAACTCAGCCCACATCTTAGTCTGGTATCTCCTGTGAGTAAAGAATGTTTATTTACATTTTTAAATGGTTGAAAGGAAAGGGAAAAGGGAAAAGGGAAAAGGGAGGGGAGGGGAGGGGAGAGGAGGGAAGGTGAAAAGAGGGACACCTTGGTGGCTCAGTTAGTTAAGCCTCCGACTTTAGCTCAGGTCATGATCTCACGGTCCGTGAGTTCGAGTCCTGCGTCGGGCTCTGTGCTGACAGCTTGGAGCCTGGAGCCTGCTTTGGATTCTGGGTCTCTCTCTCTCTCTGCCCCTCCCACACTCATGCTCTGTTTCTCTCTCTCTGTCAAAAATAAAAAAGTAAACATAAAGAAAAAAAGGATATATGAATAACACATTTAAAAATAAATAATATGGGGGGGCGCCTGGGTGGCGCGGTCGGTTAAGCAGTTAAGAAGTCCGACTTCAGCCAGGTCACGATCTCGCGGTCCGTGAGTTCGAGCCCCGCGTCAGGCTCTGGGCTGATGGCTCAGAGCCTGGAGCCTGTTTCCGATTCTGTGTCTCCCTCTCTCTCTGCCCCTCCCCCGTTCATGCTCTGTCTCTCTCTATCCCAAAAATAAATAAACGTTGAAAAAAAAAAATAATTAATAAATAAATAAATAATAGGGGCGCCTGGGTGGCTCAGTCGATTAAGCGGCCGACTTCAGCTCAGGTCACGATCTCGCGGTCCGTGAGTTCGAGCCCCGCGTCAGGCTCTGGGCTGATGGCTCAGAGCCTGGAGCCTGCTTCCGATTCTGTGTCTCCCTCTCTCTCTGCCCCTCCCCCGTTCATGCTCTGTCTCTCTCTGTCTCAAAAATAAATAAAACGTTAAAAATAAAAAATAATGAAAAATAAAATACAATGAAAATACAGTATATGAAAACTTGTGAGATGTAGCTAACTCATGCCTTGAAGGAAATTTATGGTTTTAAATATATACATTAGAAAGGGAGAAAAACTGGGGCGCCTGGGTGGCTCAGCTGGTTGAGTGTCCAACTTCAGCTCAGGTCACGATCTCATGGTTCGTGGGTTCGAGCCCCATGTCAGGCTCTGTGCTGAAAATTCAGAGCCTGCAGCCTGCTTCCAATTCTGTCTCCGGCTCTCTCTGCCCCTCCCCGACTTGTGCTCTGTCTCACTGTCTCTAAAATAAGTAAACATTTAAAAAAACTTTTAAATAAAAAAAGAAAAGGAGAAAAACTGAAAAGCAATGATCTAAGAATTCCTCTCAATAATTTAGGTGGAAAAATAGCAAATTAAGCTCCAAGAAAGTAAAAGGAATAAAGAAATATACAAGACTAAAAAAATAAATGGACAAGAGAGGGTTAACAAAGCCAAAAACAATTCAGGTATAACTATTCAAGACAAAAGAAGACACAAATAATCAATTTCCATAATGAAAAATGATGAACACAGAAGCCTAAATCCTTCAAAACATAAATGCTAAGAAAATATTAGCAAACCACAGTCGACAATACATTAAAAGGGCCACATACCACGACCAAGCGGGATTTATTCCAGGGCTGCCATGGTGGTTCACCACCCAAAATAAGCAGTTATGGTACACCACTTTAACAAAATGAAAGATAAAAGTTATATGATTATCTCAACAAATGCATAAAAAGCACTTGACAAAATTTAACACCCACTTGAGATAAAAATTCTCAACACAGTGAGTAGCGAGGAAACATACCAACAGAAGAAAAATAAGAACAATTTTAAGGTTCCAATGGCTTCACCAGTGAATTCTACCTAAACCCTCGTGCAAGGAAAACTCACTTGTGAATTCACTGGTGAATTTTGCCAAACTTCTGGGAAAGAAATAGTACTAACCTTGCACAAACTTTCCCAGAGAATGCAAAAACCATTTTTGTTAGTGAAGCAAACACATCCTTGTTCATCAAACTCGACAAGGACATTGATTTAAAAACTTAAAAAGCACAGGCAAACCTCTCCCTTGAACATACACACGAAAATTCTCGGGAAAATACCAGCAAGTCACACCCAGCAACGGAGGACTAATCAGCTCTGAGAAGGACCGCGCTGCAGGTCACAGACACACGCGGACGAGCCGCGAAAGCGAAAGCGACAGCCGCCACCTCGGTAGACCGCAGCCCTCCCCCCACCGCGGCCTCCGCCTGCTGGAAACCACGGCGTGCGCGCCCCCGCGCTCGGACACGCGGCGTGCGCGCCTACAGCGTGTCGGGCCCCGTTCCAGACGCTCAGCACGCGTGCGCGGGACGGACCGTCCCAACGCGGGACGACGAACGGGAGTGATCGCAGCAGTACTGAGGGATGCGGCGTGCTAGAGGGGGGTGTGGTCTGTGGGGGACACGTGGGGGACAGCGCCAGTGACCAGGGCCGGCCCCGCAGGCAGGGTTTGGTCACTGAGAACGGGCGCCTGAGCAAAGGCGGAAGGAAGCAGGGGGGGGGGGGGGCGCGCACCCGTCTGAGAGGCCCGCTCGGGTGGGACTGCAGCGCGCAGGTCCGCGGAGGCGCCCGTAGATTCCATTCTGGGGCACGTGGGGGACCACGCCGAAGGGTGTGACCTCACGTGGGCTTTCACGAGCCCACTGTGGCTGGTGTGCGGGGGCTCCGGCAACAGGCCGCTGGAGTTAGGAAGGGCAGCGTGGGGGTCGGGCGGGGGCGGGGGGGGGGGTCCTGGAACCGACAGAACGTCACGATGGGTTGGACACTGAGAGGGGTCCAGGGCGAAGCCGGGGCTCTGGCCCAGCGACCGGAACATCTGAGATGGCGAGGGTTACAGGTGAAGCACACTTTGGGAGGAAGACTCAGAATTCGCTTTGGGACACGACTGAAATTGCGGGACGCGGGGGTGGGCTGAGGTTGGAGTTTAGGAGAGAGGGTGGAGTTTGGGCGGAAACACGGGGGGGGGGGGGTGGTTTAAAGGCAAGAGTCTGGGTGGGGGTCTGAGGAGTAAAAGTGGGGAGGGGCAGCCAGGGGAGAGGGCACAAAGCCGGAGGGGGGCGAGCCTGGGGAGGTGGTGGGGAGGTACACAGAAGCTCCGCCTAGAGACTGGGGTGCAGGTGGGGTGCGGGGGAGGGGGGGTGTTTGCAGCAGGGGGAGGAGCGAATCAGCAGAGCATCTGCCTGCTAGTGGGTGGCCCAGAAGAGCAAGGGGGTCAGAAAGGCTGCGGGAGCCCAGCCCTGGGGCAGGTGGGGATGTGACCACCGCAGCGGGTGAGGGTCGCAGGTGCACAGGGTCAGCACAGGTGAGGAGCCAGGGGCCAGTGAGCCACGAAGTGAGCTTTGTGGCCCTCAAGGCTCCTGGTCACTACGGTGAGTGGGTCTATCAGAGCTTTAAACTAGATTACTTTTCAATAATTGCTCGGTGCTCAGTGGCACTGGCCAGACGTGGGGTCAGTTACAGTTTTGCCAAATGAGAACCATGGGAGAAGAGGTCCAGGACTGTCGTGGGGTGTGAGCGTGGGGGGCGGGGAACACGAGGGGCAAGGGCCAGTGGCATAGGATTCATGGCAGGGAGGTCCTGGTAGGTGAAGTAGTCCATGGGGAGTGAACTGGCAGTGGGGACAGGGCTGGGAGGAGCCACCTGGGGATGGGGAGAGGGCAGTGTGAGGGCCGTGGGGATAGGGGGTATTGTGAGGGTTGTGAAAAGGTGGGGGGGGGGGGGGGGGGGGTCCTTTGGGAGGCGGGGGGGCGGGGGGAGGGACTGTGGGAGCAGCTGTGGGTTCCGTCTGAAGGTTACCAGGGACCTGAGGGCTGAGGGCCAAAGATGGGACGGTGGGAAGAGAGGTCAAAATGGTGGAGGAAAAGGCGCTGGAAAGATGGTGTGCATTGACTTTGAAACAAAAGCTACACAGGAGTGAATTTGAGAAGACAGTGGTCCAGCAGTTAAAATGTCAAAGAAGCAAAGGAGAAGGGCCTGAGATTAGTGGACCCTGGAAATAGGGTGGCAGGTGATGTGCTGTGATGCGCGAGTTCAGAGCTGGGCTATTTGGGAGAAGAGAGAAGAAAGGAGGTGGGTGTGGGACAGCAGACAGGCCCAGCTGTGCTATAGGGTGGCTGCTGAGGGTTCGGGGAGGGCTTCTGGGGACTGTCCCCCACCTCCACCAAGCTCCTGAGGAGAAGACATGCCCCTGTCATGCCCCTGTCATGCATGGCAGGTGTCAACTGGGAGCAGAGACAGCTCCTAGGGGAGCTAGGACCCTGCCATTCGCCCCCACAAGCCACAAGTGTTATGTCAAGCTTCACTTTCTGGGGTTTGCCAGATGGGTGGTTTTCCCCTGTTATGAATAGCATGGTGAAATGTTGACATAGCTTCTTCAAACTGCACATGTCCCCTTTCCCTGAGATTCTGACCCTGACTTGGGAGAGCCAGACCCTCCTGGCAGGGGGTGGTAGCTGGGAAGGGCCTGTGGCCTCTGGGGAGTGTCATTTGAGCAGAGGAGGCAGAGAGTGCTCTACCTCTGTCCGCTGTGTGCTTGCTCGAGTCACATCGTGGGTCTTGTCGTGGGAGAGGAGAGGGTGAGCCATCCGCCCTTCACCGCAGGCAGCATGTGATCCTTAGGTGGGGGCAGGGGCCCCTCCCGGGTCTGCGATAGGAGGAGGCCAAGAGCTAGGCCTTGGGTGGGCTCCCCACGTGCAGCAGCTAAGCCCCAGGAACTTCCCTGTGTCTACCTCCTCCATGGCCTCAGCAGCCTTGAAAGCTCTCAAGGAAGGGGTTCTTGCCTCTATGTTTCAGGGGTCACCCAGCTCTTTGCTTCTGCCAGGCCTCCTGTTCTCTTGGCAAAGGTGGGCACCCCCTCTCATCCCTCTGGTGAGGCAACGAAGTGGGGTCTGTCCCCTAGAACTGTGGGTCCAGGCCACCTTTCATAAGAAAGCTGTACCCCATCCATAACCCTCCACTCTCCACCAAACCCTGCCCACAGAAGGCCCCAGGGCAAGACCTCTCCGCCAGCAGAGATCAGCAGGAAACTGGGAGCCAGGCAAGAGTAGAAAGCTGCCTTTCCCTCCCCGAGGGGGGTGCTGTGGCCAAAGGTTGGGAGCCCCAGGCTGGTGGAAGGCGCCCACTAGCTGTCAGCAAGGCAATGATTAATTAGGCCTGGGGAGGATTCCAGGGTTCTGACCAGCCCAGGCTCTGATGGGGGGGGGGGGCCCCCCCCCCCGGGGGCAGGCACCTGGCAGACACCTGCTCTCTGAAGGTGGTAAGGGTCAGTGCGTAAAAAACCTGATAACATTTTATGGGCCCTATTCTGCCAAGGAGAGATAGCATTGCTATTCTCAAGGACCTGCTAACAGCCCTTCCCAGATCAACGGAGACCATGTTTCCTGACCCATCTGGGAGAATGTGCTAATAATTAATCGGATTATAGATACATTCACTTTCTTTGTCTTACTAAACTGTGATAAAATACACACAACATAAAAAGTACCATCTTCACCGACTCCAAGCACCCAGCTCAGTGGCACTAAGCACATTCACATTGTTGTGACTCGCCCACACAAAGTGGGGGCTCTTTTGGTGGGGAAGAAGGGCAGAATGGGTCTTGAGCCAGCAGCTGGCAGGGCCTGCCACATCTGACTCCCTTTGGGGCTCCAGGAGGTCAATTGTGTCGGAAAGGTTGCTGGGAGGGGCGTCTGGAGGTGTGGTGATGCTGGGGCTTCTGTGCCGCCCCTCAAGAGAAATGTAGTCCAAGGACAGAGAGACCTAGCAGGGAAGGAGTGTGGGTATCAGCATGCAGGGGAGGGGGCAGTGAGAGGAGGCAGGGAGGGGCTGCAGAAGTGAACGGGACAGAACGGGTTCTGGGGGCCTCGGACAGGAGAGTGGAGGAGAGAGGACCAGAGGGGAATTTTCAGCTACTGCCCTGAGCTTAGCACTTCAGGCAGAGAGAGAAATTACCCAAAGAGTTTCTTCAAGAAAAAGGTTGCTCAGTGATGGGCATAAACCCTTGTGTTGCTCCTCCGGAGAAGCTGAAACACGGAACAACACTGTTTCTTGGAGGCTTCCAGGCTGAACTGATGGTTTCTGGACTGGGTGTGAGCCCTGAATCATGAGGCTATTCAGATGAATGTGGGTCTTGTTAGGGGATTCTTGGAGAATTGAACCTAACTTAGATAACCCGAGGTACCTCGACCTGAAATCGTCCTGCACCTGAGCCAGGGAACACGGCACCGGCACGACCAGCTGCTGCATCTGGAGGCAATTCACCCAGCGTGAGCCATAGCGGTCCCTGGATTACACTCAAGGTTGAGGGGAATAGTGGGTTGGAATCATAACTTTTTGGGAGAACAAACTTAGGATGGACTGTGTTCAGTCATGAGATTTAGGCCGGGCACATGGCCCAAACTCCCCTATAGCTGAGTGTGGCCCCGCGAGACAGTGGCCCAGAGAGTGAGTGGCAGTGACACGTGCAAACCCTGGCCTCCCCCTTGGAGGGAGGGGACGTGCCCTCATGTTTCTCACTTCCCATGGGCTTGGGGTGACATGGTCCTTTAAGGTGGCTGTGGGAGGGGGCAGCCCTGCCACTCACTGCTCAGGCCTTGCTGGGATCCATCACCCTGAGCTGACGGGGTCCAGACAGAGCCAGGCTCACCCACACCACGTGTGCTCACCAAACTAAGAAGACCCCTTATGAGGTTGCAAACTGGAATTAATGTTTTTAAAACTTCTTCAGTGACATATAATTTATATACCATAAAATCCACCCATTTAACGTGTATATAATCCAGTGGTCTTTAGTATATTCATAGAGTTGTGCAAGCATCACCACAGTCCATTCTAGAACATTCTATTGCTCCAAAAAGAAGCCCCTTACCCATTAGCAGTCACTCCCAGTCTCCCCTAACCCTTGGCCACCTCTAATCTACTTCTTATCTCTGTGGGTTTGCCTGTTCTGGACACTTCGTACAAGTAGAATCATACAATACTTGTCATTTGTGTCTGGATTCTTTCACTGAGCAACATGTTTTCAAGGCACCTCCATGTTGTAACATGAGATCATGACCTGAGCCAAAATCAAGAGTCGGATGCTTAACTGACTGAGCCACCCAGGTGCCCCTATGGTTCACTCTTGGCTGAAGATTTTGTGGGTTTGGATAAATGCATAATGTCATGTGTCTACCACGATAGTGTCACGTACCATAAAAATCTGTTCCCTCCTATTCATCCCTCCCTCCCCCCAACTCCTGGCAACCACTGGTCTTTTTACTGTCTCCATAGCTTTGCCTTTCCTAGAATGGCATAGAGTTGAAGTCATACTATGTAGCCTTTTCAGACTGACTTTTTTCACTTAGAAATACCCTTGAAGGTTCCCCCATGTCTTTTTATGGCTTGATACCTTGTTTCTTTTTATCACTGATTAACACTCGATTGTGTGGCTGTCCCAGTGTTTGTTTATTCATTAACCTATTGAAGAACAAATACTTCCAAGTTTGGGCAATTATGAATAAAGATGCTATAAACATCTGTGTGCAGCTTTTGTGTGCACATAATCTTTCAACTCATACAGATCTTGTACATATTTTGTTAGATTTATACCTAAGTAGTTTACCTTATTTGCTACTAATGTAAATGTTATGTTTTAATTTCAAATTCCAATTGTTCATTGCCTGTGTTTAGGAAAGCAAGTGACTCATATATATTAGCCTTGCATCCTGAAACCAAACAATAATTGCTTACTAGGTCCAGGAGTTTTTTTAACCTTTGGAATTTTCTACGTAATAATGTCATGTGTGGGGGAAAAAAAAGAGTATATTTCTTCCTTCCCCATCTGTATACCCTTATTTTCTTTTGTGGTCTTATTGCATAAGCTAAGACTTCCTTGGTTGATTAGGAGGGGTGAAAGAGAGTTTCCTTGTCTCATTCCCAGTCTTAGAGGGAAAGCATCTGCTTTCTTACCATTAAGTAGGATATCAGTGGTAGGGTTTTTGGCAGATCTTTTTTTATTAAGTGAGGAAGTTCCCCTGTATTCCTAGTTTGCTGAAACTTTTTCTCGTGAATTGGTGTTGGGTTTTATCAGATATTTTTTCCGTATTTGATGATGTGACATGATGATGTGATTTTTCTTTCTTAGCCTGTTGATGTAATAGATTACACTAATTGATTTTTTTAATATTAAATCAGCCTTGCGTCTGTGGATAAATCTTACTTGGTTGTGGTGTGTAATTAATTTTACACATGTTGGATTAAATTCGATAATACTTAGTTGAAGATGTTTGCATCTATGTCCATGAGAGATTTGTTCAAAAAAATATTTTTTGTAATGTCTTTGTCTGGTCTTGGTATTAAAACAATGCTGGCTTCATAGTATGGGCTAGGAAGTATTCCCTCTGCTTGTATCATCTGGAAGAGATTGTAGACCTGTTATCATTTCCTCCTTAAATGTTTAATAGATCACCAGTGAACACATCTGGGCCTTGCACTTCCTGTTTTGGAACATTATTAATTTGCGATTCAACTTTTTTAGTAGATACACACATAGTCATACTATCTACTTCTCCTTGTGTGAGTTCTGGTATATTGTGTCTTTCAAGGAATTGATCCATGTTATCTAAAGTGGCAAATTTGTGAGCATAGAGTTGTTCATAATATTCCTTTATTATCCTTTTAATGTCCATAGGATCTGTAGTGATGGCCCATTTTTATTTCTGATATTAATAATTTGTACATTATCTCTCTTTTTCTTCTTGGTTAGTCTTACTAGAGGCTTATGAGTTTTATTGACCTTTTCTAAGAAATAACTTTTCATTCTTTGATTTTTTTTCCTACTAACTTCCTGCTTTCAGTTTCATTGATTTCTGCTCTAATTTTTACTATTTCTTTTTTTTTTTTTCTGCTTACCTTGCATCTAATTTGCTTTTCTTTTTCTATTTTCTCAGGGTAGCAGCTTATATTATTGATTTTGGAACATTTTTCTTTTCTAATATATGCATGCAATGCTATAAATTTTCCTCTAAGCATGGATTTAGATGAATCTTGCAAATTTTAATAAGTTTTTTTTTCATTTTCATTTAGGCAGCAATATTTTAAACACTCTCTTAAGACTTCTTGTTTGACCACTGTGTTATTGGGCAGTGTGTTGTTTAATTTCCAAATATTTGGAGATTTGATGGATAAATTTCTGTTATTGATTGCTATTTTAATTCCGTTAAGGTATGTTTTATGGCCCAGAATGTGGTCTATCTTGATGAATGTTTCACATGAGCTTGAGGAGAATGTGTGTTCTGGTGGTGGTGGTGGAAGCAGTCAATAGATGTCTACTATATCCAGTTGATTGATGGTGTTGAGTCCAACTATGGGTCTGTCCATTTCTGAGAGAGGGGTGTTGAAGTTTCCAAATGTAAAACTGGATTCATCTATTTCTCCTGAAATTCATTAGTTTCTTCCTCAGGTATCTGACACTCTTGTTAGGTGCCTACCCATCAAGGATTGCTATGTTTACTTGGAGAATTAACCCTTTTATCATTATGTATGTCCCTCTTTACCTCTGATGATTTTCCTTGTCCTAAAATCTGCTTTGTCTTAGGTTAATAAAACTCCAGTTTTCTCTGTTTTATTGAGATATAACTGACACACTTACAAACTGTATGTTTAAGGTGTACAGCATAATATTTGATTTACATATATTGTGAAATGATCACCACATAAGTTTAGTTAAGATCCGTCATCTCACGTACATACAAAATAAGGGGGGGAAAAGGAAAGAAAGAAAAGAGAAAAGAAAAGAAAAAAGGAAAAGAAAAGAAAAGAAAAAAGAAAAGAAACCTTTTTCTTTGTGATGGATCTTTTAGGGATTTATTCTCACCATTTTTTATATATGCCATCCAGAAGTGTTCGTGGCAGTCACCATGTTGTACATTATACCCCTAGTGCTTGTTTATCTCATAACTGGAAATTTGTACCTTTGGCCACCTTCACCCACCCAGTTTCCTTTTGATTAGTGTTAGCCTGGTGTGCCTTTCTCTTTCCCTTTACTTTTAACCTATCTGTGTCTTTATATTTAATGTGGGCTTTTTGTGGACAACACAGGGTTGGGTCATGTTTTTTATCTACTCTGATAGTCTCTCTTTTAATAGGCATTTAGGTCATTTACATTTAAACTGATTATTGATATAGTTGAATTCGTATTTACCATATTTGTGACTGTCTGCTATTTTGATGCCTTTGTCTCTCTTTCTTGTTCTTTTTTCCTTCCACTCTCTTTCTGGCTTCTCAGGTTTTGAGTATTTTTATATTATTCTGATTTTTCTCTTCCTTTAGCATATCAATTATACTCTTTTAAAATGCGTTTGTGGTGGCCCTAGACTTTGCAATTTACCTTTACAATTAATCTAAATCTGCTCTCATATATTTTCACAATACCACTTCAGTAGTGCAAGTATCTTACAACAGGGTATCCCTAATTCCGACCCACCCCCATCCCCTATAACATTGCCATCACACATTTCCCTTACTCAAGAGCTATATTCATCCGATATATTGCTATTGTTATCCTGAATAAACTGATAGATCAGTTAAGTATAAGAAAAATAAAATATTTTATTTTACCTTCATTTGTCCCTTCACCAATCGTCTTCATTTCTTTATGTAGAGCTGAATTGTGACCCATGTCCTTTTTCTTCTCTCTAAAGAACTTCTATTAACATTTCTTTCAAGGCTGGTCTTCTGGTGACAAATTTCCACAATTTTTGTTTATATGAGAAAGTCTTTATTTCTCCCTCACTTTTGAAATATAATGTCACTGGATACAGAATTCTAGGTAGGTGGATTTTTTTTTCTTTCAACAATTTAAATATTTCATTCCACTCTCCTCTTGCTTGCATGATTTCTAAGAGAGATCTGATGTAATTCATACCTTTGTTCTTCTTTTGGTAAGGTGAGTGTTTTCTTCCCCTCTGCCTTCTTTCAAAATTCTTCTTTGAGTGAGACAGGAAGGCTAGAGAGGGCTGGGGCTGGATATCTTCCTTCCCTCAGTAGGTGAGGATGTATTAAAATCTGTATTGGATTTTGCACATGGGAGACCATGTGAACACCCTGGAAGAAGACCACCACCTACAACCACCTACAAGTCTGAGAGAAATGCCTTAGAAGAAACCAGCCCTGCTGACTCCTTGGTCTTGAGCTCGTAGCCACCAGACCTTCTGAAGGCTAAGAGACAGGACATCCACCGCCAGAACCCCCAGCATCCAAGGGTATAAAAGGAACAGACTCACTGCAATGAGAACCCTCATCAGACAAAAGGGGAGTGAGAACCATCCAGGCTGCCTGGCCAGCTCCTATTGGGTGGGTACAGAGAGGACTCCCCTGTTACACTAATTGACTTTGGAATGTCAAGACAACCTTACACTACTGGGATAAGTTCCGCTTGGCCATGGTTTATAATTATTTTTATACATTGATGGTTCTATTTGCTAGGAGTTTGTTGGGAGATTTTTTTGTGTCTATATTTATCAGGGATATTGGTCTTTTAGTCTTCTTGCGATGTGTTTGCCTGGTTTGGTATCAGAGTAGTATGGCCTCACAGGATGGATTGGGAGGTATTCTTTTCTTTTCCTTATTTTATTTATTGGGGGGGAGGGATATTCTTTTCATTTACATGTTTTGTCAGGGTTTGTGAAGGAGTGTTAGTAATGCTTTAAATATTTGACAGAATCGTTAGTGATGCCATCTGGGCCTGGCCTTCTCTTCATGGGAATTTTTCTATATTATTAATTCAATCTCTTTACTTCTTGTAGATCTACTCAGATTGTTTCTTTTGAGTCAGTGTGTTTGTGACTTTCTAAGAATCTGTCCATTTCATCCAAGTTATCTAATTTGTTGGCACACGAGGAGGGGGTCAGCTGTAGGTTCATTTTTCCCTCATCTTACCCATTCCTCCAGAAATGGTTCTTTCTCTGAGGTCAAGATATGAAGGGGAATGCTGAGAACAGGGAAGGAGGAAGCATTCTGCTGAGGGCACCAGTGCTCTAGAGCGAGGCTTTTCAAAGGCAGGAGAACTAAGGGGACAGGAGGCCCCGAAGAAGGAGTGGGCAGTGTGGGCAACTCCTGAGAGACCTCGTTCGCAGCTGCCGTGAGGACAAAATGCGGGAGTGAGGAAGAAATGATCAAAGGTTTCCTGGGTGGCAAGATCCCTGTGCGAGAGACCTTTGAGGAATTTCACAATGCAGTCTTAATTACTTGTTCAAGATTTCAAAACTTGTGCCCTTGGGAGTGGCCCTGCTCAGCAGCTGAAGCTGGGGTGACACAAGTCCAGTATCACTGCTGGCCACGCTGCCACCTGTATCTCCTTTTCTCACCTGCTTCTCCCTTTCTCTCTTGGCCTTCTCCACCCCCCATCTGCACCCGTACACCTGCTCCCAATGTCCCCTCCTCATCCCCATACTTCCGTGGCTCAGTTCGTGGCAAGGCTCCCTGATACCGGCTCCCATCATCAAAGCTTTTTCCAGGGCTGTTATCAGCAGCGGCTGAGAGTTTATGGGGTACAGAGTGCACTCACGGAGGGTCCATCTTAGGGTATGGGGATGACCTTGACATCCCCAAATCAGCGGCCTCAGGGCCCTTCCCATGCTGGTTATGGCAGATGCACACCCTCCCTCTGTCTGACATGCCCCCTCAGTTCCTCTGACAAAAGGAAAAGAGCATGCCTTTCAAGGAAGAGTTCACGGTCAGAACTGGAGTGGATTTAGAAATTGGGATGTTCTTGGTGACACAGAAAACTGTGAGGGGCCTTCCACAGAACTCGAGAGGTGGTGATAGCCAGTGCCTAGAATGGGCTAGGCTTTCTCCTCTCTGCCCTCAGCACTGACGTGCCTTTACCATGCCATTCTACAGATGAGGAAACGGAAGCACAGAGAGGTTACGTAGCATCCAAGGTCACCCAGCTATGGGATGGTGGAAGCAGGATTTGATCCCGACAGTCTGGCTAGGAGATTGTGCTCTTGATGGTGACACTTTCTGTCTGAAGTAATAATGAAAAGGAGATAGTGCAGTTGTAGAGAACTTGCTTTTGAGAAATTATACTGTGGAGAGGAAAATGAATGTGCATTTAGGGGAAACACAGCATGGGCCGATGTGGGACATCTCTCTCTGCCTGGAGGAACGTGTATGCAGTGCCTCAGGGTTGGAGTGGGGCTCAGTGAGGCGTCCACGGGGGGCGCACTGGGGTCTTTGCCAGTGAGGCTGCAACTCAGGGCCCTGCAATGCCCACCGAGCTGTGCGGGGCCCGCAGTCTGTCCACAGGCCGGGACACGCCCACACCTGCTGCTGTTTTGCCTGTGCAGAATCCCAGCACACTGCAGAAGCTAAGTCAGCAGCCCGCAGGTCAAGGGAGCTGGGACCCCATACAGAACTCACGACAGTCACACACACACACACACACACACACACACACACACACACCCCAACCTCTCCCAGAGCTGAGGCCGAACTCTGCTAAGGGCTTGTTCCCAGGACCCTGACCCCCAGGAGACACCCAGTCCACTCCTCTGCTTTGCTGGGTGTTACCCACACCATGGTCCGGAGTGAGGGTCTTGTCCCTGCTTTGGGCTGGACCTGGTTGAGGCTGCTTCAACACAGAAGGCCTGGACACCGGCCCCACCTCTCTGGCTCTGTGGGAACAGTGAGATGTATTCATGTTCACAAACATCCTTTAAAAGCACAAAGTGCCACCCTCGTGTGCTGGCGGCAGCCCCTCCAGCCTCTCTGCTGCCAACCTCGCCCTGTCCAGGCAGCTGCCTGGTGTGGAGGGCAGTCAAGGGGGGGATTCAGGGAGTAGAAGAGAGGGAGGGGGTTACCTGGGGTAGATGTGAGTGTGGCTAAACAGATCCATACCTCTGAAAGCCTGAGCCCTCCTCATGGAGACGTGGGATCTATTTGTCTTAAATATACAAAAAAAAAAAAAAAAAAAAGTTAGGGCTAAATGGGCGCCTCCGTGGGTCCCCTCCTGGTGGAGGCGGCAGGGCAATAGAGGCTCCCAGGACTCTGGGCTCTCTCCCCAGGGAGCAGCTCTCAAAGCTCCTGTGGAAGCAGGACTGAACACAGGGATGGCTTACGGCAAATAAACATTAAAAAAAATTTTTTTTTAAAGCGTGGCTTGGTTGGTTACGTGTCTGACTTCGATTCAGGTCGTGATCTTGTGGTTCTTGAGTTCAAGCCTTGCGTCAGGCTCTGTGCTGACAGCTCAGAGCCTGGAGCCCGTTTCAGATTCTGTCTCTCTCTCTACCCCACTCCACTTGCCCTCTGCCTCTCTCTCTCTCTCTCTCTCCCCCCCCACCAGAAATAAATAAACATTAAAAAATTTTTTTATTTAAAAACAATGGGTAGAAGGCAGTGAATATTCCAGAACACCTGTTCTTGCAGACAGTTTCACAGAAATGCTCAGAGAGATACTGTGTTCATTTTCTATGACTGCTCTAACAAGATACTACAAAGTTGGTGGCTTAAAACAACACACATTTATTCTCTCCCAGCTCCAGAGTTCAGAAGTCCAAAATCAGTGTCACTGGGCTGAGTTCCCCGTGTTGGTTCAGCCACACTCCCGTGGAGGCTCTAGAAGGTGTGTCCTCACCTCGCATTTCCAGCCTCCAGTGCTCTGTTCCTGGCGCTCCTAGGCTCATGGCGTCTTCCTCCAACTTCCAAGCCAGCAGTCTAGCATCTCGCTTCACAGTCACGTTGCCTTCTCCTGGGCCAAGTCTCCCTCCGCCTCTATCGTGTGACACCTGAGATGACATTTACAGCCCACCTGGGTAACCCAGGACGATCTTCCCATCTCTAGCCCCCGAGTTCAATCTGCAAAGCTGCTTTTGGCACGTGAGGGGGACCTTCACAGATTCCGGGGGTTACGGCCTGATATCTTCGGGGCCTATTATTCAGCTGACCACAGATACACTCACTCAAACACAGTATAAAGTGGCCACATAGACAGACCCAGACACACACACACACACTCCTCACCTCCAAACCTCTTCTCATCAGCCTGCTCAAGCCAGGCTTGGGAAGCCACACAACTCTTCCCTTTCCCCCATGACAGCTTCCTTTCCGATAACATTGTGCAAGTCCCTCCCTCGTTCCCAGTGTCCCTTCCATCTAAGAAGCCCTTCCTCACTCCTGCCTTCAGAATTTAACCTACCTTGAGGCCTCCAAGCTGAAGGCCTAGTTCTGAGCCAGCCCCTTTCTTCACACCATCCACCCTACTCTGCAGGTACCTGCTCACAGCTGTGCCTCACTGCCACACCCTATGGGTTCTCAGAGAACACCAACTGAAACAAGGATTAGAGGAAAATCAAAGGTCAGCACGCAGAACTCTTAAAGGGGGAGTGCGTCCAGTGCCTGAGTCTGGGAGCTTGGTGACTGGTGGACTGACATCTGGGCGCTGGCTGAGCTAGGCCACTCGGGTCTGGGGCATGGGTGGGGCTGGACAGCTCCCCTAGAACACGGCTCTAATCAACCTAGGGAGAGAGAAATAACCTCTCTGATCCCCACACCTGCCCCTCAGTGCCAGTCCTAAGGGCCAGACTCCATGGACCAGCCAGAGGACTTCCAGTCCGGGTGAGTGCTGGCTTTCAGGGTGGTCACACGGGAAGCGGCTGGCCCCAGCCTGTGGGGGCCTCACCTCATTCTGCCCACTCCCTGGGGCTTCACACAGCTGATCCACAGCTTTCCCCCAGTATCTCCCAGGCTCAGGATTCTAGGGACTCTATTCGCACAGAAGGCACCCTTGGTGTCTGTTCCCCACCAGGGACTCAGACTCAGCCCCTGGTGCAAGGCGCCCAGCCTGGGCCACCAAAGGGTGCAGTGACATGAGTGTGATGGGGAACTCAGGCACGCAGAGTGGGCGGTGTGGGTGGTGAGTGTGGCTCTCCGCCCAGGCTCCCAAGGAAGGGAAGGGAAAGAAGGGAGGGAAGGGCAGAGCACAGGCCCTTGTAGGCACCCTCATCTTAGGCTTTTGAGCCGGCCCGGCCAGGTGTGTGGAAGAACACAGGAAGGAGGGTGCAGGGCGAGAAGGGGGTCCCCCAGCGCTTGGGTCAGCGGTGGCCAGCGCCTGCCCCCAGTGACCTCTATCACAACCAGGGGCAGCGCCGTCAGAGGCAAAGCCTTGGGGCAGAGCACCGCCCGCCCCC
>NW_024412655.1:1109024-1109999 GCF_014898765.1 Herpailurus yagouaroundi | reverse complement strand
CCTGGGAGGGAAGAACTTCTCTCCCGGCTGGGTGCTACCAAACGTTGGCCTGGAGTCAGCTGGGGAGATGGGGGCTCATCTGAGCCTTTGCCCGTCGTGGGTGCCCCGGCCCCCCGGGCCGAGGCTGTGGGGGGCGGCGGGGCAAGGCCGGGGTCACCGTCGCCGCAGATGTGCTGACCCCGCCCGACCGCGCCCAGCGCGGAGTTCCGTGCCGCCACAGCCCGAGAGCTGCTCCAGCGCGCGCTGGAGAACCTGAGCCAGGAGCACCTGAAGCGCTTCCGCCACAAGCTGCGGGACGCGTCGCAGGATGGCCGCAGCATCCCGTGGGGGCGGCTGCAGGGCGCGGACGCGTTGAACCTCGTGGAGGAGCTGATCCAATTCTACGGGCCGGAGCCTGCGCTGGACGTGACCCGAAAGACTCTGAAGAGGGCTGACATCCGCGACGTGGCGGAGCAGCTCAAGGAGGACCGGCTGAAGCGTGAGCGCGGGGTGGAGGGTCCCCAGGGTCGTTCGCTCCCTCCTGCCTCTCTGCCGGAGGCAGAGTCTGGGCCTCGGCCGCCATCCTTCCCGCTTCCCCAGAAAAGTCCCGGCGCGCCCCCCTCCCCCGCGCCCCAGAGCACGCCACCCACACATCCAGGGGCCCCAGGGCTCGGATCCGGGCGCTCTTGAGGGGTAGCCCCAACTCCCTACTGCGCGCCCCCCCCCCCCCCAGCCCCCTGCACATTCGGCAGGGCCTCACCACAGCTCTCCCTTCCAGGGCTCGGCCCCAGCTCCTCCTCGCTGCTCTCCGTGTCCGGTAGGTCTCTGTCGGCGGGAAGCACAAGACCCAAGCTGTCGGCGGGCGGGGGCGGGGGTGGGGGGTGACCTCCAGGTTTGCAGCATGAGGGTGTTTTACACCGCTCAGAGATTCCCGACAGCCGGTCCCGGGGGAGAGTTGTGTGGCAAGGCTGGCGGGGGGGGGGGGGGGGGGGGGGG
>NW_024412655.1:1091372-1108924 GCF_014898765.1 Herpailurus yagouaroundi | reverse complement strand
GGGGGGTGGGGGGCCCCCCCCCCCCCCCCCCCCCCCCCCCCCCCCCCGCGCCAGAGTACAAGAAGAAGTACAGAGAGCACGTCCTGCAGCAGCATGCCAAGGTGAAGGAGAGGAACGCGCGCTCCGTGAAGATCAACAAGCGCTTCACCAAACTGCTCATCGCGCGCGAAGGCGCCGCGTCGGTGGACGGGGCGCTGGGGCCCGCGGACGAGCGGGAGACGCAGCGCGCGCGGCGCTCCGACACGCACACCTTCAACCGCCTGTTCGGCCGCGACGGAGAGGGCCAGCGGCCTCTGACGGTGCTGCTGCAGGGCCCGGCGGGCATCGGCAAGACCATGGCGGCCAAGAAAATCCTGTACGACTGGGCGGCGGGCAAGCTGTACCACGGCCAGGTGGACTTCGCCTTCTTCCTGCCCTGCCGGGAGCTGCTGGAGCGCCCGGGCACGTGCAGCCTGGCCGGCCTGATCCTCGACCAGTGCCCGGGTCGCAGCGCCCCCGTGCGGCTCCTGCTCGCCCGCGCCGAGCGCCTGCTCTTCATCCTGGACGGCGCCGACGAGCTGCCCCCGCCCGCGCCCGCCGACGCGGCGCCCTGCACCGACCCCTTCGAGGAGGCGGAGGGCGCGCGCGTGCTGAGCGGGCTGATGGGCAAGACGCTGCTGCCCGGGGCCCGCCTGCTGGTGACCGCCCGCGCCACGGCCCCCGGGAGGCTGCAGAGCCGCCTGTGCTCGCCGCAGTGCGCCGAGGTGTGCGGCTTCTCCGACAAAGACAAGAAGAAGTACTTCCACAAGTTCTTCCGGGAGGAGTGGCTGGCGGAGCAGGCCTACCGCTCGGTGAAGGAGAACGAGACGCTGTTCGCGCTGTGCTTCGTGCCCTTCGTGTGCTGGATCGTGTGCACGGTTCTGCGCCAGCAGCTCGACCTCGGCCAGGACCTGTCGCGCACCTCCAAGACCACCACGTCCGTGTACCTGTTCTTCGTCGCCAGCTTCCTGAGCTCGGCGCCCGCCGCCGACGGGCCCCAGGTGCAGGGCGAGCTGCGGAAGCTGTGCCGCCTGGCCCGCGAAGGCCTCCTCGGGCACAGGGCGCAGTTCGCGGAGAAGGACCTGGAAAGACTGCAACTTCGCGGCTCTAAAATCCAGAGGCTGTTTCTCAGCAAGAAAGAGCTGCCGGGCGTGCTGGAGACCGAGGTCACCTACCAGTTCATGGACCAGAGCTTCCAGGAATTCTTCGCCGCGCTGTCCTACCTGCTGGATGACAAGGGAGACCGGGCACCGGCTGACAGCGTCGGGGCGCTTCTGCGGGGCAACGCCGAGCTGCGCAGCCACCTGGCGCTCACCACGCGCTTCCTCTTCGGGCTGCTGAACACAGAGCGGATGCGCGACGTCGAGCGCCACTTCGGCTGCGTGGTTTCAGAGCGCGTGAAGCAGGACGTCCTGCGGTGGGTGCAGGACCAGGGCCACCAGAGGGCGGCACCGGAGGGGACCCAAGAGACGGAAGCGCCGGAGGGCAGGGAGGAGCTGGAAGAGGACGAGGGCGAGCTCAACTACGTGCTGGAGCTGCTGTACTGCCTGTACGAGACTCAGGAGGGCGCCTTTGTGAGCCAGGCCCTGCGTGGCCTCCCTGAGCTGGCGCTGGAGCGGGTGTGCTTAAGCCGCATGGATGTGGTGGTCCTGAGCTACTGCATAAGGTGCTGCCCCGAGGGGCAGGCCCTGCGGCTGGTTAGCTGTGGACTGGCCCCCGCACATGAGAAGAAAAAGAAGAAGAACCTGATGAAACGACTGCACGGCAGCCTGGGCGGAAGCTCGTGAGTCTACAGGGCAGGACTGTCCTGGTTCCCAGGCCCTGGGGGAGGGGGCGGGGCGGGGGCAGGGGGGCGCGTGTGCCAGTGCACCCGAGTCTCCGTCGGAGCAGGGGAAGCCTGTCCCCCAGAGGAGAGCAGGACTTCAGGGCTGGTTACGCCCACCCCCTTGCAAGGCGGCTCCTCATGTCCGTCTTCCCCCGCCTGTCCTGCCATGCCGACCCCCAGCCATCCACATCCGTTCCTAGCGTGGAATACACCACGCCGGCCGTGCCCTGAGCTTTTGCACCTGCTGTGTCGTGCACCCAGAGCACTCTGTCTGCTGCCTATCCTCAATGCTGTCCCAGCCTCCCTCAGCTGGCCTGGGACCCCTTTGGCCCCAGAAGTGCCCCACTAACCACTGTATGCCACGATGTCTACCCTTTGCCAGATACTGAGCTCCTTCAGGGCCAAGTCTTCTGTGTACTTAACTCCGACCCAGCACTTGACCCAGAGCTCAGCATCTGTTGAGATAACGAATGTCAGGATGCTGACGGGCCGGGGCTGGGGACGCCCACTGCAGGCGCAATACAGACCCACATGGGATGTGGGTGACATGCCCCCCACTGGACTCGGGCAGACTGCTTCAGCGGGGAGCTGCATGGGGCCACAGATGAGTGGTTTCGCTCTGGGTTTGGAGCAAAGAGGGTGGAGGGGTCCTGGCGCAGCTTGAGGTGGAGAGCGGAGGCAGCTCTGACACTCAGGGCCACAGGAAAGAGGTGGGGACTGCGAGGGGACGAGTGGGCTTCACCTTGCTGTCTCTCCTGGCAGTTCACAAGCCACCATGAAAAAAACCCAGGCCTCTCCACTGCGTTCGCTCTTTGAGGCCATGACTGACCAACACTGCGGTCTGAGCAGCCTGACGTGAGTGACCAGGCCCCCACGGCCCCCCTGGAGGGATGCAGAGCAGGGTACTCTGGGCAGGGGCAGAGGGGTAGCCCTGTCTGGACATGGCAGAGGGGACAGGCTGAGAGCCTGTGGCCTCTGGCGTCCTGTGCTGGGGCCAATGGGCTCTGCCCACGTAGCCCGGAGGAGCGAGGAGGCGGTGTGGCCCGGGGCTAGGAAGGAGGGTTTGGCCCTGTTAGAGTGCGAAGCATGGTGCTGCTGAGTGTTCTGGGGGTGGGGAGGCAAAGACCAGAATAAATTTTCCTTCCGAAGGAAGGCTACTAGTTGCTACTGGAAAGTGATGGGCAGTCCCTCTGGGCTCTTACAAGCAGCGGAGGGAGGTGTTGAGGGCACAGGCTCTGAAGTCCAGGCTGCCTGCCTCCGAGCCCTTGGGCGAGTCAGTCTGTCTGAACTCGTTTCCTCCTCTATGGAATGGAAGGTTCCGCCTCAGAGGGTTGGTATGAGACTTAATGTAGCAGTGGGTGCACAACGCTGAGTATGTGACCTTATCACCAAGTAAGCAGAAGGTAAGAGAAATTGTAGGAGCTAGTGCTGGTGGGGCACAGTGAGATGGGCACAGCCTATGGCCACGGTGACACGGTCACCTCGCTTGGTATGACGTTCCAGCAACCTGGAGATAAACATTGGGAGCCAAGAAGGTGATCGGTGCGTTTGGCCCATCAATGCTGCCACTAAACTGAACGCGTGGTGTTCATCACAGCAGTATTTATAATGGCAACAAAGGTGGAAACAACACCCACTTCCCCATCGTCAGGGACCAGCTGGATGAATAAACCATGGCCACCTTAACCCGATGCTCAGCTACATGCAGTTAAACATGCTGACAGTAAGATCCGCATTGGCTCATCCAACAGCTAGTAGAGAATAGTGCCCTAAGGAAAAGTGGAGTGCAGTCCAGCATGCACAGGCACATGTGGCCAAGGCTCCCCAGGGACACGTGTGGTGGGTAACAAAGGACAGGGGAAACTTCCTGTCGAGCCAGCGCCTCTCCAGACAGAGCCTCGGCCGCCCAAGGAGCAGGCAGTTTGCAGAGGTGGGGACAGTAAAGCGGCCAAGGGGACTGAAGACAGACACATGTGCTCTTGACCACAGGCTGTGCCGCTGCAAACTGTCTGACTCTGTCTGCCGAGACCTCTCTGAAGCCCTGCGGGCGGCCCCCGCCCTGACTGAGCTGGGCCTCCTGCAAAACGGGCTCAGTGAGGCCGGCCTGCGTGTGCTGAGTGAGGGCCTGGCCTGGCCCCAGTGCCGGGTGCGGAAGCTCAGGTGAGGGCCTGGCCTGGGGGGGGGGGGGGGGAGGGGGAGGGACACGGTACGGTGGGGGGGCGGTTGGCAGCAGCCTCTGAGGGTGGCCGTCCCCCCCAGGGTGCAGCAGCCCACCCTCCAGGAGGCGCTTCATTACCTCATCGGCGCGCTCAGCCAGAGCTCCGCGTTGACCGCCCTGGATCTAAGTGACTGCCAGCTGCCAGAACCCGTGGTGACCTACCTGTGTAGAGTCCTACAGCAGTCAGGATGCCACCTACAGACCCTCAGGTAGACACAGGGGCGGAAAGGGGGATGGGGACTCGGCCTCTCAACGACTGGGCTGGGTGCCTGGGGACTTCCCCTAGACCCTGAAGAGTAACTCCTCCCGGGGCTCCCCCAGTGCCCACACTCAAACCCAGCCCCTGAAAACCCATGCTCCAAAAAGTCCTAGCCCCAGTCCTCGGCTTCAACCATTTTGCCAGACCAAATGTCCATCTGTCATCCGGGGCCCATGGCAAGTCTGGGCCAATGATCCCAACACCTTTTTACTCCCCCAAGGGCTCTGGCCCCCACCGCCTAACCTCTTTGCCCAACCTCTGACACCCCTGACTAACCACCTCTGTCACTGTGTGCCTTTGGCACAGCCCAGGCTGACAGCCCCATCACTGCCCCCACACTGCTCTCCTGTCACTGTCCCCCCAGCCCTGACCTCAGCTTCCCCAACCGACTCCCACTTCTGTCCATACACATGGCCGCAGTCTGACCTCTGTGAAGCTGAGTGCACAGTCGCTGCAGGAGCTGCGGGAGGTGAAGAAGGCAAAGCCGGGTCTGGTCATCACACACCCACTGCTGGAAAGTCACCCCTAAGCCTCCCACGGGATTCAACTGTGTCCTCTGAGGCCCTGAATGCCAGGGGAAGGACTCTGGTCAGCCCTGTGGAATAGATGTCCTCATCCCAAGGGCAGGAGGATGTTGCTCTCTGCTCCGGGCCGCCCTTTTGAGCCTGAGGGGCCCTGGGCAGGCAGGTGAGAGGCAAGGACACACATGGTCTCTTACCTGGTCGGGGACAGGTGTCCCAGGCCATGCCTCTCCCCCCATACCCTGGGCACAGGTTCTGTCTCTGTTCTCTACACCCAGGGAGCCCTCTTGCCCCAACCCCCCCCACCAACTGCTCCACCCACCTACCTCTCCTGGGGCCCCCTAGCCATCACCCTGCAGATACCCCCGGCAACAATAATGCTGACAGCTCCCAGTCATCAAGTCTCTGCCATGTATTGGCCTTGACCTGGTGTGCTCAGTGCAGAGCAACTCCTTCACTGATCCCATCCCCATCTGCACTGTGGGCCTCACAGCCCCACAACTCTGCCCTTGGCCACAAGGGATCAAGCAGAGGCTGACCCCTGACCAAAGGCAGGCAGGTCACTATTCCTCCCCAGGAACTTGGGTCTTGGCATCGGAAGTGAAGCCATCCCCAAGGCTGTGTGGTGCCAGCCCAGTGGTGTCCATTCACTGCCTAGGTCTTCAGAGATGGAGACCAGGGGAGGGGGGAGACCACAGCAGACTGGACTCCAGGTAGGAGCTGTGGTGGAAGGGGCAGCAAGCAGCCTGTCCCCACGTCCATGTGCTGATAATACATTCTCCTTTGGATTCTTTGGTGTTGATTTGTGTTGCATGCGGCCAAGCATCCTGACGGGTGCTCACAATCTTTCCTTTGGTCCCCAATCCATCTGTGTGGGGTGGGGTTGTGTTCCCCATTTCCCAGATGAGGAAACTGAGACTCAGGGCTACAGCCTACTACAGGGAGCTCTGAGGTGAGGCCTGTCTTTGATGGACAGGGGGAGAAGCAGACAGGCCCTGAATCTTCAGGTCTTCTCTGCTCAACACTGCAGGGCTTAGCCAGCTCCTGGGACCCTAGTCCAGGTGGGAAAGAAGCATGGGAGTCAGCCCCTTCACTTCTAGGGGAAATTTCCTTCCATAATCATAGTTCAAGTCCAGTCATTCATTCCACAAAACAGACAAAAATCCCTGCCTTCCTGAAACTGGCAGGAAGACAGATAGTAAACAGGTATAGACGGCCACCAACAAATGCTTGGAGGAAAGCAAAGCAGGGCAAAGTGGGAGGAGACCGTGGAGTCAAGGGTTTCCCGTTACAAGGGAGGGATCTCTTATGGACAGGACAGGACGGAAGTGAGGCATCAAGCCCTAAGGGTACCTCGAAGGAAAGTGTTCCCCGCAAAGGAACAGTACAAGAGCCATGAAGAGGAGTGTCTTGGCCAACTCAGGCTGCTGGAAGAGACCACAAACCGGGGGGCCTCCCAAACACAGAAATTCATTTCTCCGGAGGCTGGGATGTCCAAGGCCAAGGTGCCAGTCAACCCAGTGTCTGACAAGGACCCTCCTCCCGTCTGCAGAGCGGTCTCCTCTTGCTGTGTCCCCACATGGTGGAAAGAGCGGGCTAGGTCTCAGGCCTTTGCCCGTAGGGGCTCTAATCCCACTCTTGACAGCTCTTGATCTGATAACCTCCCCAAGTCCCCACTTCCAAAATGGTCGCACTGGGAATTAGATTTCAATGGATGATCTGGGGGCACGCAAACATTCAGTCTGTAACAGGGCACATGCTTGGACTGTTGCAGAGGCAGCAAGGAAGCCACAGTGGCAGCAGTGGCCTAGCAGAGGTGTGAGGGGGGCCGGTGGGGAGCAGGTGGTCAGGGATGCTAGCTGGCCTGCCCTCTGGGTGGGGGCGGGCACCATTGCAGGCTTCTGAGCAGAAGGCACTCTCAGGGTGGCTGTGGCTATGTTAACAAGGGCTATATAGGGCAGAGCATAAGTAGGGTGTGTGGACTGTCCATCCAAGAGGAGGGCTTGCTCTCAGAGGTGGCCGGGTGGCAGTGGGGGTGATGGAGCTGACAAGCCGTGGAAAGTGGAGAACAACAGGATCTGTGGACAGAAGTGGAGGGGGTGGACCACGGGGGCCTGAGCACCTGGACAGGTGGAGTCCCCATCCCCGACACTTGGGGAGGCCACAGGAAGAGCAGACTTCCAGGCACACTGTTGGCTCTGAGTATCTCCTGCTGGGCCCAGGGGTGGAGCACAGACATCTGGGTCAGGCGCGGGGCCAGAGAGGCTAGGAGACAGACCCGTGGCCTAGCCGCCTTAGAGGGCCCAGGCGGGGGATGCAGACTGGGGGTACGACGGGCTGGGCAGGGCATGAGGAAGAGCCGGAGCCAGCGAAGAGGACTTCTGCAGAAGGAGGACCACCCGCGCCACTCCCCGGAAGGGGAGACCCGGGAGGGAGGAAGCCGCGGCCGGCGAGGGGCGATCGCACACCAGAGGCCCCTGCCCCTCTCACAGCCGTCCCTCCACGCGTCCTTGAGGTCAGGGTTCAAACTGTGCGGGCCCGCGCGGCTTCCCCGGGAGGCCCGCCGGCGCGCCGGGGGCACCGGGTCGGCACACCGGCTGCTCCGCCCTGGGGCCCGGGGGCGGGGATCGCGGGGCCTTCCGGCCGAGACGGCGGCGCCCGCGACTTCTCCCTCCGGCCTGGAAGGGGCGGCGCCGAGCGAGCTGGGGGCCTGGGGTTACGCCGGCTGCGGTGTGGCCCAGAGACCCTCCTCCCCAGCCCGCTCCGCAGAGCTCGGGCCGCTTCCCCGCCCGGCGACGGCGCCCCTCCCCCAGGTCCGGAAGACTGAGGCCTCCGAGCTCCCCACTAACAGGTCTGGGCTTGTGGGGGCGCGGCTTGGAGAGAGCTGGCAGGGTTCGAATTGAAGTCTGAAGGTGGGAATCTGGGGACTCACTGGGTCTCTGGAGATCAGCATCAGGGGTTTGAGCGTCTCTCAGGGTTGGGGGTGTTTCCAGGGGTGGCTCAAAAGTAAGGGCTATGGAAAATCAGGGCTGAGTGCGGGTGGCCCACACCCCTCCCACCAGCTCTGGGAGGCATCCGCCAAGTTCCAGCGGGTGCCTGGGGGTTTACAGTCAGAAGAGGGAACAAGGCCGGCCAATTGTGGGGGCCCCTGACTCCCCCTTTTCCAGGCCAATCTGCTGAGCAAGCCTTTCCATGGAGGATGCCAGCGAGGACCCCACCGTTTTCAGTGCCCATTCTCTGCCCGGTGACCCCCGGCTCTTGGCCACCGTGACCAACACATACTTGGGCACGCGTGTGTATCATGACACGCTGCATGTGAGCGGCGTGTACAATGGGGCTTGTGGGGACACACACCGGGCCATTCTGCCTAGTCCCCTCAACGTCCAGCTGGAGGCCCCTGCAGAGACCGGAAATCAGCTGACCGAGACCTTTGCCCTGGACACTAATACAGGTAGCCACCACTGTCCCGCTCCCCCACACCCGAGGTGAGTGCGGCAACCGACAGCAGTCCCATCCCAGCACCTCCTAACTCAGGATGCTGGCTCACAGAGATGACGAGGGTTTCAGCCCTGCCGGCCTCCCGACCTGGCTGGCACTGGTGCGTGGGGCCGTCTGTGCAGCTGTAGCTTCCCAGATGGGGCAGCTGGGGCTCAGAGGGCGGATCCACCTTGCCGAGGGGCTGGTAGCTTGGTAACTGTCCTCGGGGGTCCCAAGTGGGGCGTGTGAGTTGCCCTGACCCCCTCTGCCCCTCCCCAGGCTCCTTTCTGCACACTCTAGAGGGCCCCAGCTTCCGGGCCTCCCAGCGCCTCTACGCCCACCGCACGCTGCCTCACGTCCTGGCTTTCAGTGTGTCCATCACCCGCATGGCCGGGGAGAGCCGACCCATTACGGTGCTGCTGCAGTCGACCTTCTCCCCAGAAAGCCCGGACCTTCACCTGCATCTGGGTCCTGACTTCCAGGGAGCCCGGTGAGGAGGCCGTCAGGGCTGGCCAGGTAGACCGAGGAGGGAGCTGGTCCCTTAGACATGGCCGCACTCTTGCAGGTACCTTTGTGGCCACACACTCACCCCAGAGCAACCTGGGGGGCCGCAGCAGGAGGTACACATGCTATGGACACCAGTGCCCCCAGCCCTGACCCTCGGGGAAAGCGAAGAAGACCGGACCTGGGAGTTCCTGACCGTGGTGGGCGGCAGCCAGGCGGAGGCCCAAGCCTGCCTCACGGAGGCCCTGCGGCTGCAGGCGGGAGCCGCTCTGTACCCTGCCCACGCCCAGGCCTGGGCCCAGCTCTGGGCTGGCTGTGGCCTGGACGTGGTGGGGCCCCTACCGCTGCGCCAGGCCCTGCGTGGTGCCCTCTATTACCTGCTCAGTGCGCTGCCCCAGCCGGGGGCCCCAGGGTACGCCAGCCATGGCCTCAGCCCTGGGGGTCTGTCCAATGGGAGCCGAGAGGAATGCTACTGGGGCCATGTCTTCTGGGACCAGGTATGTACTGTTCTACCTCCCGACACACAGCATGCACAGGTGGGGCAGCACACGGGTGCGGGGGAATCCCATGGCTGCGGGCACAGGTGTGGCTGCTGTCTCTGCCCTACCTGGGATGGGGACTGTGACTGGAGAGGCACAGAGGCCAGGGCAGAAGGGGAGCCTTCCTGGAGGAGGTGGGACGTACAGGACTTTGGTGGAAAAGAGTGACTCGGGCAGAGGGACCAGAAGGTACAAACACCAGAGCTCAGAGGGTGTGTGCCATCTGGCCAGGGCAACAGGGGCTCTCACCACGGCAAGAGGAGCAGATGCAGGGCGGGGGGGGGGGGGGGGCCGGGGTTAGGGTTAGCCATGGAGACTTTAACTTGGGAGTGACACTGACAGAGGTGTCGTCTAGCTGCTGAGTGGAGCGTGGGTAGAAGAGGGTGAGGCCTCAGACAGGAGTGGGAGCCAGGAGAGGCTGGGACTTGGCGGACGTTGGGCACGGGAGGGACCCAGGGTGCTAACCCCTCAGCAGCCAATGCTGTGGCCCACTCTGGTGAGGCTTAGAGAAGCTGAGTCACTCACTAGGTCGGGCAGCTAGTGAGCCACGGAGCAGGCTCCCGTCCGGGCTGCCCATGCCCGGATTCTGGCCTGAGCTCTGGGGCAGACCCAGAGGCCTGCTGGGGAGGGGAAGTACTGTGCCGGGCACCGGGCCCGGGGGGAGCGTTCGGCCTGGAGACTGGGCCGTGGGATGGGCAGGTGTGGATGGCCCAGGATGGAGCCAGGGCGGGCAGCAGAGGAAGAAGCTGGAAGGAGGCAGAGGGGCTGCCGGGGAGGCGGCATGGAGCAGTGCCGACTCTGGCCAGGGCAGAGTGTGGGCAGACGGGAGGGAGAAGGGAGCGAGAGCTCCCGAACCAGGGGCCCTTGGCTGCGCTCTTAGGATCTCTGGATGTTCCCAAATATCCTGATGTTCCACCCGGAGGCCGCCAGGGCCCTCCTGGAGTACCGCATCCGGACGCTGGGTGGGGCCCTGGACAATGCCCGGAGGCTGGGCTACCAGGTGAGGGGGACCTGGGTGCCCACCCTACAGGGCCCCCTGAAGGGCCTGATGTCCCCACATCCCTCAGGTTCCTCTCTGGGTGGGGCTGGGTTTCCCAGATTCTTACACAGGCTCACGGCACCCCTCAGCCTGTGCCGTAGAGGCAGCAAGAACAGCCTGGCCGGGCTCGCCTAGAGTCCCCTTACTGCCCTGGCCCAGGGTCAGCACAAAGGGAAACTGGGCAAAGCCACCTGGCCTATGACAGGGGCACACACTGGGCACTCGGAGCCCGCAGGCCCCCATGAGGGCACCCGGACAGTCAGTGCCCCCCCCCCCCCCGTTCTCCTTGGCCGAAGGCTGAGGATTGGGAAGGGTGGACTACCCCCGTGCCCCCACGCCCAGAACAGTCAAGCCTGTTCCATCCCCCCAACTCCTCAGGGGGCCAAGTTTGCCTGGGAGAGTGCGGGCTCTGGTCTGGAGGTGTGTCCGGAGGACATTTATGGGACCCAGGAAATTCATATAAACGGAGCTGTGGTGTTGGCTTTCCAGCTCTACTACCACGCCACCCAGGTGAGGCGTCAGCACGTATGACCCGCCCCCCGACGTGGCCATGACTTCCTGCCTGGAGCCGGGCCCTCACTGCTGGGCGCTCAGAAGGGTGGGCACTGACCAGACATGCAGGGGCCAGCGAGGACCACAGTCGTGGGTGGCGTGGCCCCTGTCCCACCCTCTCCCAGGACTTGCAGCTCTTCCGAGAGGCCGGCGGCTGGGACGTTGTCAGGGCTGTGGCTGAGTTTTGGTGTAGCCGTGTGGAGTGGAGCCCCGAGGAGGAGAAGTACCACCTGAAGGGTGAGGGCACGGCAGGGGTGGGGGGGGGGCATGGTCACGGGGAGGGGTTGCTGATGGGGGAGGGGAGGCACGGATGTCCACGGCAGGGAGAGTGGGTGGCCACAGACCGGCGGGCCAGGGGGATGCTCTTCAGTTCAGCGTGTGATCTCTGGCGGCCGATGGCGCCAACCGCACCCTGGCCACCGGCATCGGGGGCAGATCCCCGAGACCCTGCGCTGAGCACCTCCTTGCACTCGTGTGCCCAGGAGTCATGCCCCCCGACGAGTACCATCCGGGGGTCGACAACTCGGCGTACACCAACGTCCTGGTCCAGAACAGGTCAGACCCAAGACCCCTGCCCAAGTTCCACGTGCAGGGAACCAGCCTGGAGGGCTAAGGCCAGAGCCCCCCCCCTTCCTATGTCTACCCCTAGCCTGCGCTTTGCGGCTGCCCTGGCCCAGGACCTGGCTCAGCCTGTCCCCAGTGAATGGCTGGCAGTGGCCGATAAGATCAAGGTGCCCTTCGACCCAAGGCGGAACTTCCACCCTGAGTTTGACGGGTACCAGCCTGGTGAGTGTACCTGGAGCTGCCTTGGGGCCCCTTCCCCACCCCCTCCACAGGACCGGATGCCCCCAACCTGACTGAGCAGCCCCCACCAGCTTGTCTCCCCGTGAGCAGCACCTGTCCCTCCACAGGAGAAGAGGTGAAGCAGGCAGATGTCGTGCTCCTGGGATACCCCGTCCCTTTCCACTTGAGTCCTCATACCCGCAGGAAAAACCTAGAGAT
This sequence comes from Herpailurus yagouaroundi, assembly GCF_014898765.1. NCBI lineage: Eukaryota > Metazoa > Chordata > Mammalia > Carnivora > Felidae > Herpailurus > Herpailurus yagouaroundi. The sequence goes on along the minus strand of NW_024412655.1, from coordinate 1,096,970 downwards.
TTATGAGGCCGTGACGTCCCCAAAGGGCCCTGCCATGACCTGGGTAAGGAGACTGCAGGGTGTGGGGGAGGGGCGGTCCTCACTAGCTTCTGTCTTCCCTCCCCACGCAGTGGGCTTCAACCCGGTGTGTTCTCTGACCTCTGACCTCTGGCCCCAGAGCATGTTTGCAGTGGGCTGGATGGAGCTGAAGGAGCCACGGCGGGCGCAGGACCTCCTGGAGAGGAGCTTTGCCAACATCACGGAGCCCTTCAAGGTCAATTCACAAGCTGACCCCACTTGCCTCCCACCCGGGCCCCTTGGCGGTAGGAGTGGGAGCCCAGCCTTGGGACGGGGGAGTCACCGCAGGGTCAGGACCCTTCTGGAACAGGGGCAGCAGCCTCGTGGCGCCCATGTCCTGGGAGTCAGTGCACTAACTGCCTTCCACGGGCAGGTGTGGACAGAGAATGCAGATGGGTCCGGCGCTGTGAACTTCCTGACGGGCATGGGGGGCTTCCTGCAGGCAGCACTGTTCGGATTCGCGGGGTTCAGGTGAGTGCGGCTCTGACAGGACATTCGCAAGCCCCCTACCTTCCCGCTCCTCATGAAACTCTTCCCTCCCCCCAGGATCACAGGGGCTGGCATGACCTTCGACCCCATGTGTCTGGCAGAGGTCTCTGGGGTACGCATCTACGGCATCTCTTACCAAGGGAACAAGCTTGACTTCTCCTTCTCCAAGGACTCAGTGACGATCGAGGTTAAAACCCGGGCAGGGCCCTGGGCCCCCCTGCTGGAGGCTGAGCTGTGGCCATCACACACTCGACTCCCCCTGCTCCCAGGTAGGCCGCCACCCCCAGACTCACCCAAGGGTGCAGAGCACGTCACCTCCCCAGGGTAACCCCCCATTCAAAATGCCCTCCTCCCCCTGCAGGGTACAGAGTCTCCTTTCCCTCCTCAGCTGGACGGATACAGAGGTCACTCTCGTAGGAAGCAGAGGCAGCAAGTTGTTCTCCAAGAGTTTCCTAGGAGAATTTTTGGAAGACGTTAGACACCTGCCCCAGAACCCACAGGACCCCCTGTGGGACACCATTGGGTCCTCCGACCCCCACCAGTTCCCTTGCCCTGGCGCTGTCTTGGCCACTGCACCTGACCGATCAGGGCTTCAGGGATGTCTCGGGTCCTCCCATCTGCCCGCTCCCTCTGTGGGCGCCCCCAGCTGGCTGCACCCTCATCAACACCCTCCTGGTCGGCTGAGTCCCTCCCTCCTGCCCGTTCTCCAACCAGCAGTCAGGCTCACAGGCTCCAGGGAAAGTCTGAATTCGTCGGCCCAAAGTTTAAGAAGGTCTGCCTCCAGCCTGAGCCCCTCCCCCAATGGCCTCCTCAGCCACATCTGTGCCTGCCTTTGTGGCTGACACCTGCCGCCCCTGTCCCTTCCCCGGGATGCCTCAGGGTGGGTTGGGGGCGTGGCTTCCTCTCTGCCGAGGAGGCAGAGACAGACGCAGGCCTCAGTGTGCGGGATGGCAGGGGTGGGGCATGAGGCAGAATTGCTCAGTCCTCTGCAGAATCCCTCAGGATTCTCATTTGCAGACCAAAAAGGAACCTGGTGTGTCCGACAGATGGGGTCGGGCACGGTGGGGTCGAGGGGCTCTCAGGCTGTCATGGACCCTCCGCATCCTCAGTCCTTGGCTGCTCCAGCCCCTGGGCCACTTCGGTCAGGTTGGATGGTCTCCATCACAGGCCTTTCCTCAGCCAAGAAGAGAGGGGGATGGGCTGCAGAGCGAGACCTTACATCTTCCCTCTGACCAGCCAGAAGTACTGGGGCCAAGTGTGCATGGCTTCAAGGCCACAGGCCTGGGCCCGTCTGTGCTGACGGGCTGCCCACGGCCCGAGGCTCTGTTCAGCCTCTCCCCCTGGGGCCTCAGCCCCCCAGCTGGCACTCCCACGTTGGGTCCTTGGGAATTTCTCAAGAGTGAGATGAGATCTGCCACCACAGCCTTGCTGAGAGCCCGAGGAATTAAAGTTGCGTGCTGAGAAAAGTTTGCCCTCAGAAGCTGGTACGCTCCTTCCTTCTGGAAGCAAGGGCTGCATGGTGGATGGGTCGGATCGAGAGGTGCAGGGACCTGCTCGCTTAGAGCAAGCAGTTGGGCCAGCCACTTCCCATCACTCTCACTTCGCTCTGGCAAACCCCTGTGCGCTCTCTGTTCTCGGTGGAGAGTTAGTGCAGGTTCTCCAAGAAGCAGACACCGGGCAGACAAGCTGTGAGGGACAGAGCCACGTGAGGGAGAGGGGGGGAAGGCAGGTGGCCAGAGGCGTCGGGGATCCCGAGGCTCATCTCTGGGTTACTGCAGGGAGCAGCACATGGGAAGAAGCGTGGCCTCCAAGCTGTAGAGCTGCTCGCACGGCAGTGCTGATTCCCAAGGGTACGTGACCTCAGAGAACAGAGCCAACACCTTGATGGGGCTCGCTTGGCTGCCCACAGGCTCTCCCTCAACTGCTGGCTGTGTGGCAAAGGACAGAGTGGATCTGCTGATGTCGGGTGGCTGGGGACTGGCCCAGCAGAGCAGATGCTTATCTTTGCGCCCTGGAGCCAGATGTGGGCGCAGACATCAGGTGGGGCGGTAGGTGGCCCTGTGTGTATAAGCCATGTATGTATGCAGTCCCCTGTACACATAGTGAGGTGACCCTCTGAGGGGGCCGTGGTAGGGTGACAGTACCCATGTGCTGGCATGGCTGGTCAAGGCTGGCCGGGGCAGCCAACTGCCTAAACTTGGTCAGGGTCCCTCAGCCTCGCCAGGAGACGAGTCCCCTGTACACATAGTGAGGTGACCCTCTGAGGGGGCCGTGGTAGGGTGACAGTACCCGTGTGCTGGCATGGCTGGTCAAGGGTCCGTGGCAGCCAACTGCCTAAACTTGGTCAGGGTCCCTCAGCCTCGCCAGGAGACAGTCCGGGGATAGGGAGGGCTGCTGGTGACCTTCCCCCATGACCAAAGGGGACAGCAGACCATCCCATGCTTAGGGACGTCAACCTGGCCACATGCAAGCTGATGCCAACTCCCAACCTGTGCACCCAGCACAGGTCACTCCCTTCTTGGGCCAAACCTGGTACTCAGGGTCGGCACGCTCTCTCCATCCTGGTCCAATCACTGGCACACTGCCCTTGTCCTTGGCACAACCTGGGACCGGCACCCAGCAGGGGCCAGGCCCCAGGCTGCTCACACCCCTACTGCAGGGGCCGGCTCAGAGCAGCACATGCTCCAGCTTACAGCTGGGCTACTGTTGGCATGCCGCCAGGACACTATCCCTACGGGCACACTGTGGAGACAGCTAGGTAAGTCGTCGGCTGTCACGGGAGAAGAGGGGACTCTGAGGCTCCAAGTACAGCAGCTAGACAGACCCCTACCCCCAACCCAGGCAGATGGGTAGGCAAAGGGGGCTCCCTGGGTGGGGAAGGAACTGAACCCTGGGTGGGGTGCTCAAAACCCTGAGCCGCCCGGCAGTTAAGGCCCCTGCAATTAGCCTGCCCTGTCATTGGACCGGCCACAGTGAGGCCTAAGGGACTTCACCCCCAGCCACACAGGGTGTGTGCATGTGCTTAGCAACCTCCTCTTGCCAGGCTCCGCTGGTTTCCGGGAAGGGGGGAACACCAAGGATGCCCAGAAAGTGTCCTCACTCCCAGTTTCCTCCCTTCATGCAAGTGTGTGTCTGTGTGATAAGTGTGTGCATGGGTGACAAGGACATGCCTGTGTGCTCGTGTGTCTTTGTGTCCAGCCCCGCTGACCCAGGAGGGAGGAAACCCACCGTGGGGACTAAGCTTTCTCAGAGTGCGAGGAGTGCAGGGGCCACAGGAACAGACAGAGTGACTCCCCCCAACCCACTGACAGAAACATGCAGGGCGAGGACCCAAGATGTCCTCCCAGGGACTCCCACTTAACACACGTGCACACACATGGGTAAGGGCACACGTGTTCTGGAAGGGGGGCCGCTAAACCACAGTGCCCGGCAGGGCAGCAGAGATCAAAAGTCTGAGTTCCCAAACTTCATTCTAAAATACTCTGGGGCCTCCACCCCAGAAGCCACAAGCCACCCAGTGCCTGAGTGAAGGGGACAGTTGGGGCCCAGCAGACAGAACAGGTCACCCTGCCATCGTGCTGGGGTCAGTCCAGGGCGGAGGGTGGCTTGGGTGGTCCCTGGGGTAGCTCCCCTCAGGAAGAAACCCTCTCTCTCCCCTGCAAGAAACCCAGGACGCACTGTCCAGAACCAGGCGCTTTAATTGTGAAATCCAGGCTGAGTCTGGTGAGTGGGGCAGGAGGTTCCGGCCTGGGGGCAAGGAGTCAGGGGGGCGGGGACCACTGGGGTCCAAATGAGGGCTCTTCAGGGTCAGCATTAGGTGCCCAGGCTGGGGTGGGAGGAGTGGGCATCAGGCCCTGTGGCGGAGTCAGGTTTCCAGGGGGTCAGGGTGGAGCCCCTGGGGCAGCCCCTGGGGGGGTGGTCCTGGCGTCAGGATCCGTGGGTCAGCAGGAGGACAAGGCCCAGCCTGTCAGTCATAGTCCGAGTCGTCGAACTTGGTGCTAAAGAAGGCAGCAGAGTCCTTGGCCAGCCGGGACAGGTGCAGGGCACCGGTCACCACCAGCGCCAGGAGCAGGAGAGGCGGTACCAACGCCCACATCGTGGCCAGGATGTTGTAGCACTTGGCCTTGGAGCCAAAACGCCGGGCTGCCTCCAGGTCTCCAGCCACCTTCTGGTCTCGGGCCTGCGGACCAGTGAGTGGCAGGGCCGGGTCTCTACACGCGCTGGGGGCCCTGCCTCCTGCCCCTCCCACTGCAGCTGTGGACCCAGAAGCCATCCCAGGCCCGCGTGGGTCTCCAAGGACCCTCTGTGGGTGGGGAGTCCCTGGACGCCGGGAACCACCACCCCCAGCGAAGCGGGGGGTGGGGGTTAGGGGCTTTGCTTACAGGAGCCCTCAGCATGGGGAAAGTACTGATGAAAGAGAAGCCCTTGGGAAGCCCCCACCCACCCTGTGTTCTTTTGCGTGGACTAGACCCTACCGCCGCCCCCCCCCCGCAGGACAGACTCTTACTGAGGGACCTCAAAGGAGAAGCCCTCACGAGGTGGAGAGCTTGTCCAGCGCCTCGCTCATGGAGTGGCCCTTTGACAAGCGGCTCCCCCTCCGCCAACCCCCTCCCCCCACGAGCCCCTCAGGCCCTCCGGAGAGCGCCTCCCCCCAGCCCCACCCCTCCCCGCCAGCCCACCTTGATGGAGTAGGCCAGCGCCAGGAAGCCGAGGCAGCACAGGTTCAGGTAGAGGGTGCTGAACACCGACCAGATCAGGTGGTCTCGAGGTGGGGGTCGCGGCGCCCCCACAGTGAGGGCCGTGTGGGCGGCGCCGTCCTTGCGGGGCGTCGGGGCCCGGGGGTCCTCGCGGGGGTACGACGTGTCCATGGGTTCCAGCGCCGTCTCCTCGCTCGGGCTCCCGCTTCGAGGGTGGGCGCCCAGGGCCGCTTATAGCCCCGCCGCCACCCTCCCGCGGCCCGGCCCGGCGCCGCCCGCTAAATATAACGACAAATTACAGCCCGGCGCAGCCGGGAGCGCGGCCCCGCCCCGCCCCCCGCCGTTCCCCCCCCCC
>NW_024412655.1:1066464-1091272 GCF_014898765.1 Herpailurus yagouaroundi | reverse complement strand
CCCGCGCGAGCCCCGTCCCCCGCCCCCGGGAGCCCCCCGGGGCTACGGAAAGGAAGGGGCGAGCGCCGGCTGCAGACCGCCCCCCCCACCACCCCGCCCCTCGGAGCTGCTGCCACCTCGGGGCTGTGGGTGGGCGCGATGCCGCCTCAGCTGCAGAGCCGGGCTGGAGACCCCCGGGCTTGGACTCTATCCCCAGAACCCAGAGCTCAGGCGCTGCCCTGTCACCTCGGGCCGCCAGTGTCCAGCGGCGCGGGGCGGGGGAGGGGATACAGAAGTCGCTGCCCATGTACCCGCGGGAGGAGACGAGCCACAGGGGGACGGAAGAGGGGCTGTGCCATGCTAGGGGGTCAGGCATGCAGGAGGCCCCAGCACCCGCCGTATGGTTGCGTCACGTGCCACAGTGAACCCTCTCCCCTGGTGGGCACGCAGCTGCTTCTCAGCCTCCTCGGCTGGTGTCCTCATGAGTCCTCAGAAGTTTGGAGGACTGTTTTGCTCTCCCTCTGGAGGGTCCAGCAGCCCCCCGAATGCCATCTGTGTACCAATGACCTGCATTTTCATCACAGGACCAGACTTCACTGCTGAACAACCCCCCCCCCCCCCCACTCCAATGCTTAAGTGCCGACCCTGGGAACAGGGCTTTCAGAAAGGTCTCCAACCTAACTTTTCCTCAAGAGACCACACGTTCCTGTCCCCCAACCTCCTGTCTTCATCAGTGGGAGTCCTTACAACAAAGTACCACCAACTGAGTGGCTCATAAACACCAGATTTGTTCCTCATGCTTCTGGAGGCTGGAGGTCAGATCAGGGTGCCGGTGTGGACAGATTCTGGGGAGACCACCCTCCCGGTTACAATATGGCCAACTTCTCACGGTGTGCTCCTGTGTTGGAAGGGGCTAGGGACTCTGTAGGGTCTCTTTTTTTTTTTTTTTTTTAATTTTTTTTTTTTTAAAGATTTTTTATTTTTGGGACAGAGAGAGACAGAGCATGAACGGGGGAGGGGCAGAGAGAGAGGGAGACACAGAATCAGAAACAGGCTCCAGGCTCCGAGCCATCAGCCCAGAGTCTGATGCGGGGCTCGAACTCGCGGACCGCGAGATCGTGACCTGGCTGAAGTCGGACGCTTAACCGACTGCGCCACCCAGGCGCCCCTGTAGGGTCTCTTTTATAACAACATCAATCCCATCATGAGGCCCCACCCTCGTGACCCAATTACCTCCCAAAGCCCCGGCTTCGCGATATCATCACTTTGGGCACTGGGATTTCAGCAAATAAATTGTGGGGGACACATTCAGTCCATTGCTCTCCCTCTGCCCAGTCTCCCAGCACAGGTGACGGGAGCTCTGCCTAGCCAGCTGTTCAGGCAAAAAGCATTGGCTTACCCCCCTTTTCCCTCTGTCGCCCACACCAAGTGCATGTGGCCTGTCTCCCAGGGCAGGCCGAGTGTCATCACCCTGTGATGAATGGCCTCTGAGACCAGGTCACACTCGCCCCCCCCCCCCCCCTCAGTACTGAAACCAGAGTGATCCTGTTACAACAGTAGACAGGTCACAGCCTCCCTCTGCTCAGAACACTGCAGCGGCTCCCACCTCACTCCCAGTGAGATCCGAAGTCATTGCAATGGCTAATGGCCATTGGCTGATTAGTAGCTAATGGCTAAGGCCCTGCGAGGTTGTTCCAGGCAGACCCCAAGGAGATCTGTGTGTAGGATGCTTCACAGGAACGTTGTTGGGGTCGAGCCCTTGGAAGGGAGGGGCTGAAGCAGGGTAGGGCAGAGGGAGAAGGGGAAGCCAAGCCACAGTGAAGCCCAGAGCTAACCCTCAGGCTCTCTGGAGCTCGGGTGGCCCTTGCGAGATGTCCGGAGCAGGGCAAAGGGCCCCGTGTGTACACCACTGTGTTGATTGGACATGGGAAGCAGGGTACCTCTCAGAGGAGGTGTGACCCCCCCAGAAGCTGGGGCAGCGAGCCCTTCCTTCCCCATAGTGGGTCTGAATGTGCATCATGGTGTTGGTACAGGCTCTGGGGCGGTCTTTCCAGGGCCTCAGTAGTCCCCTCATCCTGGCGGGGGAGGACTCAGAAGGAGGTGAGTGGAAAGGGCTGTCTTCTGCTGCTGCCGCTGGTCTCGGGGCCACACGGAAGCCATCGTCTCTCTCCGCTGGAATCCGTCCCACGTTCACCTCACCCTCGGCCACCACCTCTGCTAGGCCCGGCAGATGACTGTGTGATGTGAGCCCTTCTCCGGCAGACTTGGGGCCTGGTCACCACACTCTTCCTGGGGCTGGAGTGCTGCACGTGCCCATTTACCATCAAAACTGGGCAAGAGGGGGCCTGCTCCCCACCCCCATGTAGAACAGCAGCCCTCCCTCGTCTCCGGGACCTTGTCCGTGGCCCTGCTGGGAGAAAGCCGGTGTCCATGTGGCATCTAGAGCCAGTAGGCCAACAGTACCCGGTTGGGTCACGCGATGGAAGCTTTCCCACTTTGGGAAACGGAAGCTCTGAACTCACAGAGCCCACGGTAGCAGGATGGAGGCTGTGTACGCATGGAAAGGCAGAACCGCCAGGCCTGCCCTTGGGCCCTGTATCCTACCCCGTGTAGTCTACCCACAGCGACACAGCACTTCATACCCTTCTTTGATCTGGTGGCTACCTTCTGGGTCATCACCTCTGCTCTGCTTGCTCAAGTGGGCAGCTTGGGGAGAGGTGTGTTACTGGTAGACCCGAGCCTGCATACCCAACGTGGAGTATGATGCACATTATGGGACCCTGTATCGGGGTCAACACTCTGAGACCTCGGGAGGTGCCAGCTGAAGACGGAGAACAGGGAAGGAAACCACACCGGGAATACGTTGAACCCTCTGAGCGAAGGGCCCAAAGAAAGTAACTGGCTTGCAGCTGTGCTCCCAGGAACCATTCCCTTCCCGTGGATCCTCAGGACACCCTTGAGCGAGGGGGTATGTAGAGCATTAGACCGCAGGACACCCTGGGTGGGTGTGGGTACAAGCCCCAGCTCTGTCCAGATCTCTGCTCACACCGAGCTGACCCCTGGAGCACCGGGCTAGGAAATCTTCCTTTTCCATCATCTGGTTCGCAGGGGCTCTCCCCGCAGCCCTGGTGGGAGCAGAGGGACAGGCGTGCACAGCAGTGGTGGGTGACACGGGGGTGCAAACTGCCCATTTGATCTGGAACGTTCCACCTCCACCCTCTCACGCATCCCTGCTGACTTGGCGGGGCTGAGACAGCCCTGCTCGTGGTAGGCAGGTCTGCCACCTGGTGGCCCGTGTCCGTCTTTAGAGATCTGGGCAGGTCACTGTCCACACACCCCAGCCCTGAGGACGACTGGGTCTACATCTGGCACAGCAGCTGACGACGCCGGGCTCCCGCCGGGCCGGTCTGCAGCACTCCACTGTCTCTGCCAAGGTCCTGGGTCTGGGGGTCAGACTGGTGAATGAAATGGGGCTCTGGTGGGGGCCAGCACCGCTGCACCCGTTAGGTTCGAGGGTGGCACTGATTTCTGCTGCCCTTCGGGATGAGACACTGTTCTTTATTTCTCTCCCGGTGGGGGCGGGGCGGGGGGGGGCAATTGCAGACGTCTCCACCTGGCTGGCCCCACCACCACGGCTCTGACCCTGAGGGCCACTGATCCAATGTGAGGATGAGCCAACCACCCTTTCTTTCTTTTCCGGTAACTCGTCTGAGGAGTGGAAACTGCCTCCGTCCTGGGGAGTTCCAGGGGCCCCCCTGAGAGTTTGATTTGGGCCTGGAGCCCCTGATTCTTTGGACCCGATGTGCCCGACCTGAAAAAGAAGCCAGGATGAGGCCTCGTTCTGGACCTTAGGGGAAAAGCTTTCAGTCTTTCACCATGGGGTGTAACGTCAACTGTGAGTTGTCCATAGACATCCTTTATCAGGTTGACGAATTTCCTTTCTATTTCTAGTTTTGTGTGTGTGTGTGTTATCAGGAAAGGTTGTTGGATTTTGTCAAATACTTTTTCTGCAGGAACTGAGATGATCACATGATGTTTTTTCTTCATTCTTTTAATATGGAGTATTATACTGATTGATTTTTTTTAAGTTGAAGGAGAGTTGACACACAATGTTAACTGGTTTCAGGTGTACAACATAGTGATTCCACAAGCCTGTCCGTTATGCTGGGCTCAGCACAAGTGTAGCTGCCATCTGCCACCACACAACATATGACAACGTCATTGACTGTAACCCCTATCCTATGCTTTTCATCCTCGTGACTCACTCATTCTATAAGTGGAAGCCTGTACCCCCCACCTCCCTTCCCTCTGACAATCATCAGTTTGTTCTCTGTATTTATGAGTCTGTTTCTGCTCTTTGCTTATTTGTTCATTTGTATGTTATCTTATTTTATTATTTTATTTCTTTAAAGATTTTCTTTTTTTTGGGTGCCTGGGTCACTCAGTCAGTTAAGTGTCCCACTTCGGCTCAGGTCATGATCTGGTGGTTCATGAGTTGGAGTCTGGGGTTGAGCTGTGTGCTGACGGTTCAGAGCCTGGAGCCTGCTTCGGATTCTGTGTCTCCCTCTCTCTCTGCCCCTCCCCTGCTCACGCTCTATATCTCAAAAAATGAATAAAAAAAATATTTTTTTATTTATTTTTTAAAATGTTTATTTATTTTGAGAGAGAGAGAGCAGGGGAGGGGCAGAGAGAGAGGGAAAGAGAGAATCCCAAGCAGGCTCTGCTCTGTCAGTACAGGGCTTGACACAAACTCTCACAAACTGTGAGATAATGACCTGAGCTGAAATCGAGAGTCAGAGGCTGAACCAACTGAGCCACCCAGGTGCCCCTCCTTTGTTTTTCAGCTGCTACATGTAAGTGAAATTGAAATCAGATGCTATTTGTCTTTGTCTGGCTTATTTCATTTGTATAATACCCTCTAGATCACCCATGTTCACAGATGGCAAGATTTCTTTTTTCTTATGGCTGTGGAATGTTCCATCATCTATACACACCACATCTTCCTTATCCGTTCACCTACAGATGGACACTTGGGCTGCTTCTGTAACTTGGCTACTGTAAATAATGCTGCAATGAACGTAGGGGTGCATGTATCTTTTTGAATTAGGGTTTTCATTTTCTTTGGGTTAGTACCCAGTGGGATCCCAGGGGACTTACTGGATCACATGCTATTACTGTTTTAATTACTTACTAGTAATTAATAGTAATTAATTACTATTTTGAGGAATATAATAATCACTTTTTACTTCTTAAACTATCATTACATTTCTGGGAGAAATCCCATTTGGTCTCAGTGTATACTCTTTCTGATATGTTGCTGGATTCAGAGTGCTAGAAATTCATTGAGTATTTTCCATCTATAGTCATAAGGGACATATCAGTTATATCTTAGTGCAGAGCCTGCTTCAGATCCCCTGTCTCCCTCTCTCTCTGCCTCTACCCCACTCATGCTTTGTCTCTCTCTCTTGCTCTCTCAAAAGTGAATAAAAACATTTAAAAATTAAAAAAAAAAACCTGAGCAGCTAAGACTTGTGCATGTCAGTGTAAACACCAGCCAAAACACGTAAAAGCAACAAAATGAGGGCTAAGAAGGACAAAAAGAAATGACAAAAAGAATGACAGATGACAAACTGGCAGAATGTTACGGCATGAGGGCACATGGAAGCCAAGTTCTAAAGGGGTCTTGACCCAAATCAAAACTCTCAGTGGGCCCCCAGGCCGTCCCAACAGGCTGCTTCCACTCCTCAGACCAGGAAAGGGAATAGAAGTAAACGGTGAGTGGCTCATCCTTGCACTGGATCAGTGGCCTTCTGGGTAAGAGCCACCACGTGGTAGGGCCAGCCAGGTGGGGACGTGGGCCACCAGGTCACCTGGCGGCAGAGTTGCCCACGTGAGCAGGGTTGTACAAGACCTGCCAAGTCAGAGCTCTGAGTGGGCCCAGCACCAATGCATTAGAGGATGGAGCGGAACATTCCAGATCAAACAGTTTACACTACCCCATGTCATCTACCCACCAATGCCTGACACCCATCCTTCTGCTCCCGCCCGGGATCTAGGGGCAAGCACAAAGATGTCAATGTGTTGGTCCCTGAATATGAGTCTTCTGTGGTCTGATGAATGTCCTGTAGCGAAGTGTGTTGCATTTAGCTCCTACCAACTTGTAAGAGCTGATTGTTAAATATCAAGGGATTTTTTTGTCCCAATTGTGAAACACAGTTGTTGTTAAAATTAAATCATGCGGGAAAATTGTTAGGAACTCCAAAATCTATCGCCCCACTGAATCAATGAATAAACTGCCAAAGTCAACTGAATTTTTTTATTGTGGTAAAGTGTATATAACATAAAACGTACCGTATTTACGTTTAAAATTTTAACTTTGGTTAAGCATACAGCTAAGTGTCTCTACCTACAGGCTAATTATCCAAAATGCAGGTGAACACGGGAGGAGGCGTACCAGCAGAATCGGCAAAAACAGACTCTCTGTGAGATTTCGCTACTTTTCTCCTTCCCACTCATTGGTGCTTGGGGGAGCTGGGGCTCCGGGAGCCCGCCCTGTGCCCAGTGGCAGTCTGAGATCTTCACCTCCACCCAGGAACCAGAGGAGCTTCCAGCTGGCGGCTCTGGGAACTCGGGGGGTAGAGCCGCCTCATGCTAAGGCCACACGGTACGCAGGATTAAAATGCTTCCACGGGTTCAATTACATCAGCTCATCTGGAGCACAGAGGAGAGAATGTAGGAGCCAGCTTCATGTCAAGGCCCAAACAAAACGGGAAACACCTCGGATCTTAGCAGTCCGAGGCCTCTTCCGCACGCTGAGAAAATGTAGGTGAAACACGCCTGTGCTCTCCTTGTGGATGGAAATGTGAGGAAGCCCAGCTATTCCCTCTCCAAGTGACTGCTCGACGCCCGTGGGTCATGGCTCCTGTGGGTCCTTCTTCACATTGGGTTCAGATCCCGTCAGGAGGGAGGCTGAAGCTCCTTCAGCCCTTCACAGTTGGATCAGTTCCCGTGTGGACCCTCGTTTCTCTCAGCTCCGGCCGGAGCCACTGTGTCCACAAACACCACCTGAGCCCTTTCCGCGCTACGTGCAGCCTGCTCGCTGCTGCTGACACAGACTCCCCACGCCCACAAGTGCCGTCCCCTGGCCCGCGGTCTGGGCACACAGGGCTGGGCGCTGCAGGTGTGAGGGCAGGGATGAGAGCGGGGCCTGGGAGTTGCTCTGGTGCCCAGATTGTTCCCATGCTTGTCCCCGGGGCCTTTCTCAGGCCCATGTCGGTCCCGTCTGAGGCTTGAAGGGTCTCCCAGCCGCTCCTGCCCCAGCCCCAGTGGGGGGCTTAAGTGTGGCCCCGCGCTGTGCTGGGTAGTAAACTGCTCCCTTAACATGGCCACTCCTCAGACGTTGTCCTGTGGGCCACAGCAGCCTTCCTACCTGGAAACACCTCAGAAACTCTTCTCACCATGTGGCTTTTCTGTTGGTGTAGGGTTAGTCGATCTCTGCACTAGTCAGGGCTGAAGGATGGGAAAGAGGAAAAAAATGACTGAAACCAGCTCCTAAGCCAAAGTCTAAACTGTCGCATAATACAATTCTTTGTCTTTAGAAAACCCTTCTCTTTAGCCCCCATGATGTTATTTCTGACTGATTCTCCACTAAGCTTCAGTAAACAGGAGGGACAGAGTGGACTTGACCCTATCCAAGTAGACCTGGAGGTTGCACTGGTAGGTGGCAAGTGACGTTAGCAGAGAGCCTCCAGCAAGGAGCAGGCAGCACGTCACGCAGGACCCCGGTCGGTGCTCAGGGTCCACCAGTGGCCCAAGGACACATCTGGCAGAAGCACGTGGACAGAGGCCTGACCACGTGCCCCTCAGTCCTCAGCTGGTGGCCTTCCTGATGGGAGTCCACTCCGGGGAGAGAAAACGCCGACGAGGGTTTATACAACAAAGTGGCATTCGTTCCATAATTGCCAGGCATGGCGATGGCAGGACCGTGGGACAGAAAGGCCAGGGGACCCTTGGGGCTCGAGTGAGCTGCCAACCAGCTGGCCCGAGCCTCATGGCCCGGGGTACCTAGTTGGGTGCTCTGTCCCGGACATTAGGCCCGGCTACAGGGCACGCTTTGGCCAATGAAAAATCAAAAGATGTGAAGTGAGCAGTGTTTTGAAAGTGTTTATGTATGGGGTTTGCCCTCTTGCAACTCTGCTGTGGCCACAAACATGCTTTAGGAAGGCGGCTTGCCCCCGGCCGGCACCAACCCTAAGGCAAAGCCATGACTACTGACCTACGGTGTGGTACACCAGAAGTGAATGTGTCTTCCTGCGCTACTGAGGCTTTTGTTAAGTGGCATTATTTTGCAATAGCTAAAATCATATTTAAAAATACAAGCTAAAATGAAACGATACACATAATGTGAAAAGGCAGACCATAAGGAACATAACCCAAAATAATAATAATTATATTACATGTAAATTGAGGGAGTACTCCATTTAAAAGTCGAGGGGCACCTGGGTGGCTCAGTCAGTTGAGCATCCGACTTGGGCTCAGGTCAAGATCTCTCGGCTCGTGGGTTCGAGCCCCACGTCGGGCTCTGTGCTGACAGCTCGGAGCCTGGAGCCTGCTTCGGACTCTGTGTCTCCCTCTCTGTCCCTCCCCCACTTGTATTCTGTCTCTCTCTGCCTCTCAAAAATAAATAAATGTAAAAAATAAAATAAAAAAATTATTATACTAATACTGGACAACATAGACTTTAAGGGGAGAAGTGTTACAAGGGGATATTTCAGGATGGGAAAAAAAAAAAAAAAACCCAGCCCAAGACATATCATATTCTAAGTGCAAAGGTATTGAAAGCAGCTAGATAAACAACCAATACACCTTATCTATAGAAAAGACAACATTGAAAGAAGAAAAAAAAAAATCCGTTTACGTGGAGTATTCCACATATAGTGAAATTATTCCTCGGAAGTGAAGGTGAAATGTATTTTCTCAAACAAAAACAAGGAATTTGTTAGCAGACCCTGTAAGAAACGTTAAAAGAAAATTTTCAGGCAGAAATAAAACTATATAGGTTAGAAATTTTAATCTCCATGAAGAAAGTACCTCAGAGAAGGAATAAACAAAGGTAAAATAAAACGTTAATTCTTGTTCTTAGTTGAGTGAAAATTGAGAGTAGCTACTGTTGGGGGGGGGCATCTGGTGGCTCAGTCAGTTGAGCATCTGACTCTTGGTTTCAGCTCTGCGCTTGATCTTGCAGCTCGTGAATTCGAGCCCCGCATGGGGCTCCGTGCTGATGGTGTAGGGCCTGCTTGGGGTTCTCTCTCTCCCCGTCTCTCTATCCTTCCCCTGCTCACGTGCACGCTCTCTCCCAAAATAAATGAATAAACTTAAAACCAAGAGTAGCTCCTAGGTTACGGTGACCATGGTGACAATAGTTGGTTATTATTGCATAAACAAGGCAAAATGAATGATGGCAATATTTTGAGGGATGGGAGGGAGGAGTTAGGAACACATCGTATGAGTTCCCTGCACCATCAGTGAAGTAGTACCTGTTATTTGAAGGTGGACACGGTTACAAACGTATAGAGGGTGCTTTCAGCTAGAATGCTTAAAACACACTTTCCACTCCAAATCCTCTCTGCCGTAAAAGAAGGAGCAAAAGCAAAACTTGTAAGAATAAAACTTTTTAGAACTCTGGAAATTAGCAAAATGTTTGCACTATCTGGGTATGATTTAATCAAGAAAAAAACTGAGTCTGGGGCACCTGGGAGGCTCAGTCGGTTAGGTGTCCAACTTCAGCTCAAGCCACAATCTCACAGTTTGTGGGTTCAAGCCCCCACATCGAGCTCTGTGCTGACAGGGCAGAGCCTGCTTGGGATTCTCTCTCCCTCTCTCTCTGCCCCTCCCATGCTAGTGCACTCTCCCTCTCCCTCTCAAAATAAATAAATAAACAAAAATAAAATAAAATCTGAATCTTTATAAGAACAGTGAACTTTGTGGTGTTTTAACTCTCCATAATCCCGTCAACCACTCCTACCAACCCTTTGGTAACTTAAAACTGCTGACCCTAAAAATAAAACTAGCAGTATTTTACCAGCAAAATAGCAGAGAATTGCAACCTAGGACAGCTAGTTATGTCAAAACCACAAGCAAGGTGCCCTTCTTCCTCTGGGAATGCCAAGGGCCGCCCGGAGTGGGGGTGGTGGCGAGAGCTCCCCCTGCTGGCCAGGTTAGTGAGGTTGCCTTTGCCCAGTTTCACAAAATCCAACAACCCCCAAACCTCCCAGGTGACCATAGCACCTGGAAAGAAGTCTGGAGTTTCTTTCCAGAGACATGGCACTATTTGAGCACTGTGATGACGCCCTGGGATACACTAGTCACAGTGGTCTTCTCTTCTGGCCTAACTCAGAGTTTGCACAGTGTGAACACATTTTCTCCCTGGACGTTTGTTTAAAAACTTCAGGAGCAATCAATTGTTTAACATCATGGCTGCTTGAGGCAGCACAGAGTATTAGGGGGCAGACAGTAAGGTAACCAGAGAGCTTCAGAGGAGAAGCTGGGGGACGAGATGTCTATAGGAGATCTTTTGAAAACTTCCAACAATTCTAAAGTGGGCAAAGAACTTGAACCAACACTTCTCCCCAGAAGATAAACAAATGACCAGCAAGCACATGAAAAGATATTCAGCATCACTGCTCACTAAGGAAATGCAAATCAAAACTACAATGAGATACCACCTCATACCCATTAGGATGACTTTTACCAGTAAAACTGAAAATAGCATGTGTTGATGAGGATGTGAAAGAACAAGAACTTTCATGCCCTGTGGGTGGGAATGTAAAGTGGTACCCCTGCCATTAACCCTAACATAGAGTCACCATGTGACCCAGCAGTTCCAGCCCTAGGTAATTACCCAAGAGGAAGCTTATACACCCGTGACAATGGCAGCATTATCCTAAAGGTGGAGACAACAACCCAAATGCCCAACAACAGATGAAGGGATAAACAAATCATGATACATATACCCACTGGAATATTATTCAGCATAAAAAGGGACAAATCCTGACACATACTACAACTTGGATGGACCTCAAAAACATGATGCTCGACACAAAAGGTTGCATATTGTATGATTTCTTTTATGTGCTGTCTCTGGAACAGGCAACTCCATGGAGACCTTTCTAGCAGGTTAGTCGTTATCAAGGGATGGGAGAAAAGGGGAGTGGATACTGAATACTTAATGGGTATAAGATGTTTTTCTGGAGTTGATGAAAAGTTTTGAAACTAGAGAGAGGTGGTGGTTACACAACATTGTGAATACACTAAATGCTGCTAGATTGTTCACTTTCAAAGGTTATTGTATGTTATGTGAATTTCACCTCAATGGGGAAAAAAAAACAGAAAGAAATCAACAAAATCTCCAACATATTCCAAGGATTTTAGAAGCCAGGAACATGGGTAGGGTTATGTTCATGTTCAAGAAAGACCTGGCAGGGTTCCGCACTCTCACCTGTGTTCAAGGAGGAAGTGAAGGTGGAGCCAGGCAGGCCCCAGCATGCTCCCAGGGCCCCTGACAAAGACAGGGGCCCTACTGGCTCCAGAAGTGTGAGAAATCTCCGTCAAAACATTAGCTCACCACAGATTTCATCAGGGACATCTGTGGTCATAGAAGACAAAGCAAATAGACTTAACAGAATTGCTTCAGATAATAGTACCAACAGCAATAATAACAACAAAAAGGGGGAGATAACCCCCCTGGGGAAAGGGTGAATCTGGTTTCCGAAGTTACCACATTATATTAGTTTAAAAGTCCAATTTTTGTGAAAAAGAAATAATAAAATCCAGTTTTCAACCAAAGCATCACGATAAATGCAAATAAACAAGAAACTATGGCTGATACATAGGGGGAAAAAGTAGTCAATAGAAACTGTCTCTGAGCGGGGTGCCTGGGTGGCTCAGTTAGTTAACCATCTGACTTTGGCTATAAGGTCATGATATCACAGTTTGTAGGTTTGAGCCCCACATCAGGCTCTGTGATGACAGCTCAGAGCCTGGAGCCTGCTTCAGATTCTGTGCCTCCCCATCTCTCTGCCCATCCCCTGCTCATGCTATCTCTCTCTCTCTCAAAAATAAATAAACATTAAAAAAATATTTAGGGGCACCTCGGTAGCTCAGTTGGTTAAACATCTGACTTTGGCTCAGGTCATGATCTCCCGGTTTGTGGGTTTGAGCCCTGGGTTGGGCTCTGTGCTGACAGCTCAGAGCCTGGAGTCTGCTTTGGACTCTGTGTCTCTTCTCTCTGTCCCTCCACTGCTCGCTCTCTGTCTCTCTCTCAAAATAAACACTTAAAAAATTAAAAGAAAATATTTTAAAAAAGAAAGAAACTGTCTCTGAGGAACTCCACATATTGTAATTACTAAAAAAAAGACTATAAATCAGCTATCTGAAATCTGTTTAAAGAACTGCAAGAGGGGCGCCTGGGTGGCTCAGTCGGTTAAGCGGCCGACTTCGGCTCAGGTCATGATCTCGCGGTCCGTGAGTTCGAGCCCCGCGTCGGGCTCTGTGCTGACAGCTCAGAGCCTGGAGCCTGTTTCAGATTCTGTGTCTCCCTCTCTCTGACCCTCCCCTGTTCATGCTCTGTCTCTCCCTGTCTCAAAAATAAATAAAACGTTAAAAAAAATTTTTTTTAAAAAAGAACTACAAGAAACCATATCAAACAAAGTAAAGTATGGGCAGGAACTCTCACCAAATAGAAAATATCAGTAAAGAGATACAAGTCATCAAAAAAGAAACAAATAGAGGGGCGCCTGGGTGGCGCAGTCGGTTAAGCATCCGACTTCAGCCAGGTCACGATCTCGCGGTCCGTGAGTTCGAGCCCCGCATCGGGCTCTGGGCTGATGGCTCAGAGCCTGGAGCCTGTTTCCGATTCTGTGTCTCCCTCTCTCTCTGCCCCTCCCCTGTTCATGCTCTGTCTCTCTCTGTCCCAAAAATAAATAAACGTTGAAAAAAAATTAAAAAAAAAATAAAAATAAAAAAAAATAAAAATAAAAGAAACAAATAGAAATTATGGAGTGGAAAAGTATCCTCCAAAATGAAAATTTCACAGAAGAGGTCAGCAGCATAATAGAGGCAGTAGACAAAGAGTCAGTGAACTTGAAAGTAAGTCAATGGAGATTATCCAGCCTGAGAAGGAGGGAAGGAGAAAGAGAAGGAAAAGGAGAAGGAGAAGAGAAGGAGAAGGAGAAGAAAAAGGGGAGGAGGGAGGAGGAGGGGGAGGAGAAGGAGGAGGGGAAGAAGGGAGGAAGAGGGGGACAGGGCAGGAGGAGGGGAGAGGGAGGAGGAGAGGGAGGAGGGGAAGAAGGAGGAGAGGGAGGAGGGGAAGAAGGAGGAGGAGGGAGGAGTAGGGGAAGGAGGAGGAGTGGGAGGAGGAGAAGAAGGAGGAGAGAGATGGGGAGGAGGAGGAGGAGAAGAAGGAAGAAGAGGAGTAGAAGGAGGAGGGGAGGAGGGAGACGGGGAGGAGAAGGAGAAAGAGAAAGAGGGGAGGATGGGGGGAAGGAGGAGGAGGAGGGAGATGGGGAGGAGGAGAAGGAGGAGGGCTCCGTAAAGCATACTAACACATGCATAAGGGTATCCCCTAAGGAAAGGAGTGATAGAAGAGAGGCAGAAGTAAGGACTGAACACTTACCAAATGTGGTAAAAAACATATTCAATAAGTGCAACAAGCCCACAAAGGGCAAGTGCAAAGAAATCTGGCCTGGACACAACACAATCAACACCTGAGAGAAAAATCAGAGAATTTTGAAAGCCCCAAGAAAGAAGTAACCCATCCTGTATAAGGATCCCCAGGAAGACCAGAAGTGATGTCCCACCCAAACAACAGGGACCGGCAGGCAGTGGCATGATGCATCACAGTCAATCAAGAATTCTATGTCCAGCCAAAGTAGCCACACAAGTGAAGGAGAATTCAGACATTTCCATATAAACAAAACCAGAAAGAATGCTAAGCTAGCAGAACTGGCCTACAAAAATACTAAAAGGAGTTCTTTAGGCTGAAATTAAAGAACAGTAGACACTAACTCAAATTCACAGGAAGAAGTATAGGCATCCATAGAAGTAAATATATTTGGAAATGTAAAAAAACGGTATAAATGTATTTTTGTTTATTTTTTTTTTTCTGATTTAAAAGGCACTTTCATTAAGAAACATGATAACCTCTGGGACACAGCAAAGGCGGTCATAAGAGGAAAGTATATAGCAATCCAAGCCTTTCTAAAGAAGGAAGAAAGATCTCAGAGACACAACCTAACCTTACACCTTAAGGAGCTGGAAAAAGAACAGCAAATAAAACCCAAAACCAGCAGAAAACAGGAAATAATAAAGATTAGAGCCGAAATTAATGCTCTCGAAACCAAAAAAACAGTAGAGCAGATCAATGAAACCAGAAGCTCGTTCTTTGAAAGAATTAACAAAATTGATAAACCACTAGCCAGTTTGATCAAAAAGAAAAAGGAAAGGACCCAAATAAATAAAATCAAGAATGAAAGAAGAGAGATCACAACCAACACAGCAGAAATAAAAACAATAATAAGGGAATATTATGAGCAATTATATGCCAATAAAATGGGCAATCTGGAAGAAATGGACAAATTCCTAGAAACATATACACTACCAAAACTGAAACAGGAAGAAATAGAAAATTTGAACAGACCCATAACCAGTAAGGAAATCAAATTCGTAATCAAAAATCTGCCAAAAAAACAAGAGCCCGGGGCCAGATGGCTTTCCAGGGGAATTCTACCAGATATTTAAGGAAGAGTTAACACCTACTCTCTTGAAACTGTTCCAAAAAATAGAAACGGAAGGAAAACTTCCAAACTCTTTCTATGAAGCCAGCATTACCTTGATCCCAAAACCAGACAGAGACCCCACTAAAAAGGAGAACTATAGACCAATTTCCCTGAATGAACATGGATGCAAAATCCTCAACAAGATATTAGCCAACCGGTTCCAACAATACATTAAAAAAAAATTATTCACCACAACCAAGTGGGATATATACCTTGGAATGTAGGGATGGTTCAATATCCACAAAACAATTAACGTGATTCATCACATCAATAAAAGAAAGGACAAAAACCTCATGATCTTCTCAATAGATGCAGAGAAAGCATTTGACAAAATACAGCATCCTTTCTTTATAAAAACCCTAAGAAAGTAGGGATAGAAGGAGCATACCTTGAGATCATAAAAGCCATATATGAAAGACCCAACGCTAATATCATCCTCAATGGGGAAAAACTGAAGGCTTTCCCCCTAAGGTCAGGAACAAGACAGGGATGTCCACTCTCACCACTGTTATGCAACATAGTATTGGAAGTCTTAGACGCTGCAATCAGACAACACAAAGAAATAAAAGGTATCCAAATCATCCAGGAGGAGGTCAAACTTTCACTCTTCGCAGATAACATTATACTCTATATGGAAAACCCAAAAGATTCCGCCAAAAAACTGCTAGAATTGATTAATGAGTTCAGCAAAGTAGCAGGATATAAAATCAATGCACAGAAACCTGTTGCAGTCCTATACACCAACAATGAAGCGACAGAAAGAGAAATCAAGGAATCGACCCCATTTACGTTTGCACCAAAAACCATAAAATACCTAGGAATAAATCTAACCAAAGAGGTGAAAAATCTGTACGCTGAAAACTATAGAAAGCTTATGAAAGAAATTGAAGAAGACACAAAAAAATGGAAAAAGATTCCACGCTCCTGGATAGGAAGAACAAATATTGTTAAAATGTCAATACCACCCAAAGCAATCCACATATTCAATGCAATCCCTATCAAAATAACACCAGCATTCTTCACACAGCTAGAACAAACAATCTTAAAATTTGTATGGAACCAGAAAAGACCCCGAATAGCCAAAGCAATCTTGAAAAAGAAAACCAAACCAGGAGGCATCACTGTAATCATCAAGACAGTATGGTACTGGCACAAGAACAGACACTCAGGTCAATGGAACACAATACAGAACCCAGAAACATATGGCCAACTAATCTTTGACAAAGCAGGAAAGAATATCCGGTGGAATAAAGACGGTCTGTTCAGCAAGTGGTGCTGGGAAAACTGGACAGCGACATTCAGAAGAATGAACCTGGACCACTTTCTTACACCATACACAAAAATAAACTCAAAATGGATGAAAGACCTAAATGTAAGACAGGAAGCCATCAAAATTCTAGGGGAGAAAGCAGGCAAAAACCTCTTTGATCTTGGCCACAGCAACATCTTACTCAACACGTCTCCGGAGGCAAGGGAAACAAAAGCAAAAGTGAACTACTGAGACCTCATCAAAATAAAAAGCTTCTGCACAGCCAAGGAAATAATCAGCAAAACAAAAGGTAACCAACAGAATGGGAGAAGATATTTGCAAATGACATATCAGATAAAGGGTTACTATCCAAAATCTATAAAGAACTTATCAAACTCAACACCCAAAACACAAATAATCCAGTGAAGAAATGGGCAAAAGACATGAATAGACACTTCTCCAAAGAAGACATCCAGATGGCCAGCCGACATATGAAAACATGCTCAACATCACTCATCATCAGGGAAATACAAACCAAAACCACAATGATATACCACCTCACACCTGTCAGAATGGCCAGCATTAACAACTCAGGCAACAACAGATGTTGACAAGGATGCGGAGAAAGAGGATCTCTTTTGCATTGTTGGTGGGAATGCAAGCTGATGCAGTCACTCTAGAAAACAGTATGGAGGTTCCTCAAAAAACTAAAAATAGAACTACCCTATGACCCAGCAATTGCACTACTAGGCATTTATCCAAGGGATACAGGTGTGCTGTTTCGAAGGGACACGGGCACCCCAATGTTTATAGCAGCGCTATCGACAATAGCCAAAGTATGGAAAGAGCCCAAATGTCCATCAACGGATGAATGGATAAAGAAGATGTGGTATATATAGACAATGGAGTATTACTCGGCAATCAAAAAGAATGAAATCTTGCCATTGGCAACTACGTGGATGGAACTGGAGGGTATTATGCTAAGTGAAATTAGAGAAAGACAAAAATCATATGACTTCACTCGTATGAGGACTTTAAAAGACAAAACCGATGAACAGGGGGGAAGGGAAACAAAAAGAATATCAAAACAGGGAGGGGGACAAAACAGAAGAGACTCATAAATATGGAGAACAAACTGAGGGTTACTGAAGGGGTTGTAGGAGGGGGGATGGGCTAAATGGGTAAGGGGCACTAAGGAATCTACTCCTGAAATCATTGTTGCACTATGTGCTAACTAATTTGGATGTAAATTTTAAAAAAAGAAAAAAGAAAAGAAAAGAAACATGATAAATCTGGTGTTTATATCAGATAACATTATATGCAATGAATAAAGATATCATGTGTGTGATGAAAATGTCACAAAAGGTGGAGGACTGAATGCAGGTGGAGGGGGGTAAAAGTTTTGGATATTATTGAAATTAAGTGGGATTATTTCAAGCCAGTTTATTAAAAATTAAAATGCTAATATTAATCCCCACAGCAACCACTAAGAAAGTAACTTGCAAAAAATATAGTAAAAAAAAAAAAAGTGTGGGGGAAAGGAAATTAAAAGACAAATGATCTATTTTATACAAATAAGGCTATTACTGGGGCGCCTAGGTTGCTCAGTCGGTTAAGTGTCCGACTTCGGCTCAGGTCATGATCTCATGACTGACGGGTTTGAGCCCCACGTCGGGCTCTGTGCTGACAGCTCGGAGCCTGGAGCCTGCTTCGGATTCTGTGTCTCCCTCTCTCTCTGCCCCTCCCCTGCTCATGCTCTGTCTCTCTTTGTCTCTCAAAAATAAATAAATGTTTAAAAAAATTAACAAATAAGGCTATTACTGAGTAATAAGAAAAATAGAAAATAAGACACAGGGACGCCTGGGTGGCTCAATCTGTTGAGCATCTGACTTCATCTCAGGTCATGATTTCACATTCATGGGTTCAAGCTCCACATCAGGCTCTGTGCTGACAGCTCAGAGCCTGGAGCCTGCTTTGGATTCTGTGTCCCCTTCTCTCTCTGCCCCTCCCCTGTTCATGCTCTGTCAATCTCTGTCTCTCCAAAAAAATAAAATAAAACATTTTAAAAAAAGAAAATAAGACATAGTACACATAGAAAAACTGGCAATTTCAAGTCACACTTACCTTAGTGATCATATTAAATGTAAATGGGTAAATGCTCAATCAAAAGACAGAATGGTGGAAAGGGTTAGAAAAACATATGTGCCAAGTCATGCCCCACCCAATCCCTAAGCTACCGCAAACATCTCGAGCAGCCTCCTTGCTCTGCTCTATCAAACCATTTTTGGACCTGCTGGGGACCACCCCATTCTCCCCATAATTCATCATTATGGGAGAGATACACCTTGGCCCAGCCTCTTGGTGGATGTGTGGACTCATCACATTCAACATTTGAATCAGAAGTTTTGGCGTATGGGGGGACCATTCTGATACTGTTGGGCTAGCCTCTCACAAGTACATACCTACTAGACTTAACATAAGAGAACACATTGTTCTTATGGGCACATGAAATATTCTCCAGCTGGAACACATTAGGTCATAAAACAATTCTCCATAGATGCAAAAGGGTTGAAATTGTACAAAATATATTATCTGACCACAATGAAATATAATTACAATTCTATAGCAGAAGATAAATAGGGAAATTCACAAATGTGTAAGTTAGACAACATATCCGGGGTAATAAATCACAAGATAGACTAGAAAGTACTTTGAGATGCATGAAAATGAAACCCAAATGTACAGACATTTGGGGAGGCAGGACGAGCAACTGCTGGGGGGAACTCCTCTAGGCAGAGACTACTGCTTCCAGAGGAGAAGAATGTCAGATCTATACATGGCCTTTCACCTTCAGAAAGTAAGGGGTAAAAGAGCAAAAGAAAAGGAAAGCTGGCAGAAGGAAGGAAATGGTAAAGGTTAGAGCAGGCATAAAGAAAATCAACAAAACCAGGGCACCCGGGCAGCTCAGTTGGTTGAGCATCCGAATTTGGCTCTGGTCATGATCTCATGGTTCGTGGGTTCAAGCCCCGCGTCAGACTCTGTGCTGACAGCTCAGAGCCTGGAGTCTGCTTCGGATTCTGTGTCTCCCTCTCTCTCTGCCCCTGCCCCACTTGTGCTCTGTCTCTCTCTCCAAAATAAATAAATATTAAAAAGAAGAAAGAAAGAAAGCCAACAAAACCCAAAGTGGATCGTTGAAAAGATCAACAAAATTGACAAACCTTCAGCTAGATGCACAAAGGAGAAAAAAGGCTCAGATTTCTAAAACCAGACATGCAAGTAGGGACATTACAACCGATCTCCAGAAATAAAGGAATTAGGGGAACGCTATGAACAGTTGTTCACCAACAAGGTGGATAATCTAGATGAAATGGAGTCCCACGAACACACAATCTACAAACTGACTCCAAGGGACATGGAGTACAACTCAGCAGGAAAAAGACAAATGACCCCTTTCAAAGTGGCAAAGGCTTGGAATAGACCCTTCTCCAGGGAGAACGGACAAGTGCCAGTGAGCACATGAGAAGATGTTAAGCCTATTAAGTCACATGGTAACACAAGTAAACATCACAATGAGATGCCATTTTTATTAGGATGAGAATTTAAGTTTGCCTTTGACTTTTGATGGATTGACGATGATGTGTCTAGGGTGTGAGTCTCTTTGGGGTCATTCTTTGAATTTGTGTAGCTTCTTGGACATGTGGACTAATGTGGATTTCTTTCATCAAATTATGTAAGTTTTGAGCCACCCTTTCTTCAAATGCTTGCTCTGTGCTTCCTCTCGCCTCTGCCCTGGGATCCCTTCATGCCCATGTTGTACCGAAGATTCTGTCCCACAGCCTCTGAGGACCAATTCATCTGTCTTTATTATTTCTCGTTCTGTGCTTCAGGCAGGATAATCCCAACTACCTGCCTTCGTGCTCATTCATTCTTTCTCCTTATGGGTCCGATGTGCTCTCACCCCCACCGGCTGACTTTTCATGTCACTTATAGCACTTTCCAATGTCAGAATTTCCATTTGGGTCTTTTAAAAATGTTTTCTCTTTACATAGTCTCTGTTTAGTAAAACACTATTCTCATATTTCCCTTTAACTTATTAGACAAGAGTTCTTTGGGGTTTCTCAGTCATATTTTATTCATTAAAAAAATTTTTAGCGTTTAGTTTTAAGGGAGAGAGATACAGAGCGAGTGGGGGAGGGGCAGAGAGAGAGGGAGACACAGAATCTGAAGCAGGCTCTGAGCTGTCAGCAGAGAGCCCAACGTGGGGCTCAAACTCACGAACCGTGGTATCATGACCTGAGCCAAAACTGGATGCTCAACCAACCGAGCCACCCAGGCACTGCATCTTGATATTTTAAATCTTTGTTGAGTTACCCAATGTCTCAGAGACATTGTCTCAGGGACCCTCAGAGACAGCTTCTGCTGAATGCCTCCCTCAGCATGTAGGCCACGTATTCATGCTTCTTTGAATATCTGACAAGTTCAGTTTGAAAACAGGACGTTTGGGGTTTTTTTTTTATGTTTATTTAGTTTTGAGAGACAGAGAGCACAAGCAGGGGAGGGACGGAGAGGGGTACAGAGGATCTGAAGCAGGTCGATGCTGACAGCAGGGAGCCTAACGCAGGGCTCGAACCCATGACCGTGAGATCATGACCTGAGCTGAAGTCGGAGGAGGCTCAGCTGACTGAGCCCCCCAGATGCCCCTAAAAGCAGACATTTTCAGTAACATAATGTGGCAGCCCTGGATATCAGGCCCTCTGCCCAGCCGGCTTTGCAGCCCACACTCTTGTCGATGTCACAGTTGCTGTTTGTTTAGAGATGTTCTCGCCCTGATTGGGGAGGCCTTTGTGTCTGTGCTGAGTGTAGACACTGAGTTTCTGTGCAGTTACTCTGGTGGTGAGCTAATGTGTGCACAAAGATTAAGTGCCTGCAACCAATAAATCTCCCAGTGTTTGCCGAAGGGTTTGGTGGGGAGACACACCTTCAGTTCTCTAGCAATTCATAAGCCTTCCCTGGTTTTCACTTCCTGCTCATGCAGGACTTCAAGGTCAGCCTGAGGTGCAAAATAGTGTGTGTGTGTATGATTAAAATTTATAATCCCTACGGAAAGGATGTCCCGAGAGAGATGCTAAGCTAACATGGCAAAATATTAAAGAAGTGAATGGGAATGATTCACGGGTGAATGAGTACAAGGAAGACCCCAGGCCCCAACAGGAAATGCCTCTGTCACCCTCCATGTCTGCCCCGAGGCTGAGCTTTGTGCTCAGGGGGTCCGGAGTGTCCACAGCCCGGCATCCACCTGGCCACCTTGCAGAGGAGGTCTGTCTCTGGAGCTGCATCTCAGGAAGGCTGGGCAGCATTGTCTGACTCCAGGAGAACATACCCACTGCAACCCCTTCCCCGGGACTAGCAGACCCAGTACCGGTAGGAGCCACTGGCTGTGATGGAGAGTCCGGAGGCAGGAAGGTGGCAGATGGCGTCTGTAAGGCTTTCATCGGCCTGGGCCAGTTTCCACCAGTTTCATGCAAATCAACCATTTTGGAAATCTCTGAGATGTTCACAGGCAGCTGTAACCACTGGACAAAAAAGCTGATGATTTCCAGAACAAGGTCCGTGATTCCTGGAGAGCCCCACCTACAGGATGGAAATTCTCACCAGATTCTGAAATCTAACCTGAGGACGAAGAACCCCAGGTACACCGCAGGGAAGGGTCAGGGCGGCCTCAGCCTCTGTCTCAGAATCTGGGGAGAGGGAGCATGGCCCCCCCCACACTCCCACAGGGTGGCCCTCCCTTCACTGGGCCCAGGAGTCTGCAGCCGCAGCTCAGGGCAGCCACCAGACCACAGAGAAATGCCTCTGATAAACTCCGGGGGGAAAGGCTTCCAGCATGGCAGCGGGAGCTGGCATACTCGCCAGGGAAACTGCTGGTAATTGTTCAAAATAACCACGTAAAACCTCCGGCAACGGCCCTAAAGATAGGCAGCAAGTGAACAAAGATCTATTTGAGAACGTCTATGAAAATGTAGACAGAAAGGTAAACCTGTGCCATAGCAACCAAGAGTAGACCCTCCCTCTCCTTCCCTCTCCCCACCAGGTCCTAAGGAGCAGACTTTTCTGGAGCAGCCAGGCACAGGGTTCTTTACCTGGCACTCAGCCGGAGGGAGGAGGAGGAGGAGGACTTCATGGCCTCTTATCCGGCCCAGCTGCCTGAGGCTGAGCCCCAGTTGGGTCAAGTGGGAGACTGGGGCTCCCTTCTTCTGCCCAGCTCCCAATTATGGAACAGAGGCTCTTCCTGGGGCTTGAAGCACAGAGAACATGAGCCCCCGATTGTCCTTGCTTTGGGTCATGAGATAGAGGCTCTCCATGCCAGGAGAGGAAGCTGCTTTCCCTCCACTGAGCACTCAGCTCCTAGGTGGCTGGTGGGGGAGGGGGTCCCTCAGATAGAAGCCGACCTTTGTTCCCACCTGCAGCTCCAGGGAACAGGCTCAAAATCTAGCTGAGGAAGAGGAGCAAGCCAGAAACAGACACTAAACATTAAACAAGCAAATAGCAGTCCTGGAAGGTGGGGGGCTGGTACCCAAGGGCTACCACCACATACTGTCTGAACTGTACTGGTTCTAACAGACACTGAGGAGGTGAGCAAAGAAACGTGAAAATATGGCCCATACCCCAGAGAGAGAGTAGGTAGCAGGGATTGCGTGTGACAGAATCAAATGTTGGCTTTAACAGGAAAAGACTCAAAACAGCCCTTACAAATATCACAGAGCTAAAGGAAAGATGCTTTAGGAGGTGAAGAAAGGTGCGAGGCAACATTATACAAAACAGAGAACACCAATGAAAAGGTATAAATTATTTTTTAAAAATATGAAAAATCAGTAGCTGAAAAGGGCAGTAACTGAAGTTTAAAAATCCAACACAAACAGACGTGTGGTCTGTGGTGACAAAAAGACCCTGGAGGTTTTCTTGAGGTTTTCACTCTGGGCTTCACAACAGGAAATAAGATGCAGAAACTGGAACCCAAGATCTCGCCTTGGCTGTTTCGGAAATCGCAGCCACAGCCCCCAAACTGTAGGCACAGGTGAGAAGAGGCACAGGTCACTTACCAGAACCCCCCAAGGTACTGACTCCCGGGGGGACTGAGGACCAAGTCGAGGGAGTAAAACTCCTACAGCTCCGGGGGGCTGAGAAAACCACATTCTCAGAGTGAAGAGTACAGAAAAGCCCCTGATGCTTCTGGCGGGGAAGAGAACATGAACATTTTAAAATACGCCCAGAGTATTCTGTCCTCCTTAGCAAAGACCTGGCCTCAGGAAGAGCCTGACCAACGCGGAGAAGAGAGAAAAACCCCTCCAAGCCCTGCTGGTCCTTCCCACCTACGCGGGAAAAGAAAGGTCACAGGCGGGGGCAGCCTCCTAAAAACCTGAGACCTGGTCACGGGGGCGGCGTGGGGGGCGGGATGCCTCCCCCACAGCAAGCGCGGGCGTCCTGGACACTGGGGCTGAGCACTGGGAAGCCGACAGCCTTGTCGGGGACGTGCACCGATGGGGATCCTTGTACCCGCAGCTGCGAGATAGAACCGTGCAGCCAGTAGGGAAAACGCTATGGCAGAGTTCCTCAGATAATGAAACAGAATCCACTGCTGGGCACTGAATGAATGAAACACTCATTATTAATAGTAGCCAAATAGCGGAGACAGTTTAAATGTGCAGCAAGTTACTACTGGATGCAAAATGTGGTATATCCATAGGACAGAGTATTACTTGGCCATCAAAAGGAAAGAGGTAGTGACAGATGCTAAAACAAAATTCAGCTTCAAAGCAATATTTGAAGTGGAAGAAGGCATTCAGAGGACCACACATTGCACAAAGCCATACACATGACACTCCAGACGAGGAAAATCAAGAGAGATGCCAAAGAGATCACTGAATGCCAGGAGCTAGGAGAGGAGGAAATCAGGAAGGACTGAATGATCCATATGGGATTCGGTTTCTGTGTTACAAAAACGTTCTGTGATTAACTGTGAGTAATGTTTGCACATCAAGAGTGCACAAGAAGCCACTAAATGATACCGTAAAATGGGGAAAGCAGCAAGTTCTGTTATGCGTTTTACATGAATAAAAATACAAGGGGCGCCTGGGTGGCTCAGTCGGTTAAGCGTCCGACTTCGGCTCAGGTCTTGATCTCGAAGTCTGTGAGTTCGAGCCCTGCGACAGGCTCTGGGCTGACAGCTCGGAGCCTGGAGCCTGCTTCAGATTCTGTCTCCCTCGCTCTCTGCCCCTCCCCCACTCATGCTCTGTCTCTCTCTCCTTCAAAAATAAATGAAAACATTCAAAAAAATTTTAATCAAGTAATATAGAATACGAGTTACATAAATTATATAGTAACAGAAAGTAAAGACGAGGTAAACACAGCCCTTCGTCCCAACATGCTCTGGTGGAAACTGACACTCAGTAGCTGGCCGACTTCCTTAGTGCCCACCAGTTTCACCCACATGCAAAACAGGAAAGAGAAACTTCTGAGAAATTAAATGTACCCTGGAGAAGGAGGGGCCCTAAGCACCCTATCAGGGGCCAGACCACACCTGCTCCCTCTCTGCATCAGAAACTCATTTCCCAACACTTGTTCACCTGGGACGGCTGCTCATTCCAAAGCTGGAGATGTTAAAGGACAATAAGGTGGACATCCTGGAGGGGCCCCAGAGCCCAGCTCCCATGGCCACCACCGTGATCAACATCCAGACTGAGACGTC
>NW_024412655.1:1027758-1066454 GCF_014898765.1 Herpailurus yagouaroundi | reverse complement strand
TTGGGTCCCGTCCCTCCTGGGGCCTCTAGCTCCTTCTTCAGACTCTCGGCCTCTCCTGGAGACCCCAGGGCACCCCCTCCCTCTGCGTAGGTCCAGTCACTGGCCTCACACCCCATCAGGGCCGAACAGCCTTCGACTACCTCGTGTCCATTCTGGACAAGACTTGAGTTCGGAGTCCAAAGTGTGGAGGATGTAATTGCCCTAATTATTCTGGGAAGGAGACCTTCTTGGGGAGGGTGGGGACATAGGGTGACCCTGCCATTCCCATGCCCTCCCATGCGGCCTCACCCTGTTCTCTCCCTGGGAATAGTCACACACACGCTCACACACACAGGGGCTCCCCGCACACCAGGTACCCTCGGGGCAGACGGACCTCCGCAGGCTCACCTGCACTTTCTGGGAGAACCCACCCCCAACACACACACCCACCTTCACGGAGTAGGCAAAGGCCACGAAGCCCAGGCAGCACCAGTTCATGTAGACTGTGTTG
Organism: Herpailurus yagouaroundi; assembly: GCF_014898765.1. NCBI lineage: Eukaryota > Metazoa > Chordata > Mammalia > Carnivora > Felidae > Herpailurus > Herpailurus yagouaroundi. The sequence continues at coordinate 1,065,964 of NW_024412655.1, read as the reverse complement.
AACAGGGACCAGACGATGTGGTCGGGCACGGACGTCTCAGTCTGGATGTTGATCACGGTGGTGGCCATGGGAGCTGGACCTTGGGATGCCCCCATTACAGGAGGATCATGCTCCTCCTTGATCATGTTTCAGTTGGGGAAATGCCTTGCGGGCACCAGGGAAGAGGGACAGGAAGTGGTTGGGATGCCAGAGCCTTGACCTTTTGTAGAGTGAGGCCCGGATGTGGGTGGTCCCTGCTAGAGCTCAGCCCCATATCAGGGTCTCTCTCCCCGTCTCAACTCAGTACTTCTGCTTTCTCAGAAGTTTCTTTTTCCTGGTGTTTTGTAACTGGGTGACTTGGTCGGGCACTAGGGACATGGAAGGAGCACTGGGTGTCAGGTTACACCAGGGCAGGGCAGGAGGAAGGGCTGTGGTCTCAGGGGGGCTTCCTGTCGCAGGCTCTCAGGTCAGGTCCTGTCTCTGCTCCCCTTGGGGCGCCTGGGTGGTGCTGTCGGTTAAGCGTCCGACTTCAGCCAGGTCACGATCTCGCGGTCCGTGAGTTCGAGCCCCGCGTCGGGCTCTGGGATGATGGCTCAGAGCCTGGAGCCTACTTCCGATTCTGTGTCTCCCTCTCTCTCTGCCCCTCCCCCGTTCATGCTCTGTCTCTCTCTGTCCCAAAAATAAATAAACGTTGGAAAAAAAAAATTAAAAAAAAAAAAACATCCTATCCATAAGAGGAAAGTGAGTGCGAACAGGAACATCTCTCTATTTCCCCAGCTTTCTGGGGCAGCCTCTGCCAACCTGATGGCAAGGAGTAACAGTCTGCTTACCTTAACAGGCCGGTGATTCCTCAAGCTTCTGCCATGCGTAGACCAGCCAGCTTCCGGGGTGTGGCTGGAGCAGGGCTGAAGATCGGACTTGGGCCAGTCTTCCCAAGTGTGGGGCTCCTCAGGCCTGGCCCTCTTGACTCTGGAGCGGTGGACCCCTGGAATGATACCTGTACGAGGCCCAGTCCCCAGCCTTTGACCTCGACAAGTCCCCTGGTGAGAGGGGGTGTAGACATGCAGACAGCCCCTCAGCACAAAGCGCAGGCTTACATCCTGGTCACTTTGGCCGGTGATGATGGTGCCAGCTTTGGCACGATGGGGCAAGACCGGGCCGTTCAGGAGGGAGCGGTCACCGGTCCTCTCCGGGTCCAGGGACTGGGGCCCCGATGCGGTCAGGCGGCTGGCCAGGAGTCCCCCTTGGCTCCTCGATAGCTGAGGTGTTGACCACCCGCTTGGAGCCACACCCGGGGCTGGTGTGGTCCGGGAGGCGGGGCTGGGGAAGCGGCTAGGGGCTGGATCTCGCGGCTGAAGGACCCGCTGCAGCCTCCCCATGGTGATCCGTACCACCGCAAGCTCTCGGGGTACTTGGGGGGCACGGCAGGGAAGGCGTCCACTGGCAGCTGCAGCACCATGGAGTCTCGGGCCACCCGGGCGGACACAGTGCCCCTGGGCGTGCCGGTGGCCGTGATGACGTCCAAGATGCTCGGGAGGCTGTTGGCGCTGTCCCCAAGGACCGCTTCCTTCCCATCAGGCCCTGGCAGACGCAGCTCCAGCAGCCCGTCCGGCACCACATAGGTCCTGGCATCCGGCTGGCCCGGCCGGAAGACGTAGTCACCCTGGCTGAGCCGCTGGAAGACCATGTGTCGGCAGAGCTCCAGGAAGAGCAGCTTCTCGACGCGGCCCAGCACCCGGACGTCCCTGAGCACGTAGAGCGTCTCGGAGGGCAGGTGGGAGTCATTCGGGTCACCCTCATCAAGTCAGCTTCAAGCACTGAGGGCGGGTGCTCCTTCTGTGGCAATGATGGCGCTTCCTTCTGGATGCCGGGATCCATGATACCTGGGGCCAGCCGGGGCTGGGGATTCCTGAACTCATTCGCAGTCTGCATTCCAGCAGGAGGATGAATACGGCTGTGACCATTACCTCGACTCCATCCCCGATCATCGTGTCCAGCGCCTCCTTATTAGCTGCTTTCTCAGCGGCTCTGTCGGCCAGACGGTTTCCTTGTGCTGTAATGTTGTCTCCATTCTGGTGTCCTTTGCAGTGTAGAACTGTTAACTTCGGAAGCCACACAGCCTCGAGGAGCTTTCTTCCCTGCCTCGGCAAAGGCCCTTTCCTTCGTAGATTGCCTTCTCTTTGTGTGTCTACAGTAGCAAAGGCGTACTGGGACTCGGTTGAGTCACTTGTCCTTGAGAATGGTGAGGGCTCGGATCAAGGCGTGTCCCTGCGTACCCTGCCTTTCGAACGCCCTCTGTGATGAAATTTCTACCATCACTGAACAAGGTGAGTGAGGTCTGGGTTCTGTCCAGCCTGGTCACGCAGATCTGGGCAGCTTGCAAATATTTTATTGGTCACCTCAGAACACCCGTCAACTGGTTTCCACTCCTCACAAGGTAGGAAAGTCGCAGGGTTCAGCACCTGCACTGTTTAAGAGTGACCAGTGGATTCTCACAGAGGAGCCCCTGGTATTGTGCTACCGAGAGTTGGAGAAGCATGAGAGTTTCTTCTCATGCACAAAGAGATTCCACACTGGAACAGTGTGTGGCCAGCCAAAACCTGCTGGCCAGGGGCCCTCGAGGATGCCCAGTGATACATCGACCTCATCACCTGGAATCTGAAAGCAGTAATCCCCCCACCAACCTACCACGCCGCTGTCTATCGCCTCTCCTCCCCGCCAGGACGAGCCCAGTTCTGGCTCTGCAGGCATTGGCAACGAGAGGTGAGAGTCCCTGGGCCTCTGCGGCCTTTCTTTTTCACTCAGGGCTGAGAGCTGCCACCTCTCCCAGGCTGAGACACAGCAAAGTCCTCTTAAATGAACACCAAAGCATAAATCCACTCCACCATCAAGAATCACCTTAGGGAGCAGTCTCAGCCTCCTCCTTGGGGCTTCTGAAACACACATCTTTCTGACCCAAGCAGGTACTGAGATATGACTTCACGGAATGAATCAAACCCTCAGCCCTCCATCACACTGTGTGCCTATGGGCAGAGAGGCATCCACACCCCTAGCTGTATCTGGAGATGTAGGAAAATGCAGGAGTAAGGGGCAGGGGACAGAGACAGAAGTGGCTGTACCACCTTTTGTCAAAGTCACTTTAAAAGGCTTCTCTATATTTGGCAGACCAAGGGCTGATGCCTGCCCTGAGGCAGCCTTTATCTCTAGAAAGGCGGCTTTGGCTTCTGTCCGGAGGGTTCTCGATCTGGTCCTACCAAGAGATTATAGAGGGGTCTTGCTATTGCTGAGAATCTGGGAATCCAGATTTGGCAGAATCCCACAGCCCTCAGGAATTCTCATAGCCCCCTCTTAGTTTGGGGCTAGGGTAGGAAGGTGATGACCTTCTTTTTTGCCTAGCCCTAGTGTTCTTTTTCCATGAGACCCAATACCCTGAGTCTGACAGTACTTGGAGAGGGCTCTTGTGCCCTCTGTGCAATTCTCTCGGGTATTGCTGGCAAAGAGGAGGTCCTCCACATGTTGGAGAAGGGTGCAGCATGTGGCCTCCCTTGGAAAGCCAGCGAGGTCTCCGGCCAGTGCCTCCCCACAGAGGGCAGGAAGAGTTTTAAACCCCCGTGGGAGGTGTGTCCAAGTCAGTTGCATCTGACGCCCTGTGTCTGGTGTGGTCTAGCTGCAGAGGGTGTACGGGTTTGGGACCACCGAGTGCAAGACTTGAACTGGTCGGTACCCTCCTCCTGGCTTCCTGACTGGCAAGAGCAGGGTGTTCAGGATGATTGGCATTCAACCAGAATGACTGATTTCTTCCATGCCTGCCCTTGCCTCTTGTTGGGGGGCATTGCCGCTGTCTCTGCAGTTGAGCCCCTGGGATTTACTCTACAATGATGGGCCCGGTTGTGGGCAAGTGGTGGGGGGTGGGGGGAGGGGTTGTCCTCAGCCCACACAGTGGGGAAGGCAGACCTGAAGGGGGGAACTTCATATGTGTGACCCCTGAATTCACATAATCTATTCCTACTTTGATGTCCTTTCTCCTTGCAGAAGGCACATCGTTCTCTTGCTAAGGAGGTTTTGAGCCTCCCCCCTCTTGGAGGCTGGACCTTCCTGTCTTTTAGTTGTGGCCCTCTCGTGCCTTGTGGTCAAATGGGGTATAAACCTCACATAGCCTCTCATAATAATCCCCAGGGGATTCCCCTTGGGCTGGGCATATTCATGGGCTTCTTCGCCCCTGCTAAGATCCCCCAGAGGAGAGCCTCTTGGTATCTGCGGCTGTGGACCGGCATCTGGAGACCACCTGCACCTGGCGGAGGGCGCAATCTGGCCACTGGTTCCAGAGGAGAGAGAATCTGCCAAACCTGGAGGTGGTGGGGAGACGAAAGGCGGCAGAGTATTGGGAAGCAGGAGGTTCATACAGCGGGGACAAGATTGGTTCTTCCTCCGGCTCACCGGTGAGAATTTGTGGAGGTCGGGACTTACACAGGAACTGATCAGGGTAACCTGGGTCTCTGGAGACAACATGCCAGATGCAGCAGACCATTGGGACATCCAAGGTTCTCTCAGAGGGCCCTCCTCCACCAAAAGTGGGCCATTCTAACTCACATAGGGTCCTTAACTTGCCGGGGGTTATCTTAATTCCATAGTCTCCCGAAAACTCCTGCTTTGCTCTGTCCCGACCCCATGACGTTCCCATGAGGCAGAGTTGCAAAGACAGACAGAGGGATAGGGGTGCCCCCTCTAACGAGGAGACCAGTCAGATGCACATCTGGCCATGTCCTGAAAGAACTTAGGTGACGCTTAGCCGTATTGGTCTCAGCTTTGTGACTTATAATCGGAAACTATTCCCATGCCGCCATAGACTGTATGCCATTCACCACGGAATCGCAGACGGGCCCACTCAGACTCCGTGGGCTTTTGGGGACCTTAAGGGTGTCCACCTGTGGAGCCACAGAATCAAATTCGGCAGGCAGGCAAGCCAGACCGAGTCGCACATTCACACTCACATACACACCAGAGGTTATGACATTCCTTCCCATGGAATGTCTACAGATGAGACCACTGGGGTCTCCAGGGAGTGATCAGGTCCCCCTTCCACCACTGTGAGTGGGCAGGACAGGACAGAATTGGGCCCCGGCCTTACCGATATCCGACGTCGGGTCCAGATCCTCGCCTGCCAAGTCTCCTCGAGTCCGGTGGGAACGGCGGAGGGGGGGCCGACCCAAGGTGACCAAGTGGGAGACTGCCAAAATCCAGGCAGGGCGCGCCTTCTCCCTTGCGACCCCTCATTCTGTCACCGCCTCGCCGTTCTCCCAAACTGGTGGCAACAATGGGCCAGTGAGGTTGGGTTTCCCAGTCAGGGAACCAAATATGTTACGGAACCAGGCTGGAACACTGGCAGAAAACCCAAGCGGCACTCGGAGATCTTGGTGGATCGGAGATTTATTTAACACTGGCGGGCTCAGAGGAGACCATTTCTCCGAAGATCTGAGCCCCAAATACAGGTGGGAAGGGTAATTTATAGCGTAATCTTCCGAATTCGTGGCGGCTTTCACACGCACGGCAAACAGGGCAGGAAGAACCCGGAAGAGGAGTCTCTAAGCTGGGAACTGGAGCTTGTTTTAGTCCCTTCAGCTATCTTGTGGTGCAGAACTTTACTTATTTTCCCAACACGGGGAGGGGCAGAGAGAGAGGGAGACACAGAATCCAAAGCAGTTTCCAGGCTCCAAGCTGTCAGCACAAAGCCTGATGCAGGGCCCTAACTCATGAACCATGAGATCATACCTGAACCGAAGTTGGATGCTTAACCGACTGAGCCACCCAGGCGCCCCTCCTTTTGCTTTTTTAAAATGTGGTTACTGGAGGGGCGCCTGGGTGGCGCAGTCGGTTAAGCGTCCGGCTTCAGCCAGGTCACGATCTCGCGGTCCGTGAGTTCGAGCCCCGCGTCGGGCTCTGGGCTGATGGCTTGGAGCCTGGAGCCTGTTTCCGATTCTGTGTCTCCCTCTCTCTCTGCCCCTCCCCCATTCATGCTCTGTCTCTCTCTGTCCCAAAAATAAATAAATGTTGGGGGAAAAAAATTTAAAAAAAAAATGTGGTTACTGGAATATTTAAAATTGGGTTTGTGGAAAATAAATTCAAAATGAATTAAAGACTTAAGTGTGAGACAGGGAATCATTAAAATCCTAGAGGAGAACACAGGTGGTAACCTCTTTGACCTTGGCCACAGCAACTTTCTTCTAGAGCTGTCTCCTGAGACAAGGAAAACAAAAGCAAAAATAAACTATTGGGACCTCTTCAAGGTAAAAAGCTTCTGCAGTCAAGGAAACAATCAACAAAACTAAAACGCAGCCTATGGAATGGGAGAAGATATTTGCAAATGGCATGTCTGATAAAGGGTTAGTAACAAAAATCTATAAAGAACTTATCAAACTCAACACCCAAAACACAAATAATCCAGTGAAGAAATGGGCAGAAGACATGAATAGACATTTTTACCAACAAGACATCCAGATGGCCAACAGACACATGAAAACATGCTCAACATCACTCGGCATCAGAGAAATACAAATGAAAACCACAATGAGATACCACCTCACACCTGTCAGAATGGCTAACACTAACAACACAGGAAACAACACGTGTTGGTGAGGACGTGGAGAAAGGGGAACCCTCTTGCACTGCTGGTGGGAATGCAAGCTGGTACAGCTGCTCTGGAGAACAGCGTGGAGGCTTCTCAAAAAACTAAAAACAGAACTACCCTACGGCCCAGCAATTGCACTACTAGGTATTTATCCAAAGTTTACAAAACCACTAACTCAAAGGGATACGTGCCCCACGCCCCCGTGCTGATAATAGCCGAGGTATGGAAAGAGCCCAAATATCCACCCGCTGATGAATGGGTAAAGAAGACATGTGTATATACAATGGAATATTACTCAGCCGTAAAAAAGAAAGAAGCTTTGCCATTTGCAATGACATGGATGGAGCTAGAGTATTATTCTAAGGGAAATAAGCCAGTCAGACAAAGACAAGTATCATATGATTTCACTCAGATGTGGAATTTAAGAAACAAAACAAATGGACAGAGTGGGGGAAAGAGAGAGGGGCAAACCAAGAAACTGTCTCTTAAATACAGAGAACACACTGATGGTCACCAGAGGGGAGGTGGGTGGGGGATGGGTTAGACAGGTGATGGGAATCATGGAGGGCACTTGGATGAGCACCGGGTGATGTATGGAAGTGTTGAATCACTACATTGTGCACCTGAAACTGATATTAAACTGTATGTTAACTAATTGGAATTTAAATAACAACTTTAAACAATAAAATAGGTTTGTGGCCTCCACCCTACCAAAGTCACGCCGTGGACGGTCTGTTGGTGGCAGATAAGAGGACGTGGTCCTGGCAAGGTGTCATCAGGCCAGGTACCAAGAGGAGGGCATTTGGGAGAGACTCACACTTCCCTGCTCTCATGCATCTTTCACGGATGGGCCAGGGTGTCTCCCCGCATCTGACTCTGGCCCAGGGCAGAGAGGTCACACAGCTGCCCATCTGCCCCCAGTCCCGGCAGCAACTTGTCAGATTGCCTTGGAACCTTGCTCACAACAGGACGTGCTCTTCCTGTTCAAAGTCTTGGAAATTTTGCAAGACTTTTTCTAATGAATTTCCAAGAGCAGATAAGCAGAGGGAAATAACAAACCAGTAACAGAAAAATTACCTGACTTTCTAACTGCACAGGGAAAGAAGACTGATATTTCTGCGAACCTACCCAAATGACTACTCTATCAAACCAAATATCTCACATGTGCGGGGTGCAGGAAGACATCTCTTCTTCCTCTTGTGAAGCCCACATTCTGGAACTTCATGAATTAGCGTTTTAAGGGAAAAGGTCTCTTACTGGCCAAACAAGCAGGGAATAAATAGGGTTTCACTTCACAAAGAAATAAGGAGCAGATGGCATTCGGCCTCCACAAAAGCAATCTGAAAGACTCTCCCTTGGTAGGCTCCCGGTCTCCCTGGAGGTGCGGAGTCGAGAATACGGTATCATCCAAGGCCACAGCCCCGCCCGTCCCCAGCCCGGGCTGCGGTGCTGGCTGCGCAAGAGGTGCCTTCCAAAGCTGCGGTTGTGCAGTGCGCCTCAGGGTCAGCTGGACAGGCAGAGCTTGGAGACGAGGCCTGGACAAGCACAGAAGATTGGGACAGACATGACAGAAGACCTGGAGACCAGGGCAGAGGGTGGAGAGTGTTCCTCGGTGAGTTTCAGGGGTGGGGGGCTCTGCTCTCTTGCACACCCACACACCCGGCCCTGGAGGCTGGGAGTGCTGGTGGTTCGGCCCTCCGGAGCCCCCCTCCCGTCCCCCGAAACCTGCCAGGTCCTTGGAGCCCCATCAGCTCCACTCTGCAGAGGTCATCTGTGCCAGCCACCAAGACGGCAGCTGTCTTTGCGCTTCGCGATGGCAGGAAAGCCCTTCCCCACCCCCCTGAAGTTAGTGGAGACCGGGACTCTGCTGCCAGGGAAACGGGGTTCTAAGTGAAAGGGCGTGTCTTCCAGGCAAGAAGGATGGCGTGCGGTTCACCACGTTCCCGGGGCGCTGGGGCGCTCGCGGAAGCAGAAGCTCCACCCTCGGTCCCTGAGGGCAGCCCACGGACCCCCTGGCAGTGCAGCCCCACATTTGAGGGGCAGCACGGGCAGGAAACAAAGCTTTCTCTGAAGTCCCTGAGACTTGGGATTGTTCGATACCGCAGCACAGTCTAGCCCACCCTGACTTTCACAGGGACTTGATGCCATCTCCTAAAACTTTGAAAATGCGGCCTCGGCCTCCCGCAACAAAGACACTGTTCTTGGGGCTGGAAAGACTGACCCACGTAAAGCCGTGTGCAGCTTGACTGGGCCGCAGGGCCCAGATGGCAAACCTTGCCCCCTGGGTGTGTTGTGAGTGTATTTCTGGATGCAATTAACATGTGAATCGATGGACCGAGTGAGGCTGGAGCACCCCCCCCCCCCCCCCCCCCCGCTCCGGGGTGGGGGGGGGGTTGGGGGGGTGCTCCTCCAATGTGTTGGAGGCCTGACTAGAACACGAATGTGGAGTAAGGGAGAATTCACACTGCCCGCCTCGCTCTGAGCTGGGACTTCCGTCTCCTCCTGCCGCGGGACTCCGACTCGGGCCGGAGGGCACGCTGGCTCCCGTGGGCCTCCAGCTTGCAGGCGGCAGGCGGTGAGGCTTCCGAACCACACGAGCCGACTCCCTGTGTGACTCATTTCTCTGGGGAAGCCAGACTAACACAAGCAGTGAGGAGAGTAGACGGTGGGTCGCCCGCCCTGTGCTGTTCGGAGGAAGGACTGCAATATAATGATTTATAAGAAATAGATACTTGTCATCAGACCGCCAAATACAGTTCTCAGGCACATCTGGTCTTCATGCACAGCTCCGACAAAAGGTGACACAGGGTCTTGTTATTAGTGACGGTGCTGCCGGACCCACCCACGGGCGGGACGGTTGGAGCTTTCCATGCCCCCAGAGGTTGAATCAGCAACGGCCAATGACTTAGTCAATCATGACTATACATTAAAGCCCAAGAGGACAGATTTCTGGTCCTTTTTATCTTTTCAGACGTCCTCCACACGGGGGACCAGAACTCTCCCACGTGCCACCGAGCTCCACAAGTGCGGACGCTCCTATGGGAGACTGTTGATTTGTGCCCTCGGTCACACCCTTCAACACACCGGTCACCATAAGGAAGTGTTTCCCTGAGTTCCGTGAGTCGCTCTAGTAAAGTAAAAGAACGTGAGGTGAGGCTTGGAGCCTCCGGTCCGTCAGGATCTCTGGTGGGGCCGGGAGCTGTCTTGCAGGACTGATTCCTCAACTGTGGGCTCTGACACTATCTCTGGGCAGACAGTGTCACAACAGAGTTCTCTGACACCCAGCTGGTGTCCAAGAATTGGTTGGCGCTCTCGGTGGGGGAGCACCCCCATGTTGGAATTCGGTCCAGGAACCCGGACAGACAGACCAAGAGCCTAAGAAGCGGGCAGCCCCAGGGTAAGATGGGGGACAGCCCTGTGCACGGCTCACCGCTGCCTGCGTCTTTGGCCTCGTGCGCTCAGGACAGGACTGGCTGCTGACTGAGCAGGAACAGAGAAACCGAGAAAGCCCAGACCACCGTTAGAAGAGGCGACAGCTTTTCTACCTTAACCAGTAAAAGATGAAATAGCAGACTCCCGAGTTCTAAGGCTGAGCGTTGCTGCGAGAATCCGATCAGCGGTGTGGCCCGGGCACCCGAGCCTCACAAGCCGGGCACCTGCAGTCCGGGTTGAGGGCGGAGGGTGATAAAGGGAAGAGACACAGCACAGCTGAGCACCAGGAAAGAGGGAGCTAACGGTGTGACTCTTGGCACATGAACCTGATGGAAATTAAACCGACATCTTAAAAGTTGATTACGTACATGGAGGACTTCTATCGCCCCGAGGAAGCTGTGACCCCAGTTGCCCAGCACCCTGCTTTGAGAGGGTGCGGACGAGGGGTGTGGGAGCCCCTTCCGGGGGCATCCCCTCCTGGGGGCACACTCCAGGTCCAGGCTAGGACCGTGCCCACCTGGGGTCAGGGGTTCTCACCACAGCCACCTGGAGGGATTTCAGAATTCCTGCCCTGGTCCCCCCTCCAACCAGTGCCATCCCTGCTCTTCGGCTGAGTGCCGGGGGGGGGAGGGGGAGGTGACTGGTTCGTCTTTTCAGTTCTGAGTTCTCCCGCTTGAGAGGAGACACATCTGGGCTGGAAATGGCGACTTTGATCACTTTTGATCTTCATAAAACTGGAGACTTCGGGATGGTGCTGTCAACATGTGATGGTCCTTAGTCCTGTCCGCCAAACACCTCTGGCTCTCCTGGGCTCGGTAGGGTTGTATCTCCCCGTCCCCTGGAATCCAGGCTGTGACTCCCTGGGTGCCCTTCGTCCTGCCCCAGTGACCGCGGAGACACATGTCAAGGTAGAACCTTATGTGGTCCCTGCGTGGCTCTGCAAGGGTGCAACAAGGGCGGGACAGGGGTCCTCCAGGCTGTGTGCCGCGCAGCCTCGCGCAGCCGACCCTGACTGAGGCACCTGCCCTGGGGTGCTCGTCAGCAGCCCTCAGATTCTCTCCTGTTCCTTGGAGATTTTAGTCTTGGCCTCACACGGTCCCCAGATCTTTTCCAGGCAGAATTTGGGGACTTCCGAAACACAGTGTGTGATGAATCTGCCCCTGAGATACCGAATCCGGGCTCTTGGGTGCACACACTGTTAGCTTTTCTCACTGTGACACTTAGCAAATATTCAGCAAAGTGAATAAAGCATAAAAGTGGGGGCGCCTGGGTGGCTCAGTCGGTTGAGCGTCCGACTCCGGCTCAGGTCATGATCTCGCGGTCTGTGAGTTCGAGCCCCGCGTCGGGCTCTGTGCTGACAGCTCACGGAGCCTGCAGCCTGCTTCGAATTCTGTGTCTCCCTCTCTCTCTGCCCCTCCCCTGCTCACACTCTGCCTCTCTCTGTCTCTCAAAAATAAATAAACGTTAAAAAATTTTTTTTGTTTAAAAAAAATAAATAAAACATAAAAGTGCACCTAACGAGCTGCCGGACTGTGGTGCCCGTGCAACTACGGCCCAAGTGAAAACCATTGATGCCCCAGCAGGCGCCTGACCCCTGCGGTAACCTCCCCGCCTTCCCGCCAGGGTCACCGCTCTCCGGACTTTATGGTGAACCCGTTCTTGCTTTTCATCCAAGTTCTAACCCCCAAGTGTGGGTTACACCGAACCTAAGTGAGTTCAGGATAACCCCAAACACTGTGCTTTAATTTTGCTCGTTTGGACTCGTGAATGAACCCTTGCTGAACCTCCCTTCACCCGGTGTTACAGCCGCGAGCCTCGCCCATGTGCGGCTGTGGTCCATTTCTTCTAATTTCCATGTCGTGCTCCATGATCTAAATAAGCCACCGCTTGTCTGCTCTCCTGTGGGTGGCCAGTGGTACTGGCGGCAGTGGCTGTGTATTTGTGTTCAAGTGCCTTTCCTGCACGTGGATCCGCATTTCCGTGGTATGTGTGGCAGGTCAAGGGATATAAATGTCTCCCACTTCAGTGGACCAGGCCACGTTGTTTTCCACGGTGGCTGCTGTGACACACATTCCCACAGCTGGCCCTGGGGGTCCCTGGACCCTCCCGGTTCTACAACAGTAGCCACTCAGGGCGTCGTGAAGCGATATCTCTTTGTGGCTTTAATTTGTGTGTCCCCGATGATGCGTCAGGTTGTAGCAAGTATCTGTACGCAATGAGGTTGCATAATACGTGGCCACAAAACCTCAGTGGTATACACCAATATATGTCTGTTCTTACTCAAGGGTCTGTGAGATCTCAGGACTCCGGGCTGGCCTAGACTAGCCTCCCTTGGCCTTGCCTCAGCTCCCCCCGTCACTCTGGTCGGCTGCAGATGGGAGGGGACAGCTCCTCTCTCACAGGATTTTTGTAAAGTAGGCTCTACACCCAACATGGGCTTGAACTCACAACCCTTAGGTCAAGGGTCTCGTGCTCTACTGACTGAGCCGGCACTTGTTCTTATGGCGAGGCCAGGGTCCCCACAGAAGTCTTGGCACTGGCCTACCTCATGCCGTGTTGGGTTAACCACAGCGCGTGGGGAAGGCCGTGGCTGCAGTGACCCCCAGCCTGTTGGGGGAGGGGGATGGAGACTTGGGGCACGGGCTGCAAGCCACCTACCAAAGAAGCCTGGCCACTTTACGTGTGCTCCGTGGCCAGCTGCCATAGAGACACAGGCAACTGTCCGTGGACTTTGTACCCAGAGCCCTCCCCAGACTCTTGCTACTTCTCACGGTATCTCTGCGTTGTCCGGCATTTATTAGTTCATTATTTTGTGTCTTCCTTTGAAAGCTTGAATTTTCCCACACTCTTCCTATTATTTTAGTGGTTACTTCATAAATGATGACGTAACTCTGGTTTCTCAGAATCTGAGGCCATAAGGTGTTTTTATATGCTGGACACACGAGGACCTTGGGATCTCTCAGTCCCACTGACCTCCTTCCGGATTATGCGTCGTGGTTGTGCTTTTCTTTCTTTTTTTTTTTTTTTCTGACATACCAAGATGTGTCCTTGTTTGGTGTGGCGGATACTGAGTCCGCATGGACACACACTTCGTGTCCCTGCCCTTCACCAGGCCCTCGGTGTTTTCCATCCAGACTGGTTTCCTTCTGGGTGAACAGCTCCCTTAGTGGGAGCTGGTGACCAAAGCCCCTTGACTTCTGTTTTCCGGAAAGTATCTTCATTTCTCCTTCTTTCTTGAGTATTTGTAGTTGGCGTAGAGTTTCAGATTGGCACTGAGGATGCCGTTTCGCGGCCTTCTTTCCCAGCTGTCACTGATACTATAAAATCAGCTACGGTGTAAGTTTTACCCCTTATTTGAAAATCTGTTTTTATCAGGCTGCTTATAATTTTATGTCTTTGGTTTTCTGCAGTTTTGCTATGATGTTCTGAGGTGTGGCTTCGTTTCTATTTATCCTGGGAGAGACTTGAGTTTCTTAAATCTGGGGTTGACTGTCTTCCCCAGTTTGGGAAAGTTCTCAGCCATTAATTATTCGAACATGGATTCCCCGCCCCCCTGTTCTCCAGTCCTCCTTCTCCTGAAACTCCAATTAAACACACGTGGGAAGCTCTCACTCTGTCCTCAATATCTCTTACACACCCATCGTGTTTCTTGCACATCGTGTCTGTGCTTCTGTCTGGATGGTCTCTTCCTCCGTCTTCTTGAGGCGAGGCCCTTGAACCTCCAGTATTCACCCCAACAAGTTCCCCGGGACTCATGCGACCCAAGAGCAACAAACCCACCCACTGAGTTCACCTTTTGTCCCCCGGAGCTCAGTGAGCTCGCCGTCTAGAAGTCCAGCACCCAGGGTTTCCGTTGTCTTTTGCTGCTGACCCTCGGCCGTGTTTTCTGGTCTCCCTGGGTGCTCCCTGCAGAGCTGATTTTAGGCCTGGGATGATGATTACCTGCCCCCCCCACCACCACCCAGAGAGGGTCCTGATGACCCTGGAAAGCACCTGCAGTTACCAAAATCTGATTTCAGAGGTTGTGATTTCTCCGTATTTCTGGATCTTTTCTTCAATTGCATCTCCTGTGGGCTCTCTGTCTTTTAGTTCATATTTGTTGTGATGATTCTTCTAACAGGAGTTACTTCTATCGTAGTTTTCCTATTTACTACTTACTTCTCCGCTTCTTTTTTCCTTCGTTGTTGATATTCATGGGATGAATCATTTTTATGACTTTTTTAAATGACTTTTTATGTCTTTTTTGACTTTTTATGACAATTTTATGACTTTTATAAAAAGCATACACATATATTTATTCAGCAAATATTTACTGAGCACCTACTTCGTGCCCAGAATTGTGAGCAGTGGACACATACCACGTGCTGGCCGTGGATGGCTGTTCTCCAGACCCGTGCTGCCCTGAGCACAGGGGTCCAGCCGCACTCACTCTTGGGGTGCCTTCTCAGGTCCTGGCTGTCACCCTCCTTCCTGGAGGCATCGCCCAGAATTTTATCTGGGGTTTATATGGCCAACTCTCCTTCACTTCTGCCCCTTGCTCCTTCCTTTCTGTGGGTGGTTGTTCCCAGGACAGACCTTGCAAAGGCATTCAGTCCACTCACTTCGACGGCTCCCACTCTTCCTGTGGTTTTTTCTCTTTCAGTTCCTCAACCAAGAACATTTTCTATGTCTGTATTCTACGGCCTCCTGGAAATATTTTTCTTATGCTTTTGCATTGGAATGCCAACTTAGCTGGATGTCAAAATCTAGATTTGTTTCTTTCAATTCTTTAAAATAACACTTCTCATATGGTTTGAGGAGAAATCTGGTATCAATGATTCTTGTTCCCTTACAGGTGATCTGTTCTTTCTGTACGGAACTTTCTCTTTCTGGAAAGTTTGCTTTTGATGCAGGCTGGCCAGGCCCAAGGACCTGGGGGGCCCTCAGGACCGGCTTCGTGCAGGATGGAAATCAAATGGGAGTGGAGAGGAAGGAAGTGACAGCAGAGTTTGTTGAAGACAGAGAGCGTAGGGGCGCCGGTGTGTCTCAGTTGGTTAATCGTCCAACTCTTGGTTTCAGCTCAGGTCATGATCGCACAGTTCGTGAGTTCAAACCCCACATCGGGCTCCATGCTGACAGGATGGAGGCTGCTTGGGATTTTCTCTCTCTCCTTTCTCTCCCCCTTCCCCCGCTCACACACACACACACACACACACACACACACTCTCTCTCTCAAATAAATAAACATAAAATAAAATAAAATAAACACTTAAAAAAAAGACAAAGAGTGTAGATATGACAGAGTGTCCAGAAGACTTGGAAAGGAAAAGGAGTGTGAGTGTCTTGGAGCTTGGGGCTGTCGTTGAGGGTGGCGGCCTGGCATACAGCCCTCTCAACACTAGGAACCGGGCGAACCAGGGCCAGGGCTCAGGTGTCCTCCATAAGCTGCTTAGGCCCTGGAGTCAGGGGTCTTGGACAATGTTTGTGAGGACATTGTCCACCCGGCCACTCCTTAGATGTCACCTGCTGTGCTGGAAGACTCCAGAGAAGTCCCTAAGTCCCAGCACTTCTCAAGGACATTCGTTACCTGCACGAGAAGGCATGTGTAGGGTGGGGGTGCGGGTGCTAACAAGAATAGAAGTGGGAAAAGGAGCGAGAAAGCGGTTTTTCACGGAGTCTCTTACTGTTCCTGTCTCGCGTCGATACTCTAAACTTCATTGGTGTGTGAACTGAGTGTGGTTGTTTCTTTGCAGACCTTTAGCCTGAAGCCCTTCGTCTTCCTTTCATTCTGGGACCTTTGGCTTCCTCGTTTCCTCACGTACTTCGTCTCCGTTCTCCTTTTCCTCCGGTCTGGGACTCATGGCATCGACATGCAGGCTCCCCTGCGTCTCTGTTCTCCTGTGTTTCCTCCAGGAGAGCTCTCCATCGATCTCTCAGCACACGAATCTGCTCTTCAGCTGGGCCCACCGCCTGTTTCCAGTTCTGGTCATCAAAACAGGGACGAAAGCCAGCACTTCCAGAGCACTGAGTCTATACCAAGCACTGTTCTGGATGCCTCACATACGTTAATATATTTAACCCTCATAACAGCCCAGTGAGATAAGTGTTGTTATCGTCCTCATTTTAGAAGAGGAAGTGAAGCACAGAGAAGTTAGGTAACCTGTCCAATGTCACACAGCTGGGAAGCAGCAGGGCAGGGATTGGCACCAAGGCACCGGGGTCTGAACTCAGCCACTCTGCGGCCTTGCTCATTCTCCGTTTTGTATCACTTCTTTCAACACGCCTAACATCGATTTTCTTTCCTAACTTTTTGTTTTGAAGCAATTTGATTTATAGGGAAAAAAATGCAAGAATAGTAGAGTTTCTCAACCTCCCTCACCCAGATTGCCCTGTTGGCAGCATCCTGGGTAACCATAGTACCTTGATCAAGACCAGGGAATGAACACTGTTGTAACACTACTAACCAAACGAAAGACCTTATTCAAAGTCCACACGCTTCTTCACTAAGGTCCTTTTTGTGTCCCAGGGTACCGTGTTGCACTGAATGACCAGCTCCTCTGTCCTTCCTTGTTTTTCATGATCCAAATACATTTGTAGGGTGACCCCCAGTTGCCGGAGACCAGCTCCAGCAACCAGGGGCTCCCAAAGGAAGAACAGCGTCGGTGAAAATAAAACAAAACTAAAATAAAAAACTAGAAAATGCAAAACTAAAATAAAAACTAAAACTAAAATAAAAAACTAAAATAAAAACAAAAAATAAAAATGGACACAGACGACAGCAGTGTGTTGAACTGGCCGATATATTGCAGTAAACGTGGCCTTATATATGCTAGTGATTTCCTCATAGCATACGTCATCTATGTTTTTCTAACATCACCTAATTTTGTAAATGTTCCTACGTGTAAACAACCTTTAAGAAATAACATGGTGATTTTCCCCTAACTTTCCCACATACCCTTTGATTATAGATTAATTTCTTACATTATTCCATTATGCATCTGCGTTTATCTATAATCCAGAAAGCATTTGCTTTGCTGTTCTCGTGAAAGGCCCTCCATTTCTCAACGCCTCAAGTGGAACAGTTACAGGGACATGACCTCCTAACCACGTGAGGCCAGAAGAACAATGTGTCTGCCTCGGTCCGAGGTGCCAGGAAGGGGCCGAGAAAGCCTTAGAAACCCATGCCTCATACATTCTCAGAGAGACAATGCACCTAGGAACCAATGAACCGACTAGGTTCAGTCATCATCTGGAATGCCTCCTGGGGGCCAGGTGGGCCTAGGGGTTGAAGTCACCTGTGCCCAGAGATACACTCCTCGGTTGCCAGAGTGAGGCTTTCCATGTCTCTCCTTTACAGGCCCTCTTTGCTGGCAAAGGCACGAGGCTATCCTTCCTGTAAGTAGAGGAGTCTCCATAGGGGATGGCAAGGGCTAAACGTAAGGCCGCACGATTTCTTGCGGAAACTTATTTTCTTCCCTAATGGTTCTTTTCCCAGGAGGCCTGCCGAGGGCAATTCCCCAACAGACAATACCCCAGGTACTTTAATAAGGCCAAATTACCTAAAAGCGGGAGTACAAGAAGCTTCCCTGTCGGCGGGCCGCCCTGCAGTCACCAATCCGTCCACAGCTCGGGCCCTGCCACTCAGGCTGGGACAGCTCGGCCTCCAGCACCCAGTTACTCTGTACAACACTTCTCAACTGGCGTTTGTGTGGTTTCTTATGTTTGGGATGAGTGTGTGCATTCTTGGCAACAGTCCTACAGAAATGATGCTGAGATGTTCTCATCAGACCACGGAGATCACGATACTGATGTTTCACTACTAGCGATGTTGACCTTGACCCCCCGTTAAGGTGTGTCTGCTGGGTATCTCCACGTAAGGTTACTATATTTCCTATGTGTGTAATTAATATGTTGAAGAGATACTTTAAGACCATGAAAATCACATTTCTTCCCAACTCTCACCCACAATTGAAGCATCCACATCCACCGGTGGTTCAGGCCAACAACTCTCATTGCGGGGTGTACTCAGTTGGTGGTTTTCTGTTTTCGGCTTTCCTTCTCCATTTATTGATTGGATTTGTGCCGTAAGGATGAGCTTTCCCTAACCTTTCACTTGTTGATCTAATCGAGTACCTATCTAGGTTAGTGAGGATGTACAGATATAGATTTTATTCTCTGGCTTACAATTCAATATTTTCATTGTGTTTTTGCTGAACTTACTCAGCTTTTGCTGTAAGGAGCTCCTTCAGGCTGGCATCTGTTTTCTTCCAACAGCCCCTCTTTGGTTTTGTTTTTTTGTTTTTTTTTTTGTTTTTTAATTTTTTTTCAACGTTTATTTATTTTGGGGACAGAGAGAGACAGAGCATGAACAGGGGAGGGGCAGAGAGAGAGGGAGACACAGAATCGGAAACAGGCTCCAGGCTCTGAGCCATCAGCCCAGAGCACGACGCGGGGCTCGAACTCACGGACCGCGAGATCGTGACCTGGCTGAAGTCAGACGCTTAACTGACTGCGCCACCCAGGCGCCCCGCCCTCTTTGGTTTTGTCTGTGGCTTGGGGCACTCCTTCTCGCCTGCCTTTCAATCAGCCATTTCTCCAGGATCGCTGGTTCCTTCGGGAGGATGGTTCCATCCCTGGTCTTGGGAACCAAAAAGTCCCCATCCTGCCCCAGCTGCTCTGTTTTCAAATGGATTATCTCCCGAGAGAAGTGGATTGATAAAAGGACCAAAAGTCGGGAGGGAGGCCACCTGCCCGACTGGACTTGTGGCCAGAGCTGAGCGCTTGGAAAGGACTTTGGAGCAAGACTGAAAACAGAAGTCCATCAAACTTTGAGCCCTACAGCTGCAGCAGCTCCAAGGCCAGAAGCCCCAACAACACCTGCGCCTCCCAGGGCGCCTTCTGGGGCTCCACCGTCAAAATGCTGGCCCAGAAATCGATGCCTGCTTGGTAATCAGCTGGGATGCTGGAAAACAAATCCTCAAAGGGTTTCTGAAAACATTTCAACGCGAACACCAACTCCTACTTTTGAAGGAGGGCCCCTGCCCAAGCTGTGTAGAGCAAGGCCAACAGGCCCACAGCCACCACTGAGCTCAAAGCACACAGGCTCATTAAGTGACCATCGGCCCTATTACATCGGACCCATTACAGCCAAGCACAGTTCTTAAGATTACCATACAAGGGAGCATTCCATAGGCCCTCACACTCCTTCACTCTGCCCCTATAACTATGTCTAGGCCATGTCTTTGAAATATAAACCTCAAGGAGATCATTATTATCAGAAGGTGAACAAAATCAGGAAACTTTATTTGGAACTTGGGCAAATTAAAAATGTTAAGTGTTTTTTCCAAAATATTAATAAAAGGCTTTAGCCATCTGAGCAGATGACCATAACTTATTCCATCTGCCAGAAACACAATTGGCATAAAAAAATGTATTATAGCCAGTGAGTTTTGTATTGTACCTGATTCATGGCTACAATTTTGAAATGGTGGGGCGCTCAGGTGGCTCAGTCTGTTAAGTGTCTGATTCTTGATTTGGGCTCAGGTCATGATCTCACAGTTCATGAGACGGAGCCTCATGTCGGGCTCTGCGCTGACAGGGTGGAGGTGGCTTGGGATTCTCTCTCTCTCTCTCTCTCTCTCTCTCTCAAAATAAATAAATAAGCGATAAGATGAGAAAAGATGAGATGAGATGAGACGAGACGAGACGAGATAAGAAACTTTTGGAACGGAAGCTGTCAAGTCCTGTATGTATCTGTCTTTATACGTGTATATTGCAGTTGCCTGGTATTTTTCTACCTCTAGATGATATCACCAAGATTAATTTAAAAGAGATCTATTTAATTGGCTTAAAGAAAATTAAGTACTTATATAAATTAAGTATTCCTAAAATTCTCAGGTATATAATAGAAACTAACCCAAACGCTTTTCAGGTTCATGATCTGGAAAAATACTCAGTAGTGAAGCTAACTTAAGTTTGTTGGAGGCTGGCTGGTCCCAGGACCCAGAGGGGGGTCCACAGGACCAGCCAGGAGGGTCTTCGGCCTCTCTCAGGATGGAAATTAAACATGAGCCAAGAGGAAGTGAGAGCACAGTTTATTAAAGACACAAAAGAGTCTGGGAGACTCAGAAAGGAGAGGAGAGGGAGTCTCACCTTCGCTTGGGGCCTGGGGCACATGTCTTCTCAGTAACCCAGGAACAAAGATGAGCATCTAGGCATACTCCATAAGTCACTGGTGCCCTGGAGCCAGGGCTCCGGGTGCGTCGGTGGTCTTGGGAGAACGTTCCTGACACCTGCCCGGTCCCTCCTTGAGTGTTACCTGTTGTGCTGGAAGACTCCAAGGAGGTCACTACCTCCCTGACCTTCACGAGGGTATACGTTACCTGTACGAGAAGTCGTGTGTAGGGCCGGGGTACAGGTCCTAGAAAGAATAAAAGGGGGAAAGGGAGCAAAAATGAAGTTTTTCATGGGGTCCCTTCAGCTCCCCTGTGTCAGAAATGTCTTCTGAACGATCAGCATTGAATGTGATGTAGACACACAACTTTCACTCCACCTGGGCTCATTGGTGCCTAAGTGCAGGGCAGCTCTGTTACATTTGTCAGTAAGAAAAATAACTCAGGATGATGAAATTTTTGTAGGTAATCTGAACATAATTGTTGAGAACCCATGGATTAAATAGATGTAAGCGGGATAAAAGTTTTAAATAATTTCCCCAAAGCTTTTGGTAACCGGAAACCTTAAAGTTTTGCTAAGTTAAGTTAAATGATGGATAGTGACTGAATATCTAGATCATTTCCAAATAAAATAAAATATTGAAACGTTAGTTACTGAATATAGGTTTGTCCAATTTGGGTTCCTGTTACAGAGAATCTAACCATATTGGGTCTGTTAGTGCGCGTGTTTGCACCACACTGGAAATAACACCAATGCAGGACTGTCCTCTTGAAAACGTGCCCATAAACTCGCCCATCTGCAGAACCCTCACGTCGCAATCGCTGGTTCCTTGTTTTCACCAAAAATTAGGGCTCCTAAGGGTTCAACATTCTAATTAACATCTGTGATTAAAACTGCTACAAATAAGGGAAACATCTCCATATGCAGGGAAAGTGGGATGTGCATTTTTGGTAAAAGAACACATGAGGAGGGGCGCCTGGGGAGCTCCGCCAGCTGAGTGCCTGACTTCGGCTCAGGTCATGGTCTCACGGTTCATGGGTTTAACCCCCACAGGCTCCGTGCTGACAGTGTGGAGCCTGCTTGGGATTCTCTGTCTCTCTCTGCCCTCTCTCTGTCCCTCTGTCCCTCTCTCTCTGCCCCTCCCCAGCCCCAACTCTCTCTCTCTCTCAAAGATAAATAAATAAATATTTAAAAATAATAATAATAATAGTAAGTGAAATGGACAGAAAGTTGTAAAAGGTCTGTTGAAAAGGAATTTTGTGAGAGGAATTTTATGTGTGATGAACTGGAAGAGATTGAATGAATTTGTCCTCAGGGTTTGAAAAACAGCTTTAAGATCCATAGTATACTTCTGTAATTATGTAAACCTGGGACATAATTTTCTTTCATCTGCCAAAAGGCATCAGTCTGCTCCTCATAGGAGATTGTGAAATGGTTCCCTCTGGTGTTCCAAATTATTTGCAGAGAAAACAAGGATTCTATCTTTTGCCAAAATAATGTCCCATGTGTCAGCCCTTTGCTCACTAGAGGAGACCTAGTCCTCTGGATATGGAGAGGGCTAAGTCTTGGGGCGCCTGGGTGGCTCAGTCGGTTGGGCGTCTGACTTTGGCTCGGGTCATGATTTCACGGTTCATGAGTTCGAGCCCCGTGACAGGCTCTGTGCCGACAGCTCGGAGCCTCGAGCCTGCTTTGGATTCTGGGTCTCCCTCTCTCTCTGCGCCTCCCCTGCTCACGCTCTATCTCTCAAAACTAAATCAACGTTAAAAAAAATTTTTTTTAAGGGAGCTAAGTCTTGCTCAGGACTACGGAAGCTTCTGTGCTTGCCTGCGAAGCCTTACTCACTTTGGTTAGAGGGACAGCTAAACACTGTTTCACAGCGACCTGTGATTTTATTTGACTGTTTGAAGATCTTTTGATCTTTTTGACAAACTCTCCCAAATGCAGATTCCACGTGATGTCTTTTCGACCTTGAACTAACTTTGAGTTTTACCAGAGGGTCCCGGAAATATCTTAAGATGTGTTTTCTTTCCTTATAAAAGGGAGATCTTGAACTAATTCAGCTCATCTGATACGTTAAAATCCACAGGAAGCATTGTCAAATAAATCCTAAACCTTCTTTACGTTATGTCTGTGTAGGTATACGTTACAAATGTTCCGGAAATTATGTGAAATTTCTGGAAACCTGACCTGTCCCGATTTAATGCCATCGGTCATAATTTTAAAACGTATGTCACGGAAATAGGCCCCCTTGTCAGCTCCACCACAGCGAGCTCCCGCCAGATATTAGCAATGGGCGTTTAAGCCGTTCATCACCTGCAGACAGCTGCTGCTCGACTGCCATGCTTTTGCAGCCCGCAGGATCTAGAAGAAATTCACAGAACAGACTCTGGCGAGTGCTCTGGAGTACGTGTCCCCGAGGACTCCAGGATCGCACGGCTGAACTGGCTTTCAACACACTATTTCTCGGAAGCTACCTATGATTATAGCAATTCAGCAAAATCTTTGTGAAGAAAGCTAAAACAGTGACTTTTTCTCCCTACGCAATCCCTGCAGAATTCAGACACTCTTGACTACTTTTCCTTGTGGCAATACACGTACTTAGTTGCATACGTGCAACAGCCATCTGTTGTCCTTGTAGATGGCCCGCTGCCTCCGTGGCTAAGGTCCTACTGGAAAGGGTCATTCCTTCCTGCCCCCACCCGTTGAACTTCATGGTTCCCAGGGAGCCCACTCTGCTAGTTGGATTCTTTGACCAATTTGTGTTGCTTGTTCACCCTCACAACACCCTCACTGTGCAAGACACCCTCATCCTCGGGGCTAATCAAACACACTAATGGCAGCATTTAGACTCAGCTGGCAAAATTCATAGAGAGCCTCCAAATATCCTGGCCAGAGGCACGATCTCTAGTCCTGAATGTCAGGGTTATCCCTTTTGGAACTCAGAGTCTCTCACCCTTTGAGATACCCCAGGACACCCAGTGCACCTGGTTCCTGCTTCTTTAGACCCACAGCTAATAAAGGGAGATATGCTTTAACATTGGACGGTCTTAATTGCTTCTATTAGAAATAACCATGTTTTTTTTTTTTAATCTTTATTTATTTTTGATAGAGAGACAGAGCATGAGCAGGGGAGGGGGAGAGAGAGAGAGAGAGAGAGAGAGGGAGACCCAGAATCCAAAGCAGGCTCCAGGCTCCAAGCTGTCAGCACAGAGCCCGACGCAGGCCTCGAACTCACAGACCGTGAGATCATGAGCTGAGCCGAAGTCAGATGCTCAACCGACTGAGCCACCCAGACGCCCCAAAATAATCATGTTTTGAGAGAGCAATCTTTTTACAGAGATGAAGACCTTAAGCCTCACATCTTACAACCCAGAGATTCTTCTACCAGAAAACACAGCTGCTAGAAGACTCTCCAACCTCACTGGAAAGGCCCCTGTCAGGCACCACCAGCCAAATTCCAGGCAATAGACTCCGGGCCCACATGACGCACTGAAGACAGCACCGAACCCCGACTGACCCTGCACACCACCTGGGGGCCTGCGAGTAAAGACTTCCCAGATTTGAAGCAGGCAGCACCTCCTGACGCACTTCCCCCAGGTGACCGACCAGGAGTATGTACCCTTTTTTGCTTTGGCTCCTCGTTTTATTTTCTCTCTCTTTTGGGGGCAAGACAGGGCTCCTAGCCACGTTTCCTAATCTATTACAAAAAGGGAAAACCGTTCTTACTGGTGGATCTGTCACCAGGAACTCCTATGTGTTCACAAAGTCTGAGACCTCTCGTTCTTACTTGCAACTAATTTCTCTTTAGTCCCAAAGGCCACTGCTGATTATCCACATAGGCCCACGGATGTTCCCTGCAGGCGAGACTAGGCCCAGGAAGACCTTGGACACCTTGGTCCAGCTGCGCCCCGATCACAGCCTCGTGGCTCAGCCGAGTCCCTGCGTCTTTGCCCATCAGATAGCTTCCTGATCTAAGTGTGATCTCTCTGCCCACACGCAACAGACATACAAATGAGTTTTCACATCTTTGCAAGGTTTTTAGAAAAGACACCTTTAGGAAGAGATGGCCTCACACACAGAGTGTCATCCGGACTCCTCTGACCCATGGCTTGGAAGGATCAATCAGGAAATTGTGGCTAATGAACCTATCAATAACCAGGAGTCCTCAGCGCTCCCCCTGGTTTTGGTTTCGTGTGTGGCGGACAGTGGCATACGAATTTTAAGACAGCTGGCAAGTTGGAGGTCAATAGTTATTAGGCCATTTAACGGTCCCTGCTAACAGCTATAACAAACGAGATGCTTCCCATTGGCTTACCGCACTTAGGTGGAGGCATACCTGATTCAGTGTTGGCCTCCAGCGGGAGCGTCTTTCTTCCGTGGCTGGAACAGTGCTGATGAACACGTGGTCAGAAATCTCTCCCTGACATTGGGAGAACCGGCCAGCTCCACGGCCACAGCAGCGGCAGCCCAGCGGCCAAAGTACTCTTGGACGGCCACATAGCCTCGATTAGGATCTGCTCAATGAGCAAGGTGTTTGTGCGATAGCGAGTTCCACCCGCTGCAGGATAAATGCCTCTGGAGAAGTGGAAATTCACAGTCAGGGAACAACCAACCTCCCCGACGTTCCGTGGTCTTGATCTATTTAGCTGCCCGCCTTCCGGTCTGGGCCCCTCCTTTAGAATCACCCTGCAAACAGGATTCGTCGCGTTACTTTTAATTCTGCTTTGCATAACTATTTTTGAACTTCGTACCTGCCGCCCGTCAAGCCTCTGCAAACAGGGCCGTGGCCGCACTCTGCACCCGGTCCTAAGGGTCGACCTGCTGCCAGCACGTGCACTGCCCCTTTGCAGACCTAAGGTCGGTCTGCAGCAGAACTGACCTACTGTCCTTGAGACCTGCAGACCGCAGGCCTCGAGGAGTGAAGGCCCAGACTCTCCCGGAAGAGAAGGCCTGACCACATTTGGCAACAGCTGCCGCAGACGCCAGCCAGTCTGCCCGGGGTCATGTCCACACACGACTGCGGGCTGGGCACCTGCTTCTCCTGCACCCAGCCCCCCTCCCTCTTCCCACGCCCTCACCTGGACGGGGAAGATGGTCTTTGGGCCTTTAGTCTGTCCTCTTCCCAGGTCGCCAGCTTCCTGAATAAAGCAACCTTTCCTTCCACACATCACTTCTCTCTCGAGTGCTCATTGTCAAGCGGTGAGCAGCTGAACCTCACTGAGTTCGGAACCGGTTCTCTGTCCGGTAACAGGGCGACGCTGTCTCAGTGTTTGTGGGGGCAATGTCCATAGACTGCAGGGTCCACGTCTCCAGCCTGTGCACCCGTCCTCCGACAGGGCACAGGGCTTCCCAACCACCCAGGGATAAAACCACCAAATGCAGAAAAGTTGATCTGATTAACGATGCTTTCAAGAAAGATCTTGATGGGGCACCTGGGGGGCTCAGTCGGTTGAGCGTCTGACTTCGGCTCAGGTCCTGATCTCACAGTTTGTGAGTTTGAGCCCCGCGTCGGGCTCTGTGTTGACAGCTCGGAGCCTGGATCCTGCTTTGGATTCTGTGTCCCTCTCGCTCTCTGCCCCTCCCCGACTCACACTCTCACTCACTCTCTCTCGAAAATAAAATGAAACGTTAAAAAAAATTTAAAAAAAGAAAGAGCTTGATCAAAAGGGAGAAATGTTAAATAAAGGAAACCTCATTTCTTGTGTGTGATAGTGATTTTTTTAATTTAATTTTTTTTTTTAATTTACATCCAAGTTAGCATACAGTGCAACAATGATTTCCGGGGTAGATTCCTTTAGCCCATCCCCCCTCCCACAACCCCTCCAGTATCCCTCAGTTTGTTCTCATTATTTATGAGTCTCTTCTGTTTTGTCCCCTTCCCTGTTTTTATATTCTTTTTGTTTCCCTTCTCTTATGTTCATCTGTTTTGTCTCTTAAAGTCCTCATATGAGTGAAGTCATGTGATTTTTGTCTTTCTCTGACTAATTTCACTTAGCATAATACCCTCCAGTTCCATCCATGTAGTTGCAAATGGCAAGATTTCATTCTTTTTGGTTGCCCAGTAATACTCCATTGTATATATAGACCACATCTTCTTTATCCATTCATCCGTTGATGGACATTTGGGCTCTTTCCATACTTTGGCTATTGTCGATAGCGCTGCTATAAACATTGGGGTGCCTGTGTCCCTTTGAAACAGCACACCTGTATCCCTTGGATAAATGCCTAGTAGTGCGATTGCTTGGTCATAGGGTAGTTCTATTCTTAGTGTTTTGAGGAACCTCCATACTGTTTTCCAGAGTGGCTGCACCAGCTTTCATTCTCAAAGGAAACCTCATTTAAAATGGAGTCGAGTGGCACCTGGGTGGCTCCGTCGGTTAAGCGCTGACTTCAGCTCAGGTCATGATCTCGCGGTTCGTGGGTTCAAGCACCGTGTCGGGCTCTGTGTTGACCGCTCAGAGCCTGGAGCCTGCTTTGGATTCTGTGTCTCCCTCTCTCTCTCTGCCCCTCCCCCACTTGTGCTCCGTTTCTGTCTCTCAAAAATAAATAAACATTAAAAAAAAATTTTTTTTAATAAAATGGAGTCAAGGAGCCCAGAAGGGGGGCCGCTCATGCCCACCCCTCCATGCTGCAGCCTGCGAGACGGCGCAGGAGGAAGATAATCCTGACAGGAGAGAACGTTTCTCACACCGGGTCCGCGTCTTGCCTTTAGAAAAAGGTGGAAGGTCTCGCTGCGCCCAAAAACCACACACTGACCTCCACCAAGAGCCACCAGACACTGTGCAACCTGGGGCTCGTGTTCCCCCCCAGTAACCGTCTGCCCACAGCAGCCCTGCCTGATTTGCCCTGAGCCCTGATGGCAGCGGACTTCCCTTCACTCTTGGACCTGCCTGCGGTTCGCCACAGCCCTCATGCCCCAGGTCACAATTCCTCTGCTTTACCAAATAAAGTCCTTTTGCTAAAATAACTGTCTATTTTATTTTTAAGATTGACAAGCGCAAGCCCAATATTCAAATTCGGTTCCTTACAGTCCTTCCCTCCTGCTCAGGGCTCGTATCTTTAATTACGTTAGTCGCGCTTTCTTTTTGATGTTATGGGTCGATGTCACACACTGACTCAACCGGGTGCTGTTTAAAGTCCCCTCCACTGCGGCCATTCCCTGGGGATCCTCCAGCCCTGTGGCAGCTTCCATCCAACCCCCCCAATCTGCCAAGGCAGGTGCAGAAGTGGGGGCTCAGGTTGGAGGGGGTGTCCTTCTGGAGTCGGCCTCTCCACACCAGAGAGCTGGGGAACAACAGAGTCACAGCACACAGTGAGGCTGCACACACGGTGTGGCTTTCCACGACGTCAGCTCCGTTCGGTCCTAAAGCGGGTTCAGGATGCCAAACTCAGTGATATATTCCACCGCGTGCTTAACTTGGCTTCTTATGCAGCACACGGAGCAGAACATAAGTCACACGACACAGAAACACCAAGGGTGGGAAGTCAGTCTGTGGGTGTGAAGCCGAGATCCGGCCACAGTCGGGTCCGGATCAGCTCTCGGCACCCACTGCATGTTACGATCAGGCTGCAGAGGGTCTAGTTCTGTTCGGAGATCCATCGGGCAGACCCTTCGGCAGCAGCCGCCTCTTTGAAGTGGTCAGACATAGAGGGGTTGTGTCTGAAGAGCCTGACAGTTTACTGCAAAAACCATTCCTTTTTTAGGGGCACCTGGGTGGCTCAGTGGGTTAAGTGGCCGACTTCAGCTCAGGTCATGAACTCGCAGCCCGTGAGTTCGAGTCCCACGTCCGGCCCTGTGCTGACAGCTCAGAGCCTGGAGTCTGCTTCGGATTCTGTGTCTCCCTCTCTGTGCCCCTCCCCCTCTCACACTCTGTGTCTGTCTCTCAAAAATAAAACAAATAAACATTAAAAGAAATTTTTTTAATTGTTCCTTTTTTAAAGGGATCTAATCGGTCTTGGGCCCCTGCAGACCCCCTCTGGTCCTGCTGGCCGTCAGTTCTGGGGCGTCATCAGCTGGTGCTGGTCTCACAGCTGCGGTGGCCTAACTACTTGCATCACTGTTGGACACGGGCCCCTGCTTGACACGAGTGACTCCATCTTGCTCTCTACAAACACCTTGCACTGTTTCACCATCTGAACCAAGCGTGGCGTTTTCTTCTCTGTCCCTTTCTCCCTGGGCTGCCCCCAGTCTCTCTGCTCCTGGGGAGCCCCGGGTCTTCCCCCCCCCAGAAGACCTCTGGGAAGCAGCGTGATCTGCTTCTTACTCTGTGTGGGTGCAGGCCTGGTCATGTCAAAATCCTGCTCCTCTGTGCCCTTTTCAAGGAGAGAGACTGTGGGTGTTTGCTGAAGCTGAAAGCTGCCCCCTCCGCTGGACACCCAGAAACCGGTGCCGCCCTCCCCACCCCTCCTCAGGCCTCCAGAGGGCAGAGCCACAGAGACAAGGGGAAAGACTTCAAAGCAAACACACAAACAACTGTTGCAATGGTTGACGCTGATCCTGGAGCCAGTACCCAAGTCTCACGGCAGCCGGAAGCCAGTAGACAAAGGTTCCCTGTGTCTGAGCAGGTTCTGAGGGGCAGGAATCCATCCCAGCGGCCAGGGTTTCCACCTCGCCGGCCCCAAGGGGGCCCCTAGCCAGGAAGTCACGTGGGCTGGTAATCAGAAACAGAACAACAAACTGAAGCAACAGAATCCCTTGTTTTTAGTGACTAAGTTGTTTTCCCCCCAAGGACTTCCCCATGTCCTAGTACTTAGAACCTCTTTGGATGTGAACCCAGGAGTCTTAGTTCCATTTCTTTAAGGCTTAGCTTACTGAGGGAAAGGATTAACTCCCAAATGAGAATTTCTCCTGTATACTGGATATTGGAAAAGGGTTTACATTCAATTCCGGGCATTTTGAACGCTGTTCTAGAATCTGAGCTTCTTCGTGCTGCCCTGAGGTCTAAAAGCAGAACTTCTGGGGCACCTGGGTAGCTCAGTTGTTCGGCTCTCGATCCCAGGGTCCTGAGTTGGGGACCTGGGTTGGGCTCCACACTGGACATGAAGCCTACTTAAAAGTAAATACATACAAATTAAAAATTAATATTGCAACTTCTGTTTCAATGCTCTGGATAAGGACCAGAGGAAACATTTTCTAAAGGCCTGAGGTACAAGGAAAGCCGTTTGCATTTCTAAGTCAGCACGGCTGCACGCAAACTGTGTTCAGACCAAAAGCCTGATTTAAGGCCTGCCGTGCGAGCATCGTACACCAGCTTTGGGAATGTGTGGCCTACAGGAAAGCCTTCTTGTCCTGAATGAGATTTGGGGGGTGATGGTGGGGTTCGTGGGGTCTGGAGCCAATGGCCAGGAAAAAATTCTTAAAGGCGTCTTTGGTGCAAAAAGGTGATTTTTTTAAAGCACGGGGGACAGGACCTGGGGGCAGAAAGAGCTGTGTGTATTTGGGAGCTGGGGAGAGTTAAAGTCCAGGGGGAGTTTCCAGTGAGATTTTCATATGCTAAAGACAACTCAGGATCCCAGAGGCCTGGCTATTGTCAGGCTAAGGTGGTTTGTCCCCCTAGCAAAGCATTAGCATTAAGACAGTAGGAAATTCCTGGAGGAATGTTCTACTCCGCAGGCCTCAAGTGTTGGTCAATGGGCTGCCGGTGATATGGAAATTGAGTTCTATCCGCCATTTCCTTCTGCCTTTGTTCCCCACATCACTTAAGACATCGATCAATGCCCCTGTTCCCTACAATTCTTGATGTTATAACCCGTGGTTCCTGCCTGGATGCTGATCAGAAATCTCTCTGAATTTTTACAAGATGTGAGACAGAGAACCCTGTGAAATATCTGTCCCTCCTCCCGAGCACTTCCTTCCCGGTGAAATCTGTCCCTCTTCCGGAGCACTTCCTTCCCCGTGAGGCATGCTTCCTGGACAGCTGGCCTAACCCGGGCTGGATGAAACGCTTTCTTCCCTGCAGAAGATTCTAAAACGCTTGTTCACTTTGTGTCAACAATAACACGGTGAACAATAACTTGGAGGGGGGGTGGCAGGAAGGGAACTGGGGCCCAGAATACAATGTAAGTCTAGGGAGCAGACAGCTCTTGCCTAGGTCGGGGATTTAGGAAGCAAGGGCTCTGACACCAGCAGCCCTGGGAGAGTACCTACAGGGCTGATTTTGTGGGGAAGGTCTGGGCCCATCCCCAGCAGGGGCAGCCTGGTCGGCCATGGGGTCGGCATCAGGTCTAAGTGGTTGAAGCGGGAGGGGAGGAGAGGTTTTGCCCGGGGTGGGGCGGGGGGAGGGGGGATGGCAGAAAACCCTCCAGAAAGAAGGGCCCCCAGCTTATCTCTTTGATGCACATGGAGAATTCTCCCCTAAGAACCATAAGCATCTGAGATCACACTCACTTGCAAGCTGGCAAATGAGCCTGCCTGTTTCAGAGGACACACCCCCTGGATCAGTTCACTTCCCCCAGCAAGAGCAGCGGCCAAATGTCACCCACAGAGGGTCTGCAGAGGGCCAGGCCACACCTGCACAAAGCCAGGGTGCCCAGAGAGGAGGCCTGGATAGGGGAAGCCTGACTGTCTATACTGGATGCGACCTCTGCCCCAACAGAGACGTTAGGAAAAGCTACACTGGACCACAGATAAACCCAGCCTCTGCTCCAGACAGCGACACTGACTCCATTCTCCAAGCAGGTTCAGGAGGAAAATTTCCAGGAAAGGACAGTCTGGAACCAGGGGATGAGCCACGGGGCACGGCCCTCCCGCCCCTTCCCCCCCGGGGCCCCCCCCCCCCCCCGTCTAGAGCCTTTGAGGTCCCCTACCCAAGTCTCACTCCACAGGCAGGTCTAGGAACCTGCCTCCACCCCACCAGGCAACTCAAGCAAAGAGTGTAAGGTTCGGGACAAGTTTGAGGGAGCCGCCCTCCGGCTGCGGGGGCTCAGAACTGAGGGAAGTGCCTGGGGCCCCACGTACCGCCGCTATTCTAAGCTGGGCTCTCTGCGGCTTCAGCCGACTTGCGTCCCTACACCTGCCTCCCCCTCCCCTCCCCTCCCCGCCCCGGGTCTTGAGCTTTCAGTGTGTCTCACAAAAGGCTCTGCGGACAGCAGGGCTCATTTGACCCCTGAGCCAGTGCCCCTCACACTTAGTGCCTCAGCCTAGGCCTCCTGGGCTGCCCGTGTCCAGACCCCTCCCGCGCGCCTTGGCAGGAGCCGGCGGCCACCTGGGGGGATCCGAGAGGTGGGGAAGTTCGCTTGCGGTCACCGGGTTCCGACGCGGCAACAGCGCAGCCAGACCAAGTCCCCGCCCCGCGCCCCCGCCCCGCGAGCCCCGGCCCGGCCCCCGCCTCCCCGCACCCTCCGCGCCCCTTTTCCGTCCTCCGCCCCCTCCTGCGGTCTGGAGGGTCCGGATGGCCGCCCACCCGGGCTTCCCAGGAACCCTCCGGATGACCTCACCCCAGCCGGCCACCCCAAGGCACAGGGTCTCATCCCGAGCCGGGTGACCCAGAAAACATGCACACACACCCCCACCCCACCCCCTCGCCCCCAGCACACCGCGGGAGCCACTCCCTCGGACGGTTCCAGGGTCCTCTGCTGCCCGCCAGGTGCACACCCTCAAGCCGGGCTCGGCACCCATCGCCACCCCTCCCGCAAGAGCAGCGCGGAGGGCCTGACTCCTCGGCCGCGCATGGGCCTGCGACGCCACCTGGTGGCCGCCTGGGCAAAGTGCGACCGCAGGGAGGCGGCGAGAGGGGCACGGAGCCGCAGAGAGAGGAGGGTGTCTCCCCCAGAGGACCCGTCACCAGGTTGCTGCCATCGGCCCCTCGATGGCGGCACTGGCTTAACCCGAATTCTGATCCCGATCGGTCCCTATCGCATTTCTGATCAGACTAAAGCACAAATTAGGACACGCTGTAACCAGGGGATGGGGAGGAGAGGCGCTGGACCCACACCTGAGGGATTTTGTTTTAACCTGAGGCAGTGGAGTCAGCCTGGTGCAGATGGACACAGACGCACAGGTGTGGCGGGAGGAACATGTGACTGAGCGTGAATAAAAAAATAAGTCCCAAGAGAAAGTTTTAAAATAACTTGAACTAAATTAAAAGGAAAACACAACTTACCAAAATGTTTGGGATGCAGCAGTGCTTACAGGGAAATCAATAGAATTAAAAGAAGACATTAGAAATTAATTAGAAAGAAGAAAGACCTCGTGGCGCCTGGGCGGCTCAGTCACTTAAGTCTCCCACTTCAGCTCAGGTCATGACCTCACAGTTCATGAGTTCTAGCCCCTGGCATCCGCTCTGTGCTGACAGCTTGGAGCCTGGAACCTGCTTCAGATTCTGTGTCACCATCTTTCTCTGCCCCTTCCCTGCCTCTCAAAAATAAACATTAACATTTTTTTTAAAAAAGCCTTAGGAATCTTAGGAAACTAGAGAAAGCAGCAAAGAGGCCTAAAGCAAACAGAAGGAAAAAAATAATAAAAATTAGAGCAGAAATCAATGAAATTGAAACCAGGAAGCAATAGGGAAAAAAACAATGAAACCAAAAGCTGTTTATATGAGGGACAAAGTCAATAAAATTGATAAACTGCTAGCCAGGCTAATAAAAACTGAAAAGAGAAAACAGATTACTACAATAAGAAATGGAAAAGGAGCCATCACTACAGATCCCACTGACATTAGAGGGATAATAGAGGAATACTATGAACAACTGTATGCTCACAAATTTGATAACTTAGATGAAACGGCCCAATTCCTTGAAAGACACAGACTACAAAAGCCCACATAAGGAGAAATAGGTAAACTAAATAGGTCTATGTTTATTGATAAAATTAAATCGATAATTAATAATATTCCAAACAAGAAACCACCAGGCACAGATGGCTTCACTGGTGAATTGTACCAAATATTTGAAGCAAAAAAGATGATACCAATTCTCTGCAATATTTTCCAGAAAATAGAAACAGAAAGAATCCTTCTCAATTCATTCTGAGTCAGCATTACCCTTACAAAACCACAACCAGACAGACATGAAAAGAAAAGGAAATTGCAGATCAAATATCTCTTGAGCACAAAAGCAAAAATCCTCAACAAATTATTAGCAAGTCCAATCCAACAATGAATTATACACCACAAAAGAAGTATATTCTAGTAACCAGTGGGATTTATTCTAGGTGTGCAAGGCTGGTTCAATATTTTTTTTTAATTTTTTTTTCAACATTTATTTATTTTTGAGACAGAGAGAGAGAGAGCATGAACAGGGGAGGGTCAAAGAAAGAGGGAGGCACAGAATCCGAAACAGGCTCCAGGCTCTGAGCTGTCAGCACAGAGCCCAACGTGGGGCTCGAACCCGCGGACCGCGAGACCGTGACCTGAGCCGAAGTAGGCCGCTTAACCGACTGAGCCACCCAGGCGCCCCGCTGGTTCAATATTTTAAAAATCAACTAGTATAATCTATCATATATGCCGGCTAAGGTAGAAAAATATGATCTTATCAATTGATGTTGAAAAAACATTTGATCAAAAGAGCTTTCTTAAAAAGCATTTTAATCATGGGAATGCAAGCTGGTGCAGCCACTCTGGAAAACAGTATGGAGGTTCCTCAAAAATCTAAAAATAGAACTACCCTATGACCCAACAATTGCACTACTAGGCATTTATCCACAGGACATAGGTGTGATGTTTTGAAGGGACACATGCACCCCCACGTTTATAGCAACACTATCAACAATAGCCAAAGTATGGGAAGAGCCCAAATGTCCATTGATGGATGAACGGATAAAGAAGAGGTGGTATACACACACACACACACACACACACACACACACACACAATGGAGTATTACTCGGCAATCAAAAAGAATGAAATCTAGGGGCGCCTGAGTGGCTCAGTCAGTAAAGCATCAGACTTCGGCTCAGGTCATGATCTCATGGTTCATGAGTTTTAGCCCTGCATCGGGCTCTGTGCTGATAGCTTGGAGCCTGGAGCCTGCTTCAGATTCTGTCTCCCTTGCTCCCTGCCCCTCCCCCACTCGTGCTCTGTCTCTCTCTCTCTCTCTCTGTGTCGAAAATAAAAACATTTAAAAAAAAAAGAATGAAATCTTGCCATTTGCAAGATTTGCAAATGGGTGGAACTGGAGGGTATTATGCTAGGTGAAATTAGTCAGAGAAAGACAAAAACCATATTTCATTCATATGAGGACTTTAAGAGACAAAACAGATGAACATGAGGGAAGGGAAACAAAAATAATATAAAAACAGGGAGGGGACAAAACAGAAGAGACTCATAAATATGTAGAACAAACTGAGGGTTACTGGAGGGGGGATGGACTAAATGGGTAAGGGGCACTAAGGAATCTACTCCTGAAATCATTGTTGCACTATATGCTAACTAATTTGGATGTAAATTTAAAAAAATTAAAAAATTAAATTACAAAAAAGCATTTTAGTCAAATTCATGATTAAAACACTCAACTAATTAGGGGCGCCTGGGTGGCTCAGTTGGTTGAGCATCTGACTTTGGCTCAGGTCATGATCTCGCGGTCCGTGAGTTCGAGCCCCGCATCAGGCTCTGGGCTGATGGCTCAGATCCTGGAGCCTGTTTCCGATTCTGTGTCTCCCTCTCTCTCTGCCCCTCCCCCGTTCATACTCTGTCTCTCTCTGTCCCAAAAATAAACAAACGTTGAAAAAAAAAAATTCTTCAAGAAACTCTCTCCCCGGTATCTCACCACTGCCTCGGTGCAGGTAGGGGATTGAGCTCAGAGCTAGCTCGGATAAAGGCCCATTTGCTTTTGCATCGGACTAGGCTCCCTAGTGGTCTTTGGGGATCATGAATTCTGGGCATAACAACCTGAGCTGAAATCAAGAATTGGAAACTTAACGAGTTGAGCCCCCCAGACGCCCCCCCAAAGCTAAACACAGTCTTGCTATATGACCCAGTAATTGCACTCCTGGGTGTTTATCCAATCAAGTTGAAAACTTATGTCCACGCAAAAACTTGCACACAAATGTCTGTAGCAGCTTTATTCGTGATTACCAAAAACTGGGAGCGAGGAACAACCAAGATGTCTTTCACGGGTGAATGGCCAAACTGGTACATTCATACAATGGAATATGAGTCAGTGATTAAAAAGAAAATAATTAACAAAAGACAAAAAGACATGGATGAACCGTAAATGCATGTTGCCGAGAGAAGCCAGTTGGAAAGAGCCCAACTATACGACATTCTGATAAGGGGAAATAAGGCGACCGTAAAAAGACCAGTGTCTGCCAGGGACACAGAAGGAGGTGGATGAGATGACTGGGGGGAGCACGGGGTGTGGAGGATGTTGACGCTGTTCCGAACGCTACTGTAACGGTAGGTTTGTCAACGTGCATGGAACTCAACCACACAGAGTAAACCTAATGTTCACGAATTAAAGAAAGATCACGTCGGACGTCGGGGACCCAGGAAGGGATGCAGACGGTGGCCAGACTCTCGGGGTGTTACAAACGCGTGAAACCCCCTCACTGAAGGGGCGGGAGTCCGTAAGACTCCAGGCAGGGCACCCGCCCGCGAGCGCCGGGCTCTAGTTGACGAAGTTGTTCCCGGCGGGGTCAGGTGACCAGTTCTGATCCTGCGGCCCGCGTCCTGGAGTGGAACAACTGAGCAGGAGGCCGACGGCCGGTGGGAGCCCCGTGCGGTCTCACCGCTGAGTGGGAGGTTCCAGGGGATCGAGGGGAGGATGGGCCCTGGGGTAACGGGGGGTGGTCGGAGACGTAGTAAGAACTCGTGTTTAGCTTCACGTAGGTACAGCTGGCTGCACAGAGAAACATTAACAGGCTCGTGTATATACAATTGGTCTAGGCATATGTTTCATTGCCTTGTCTGCTAAGGGGGCACAAAGAAACAATACTCCAGCAGCAACAAACACACCTACGTCCCAGATTTTGGTTCCTGTGACCATTCTCTACTATACTTCTACGTCTAAAACACACAGCTTGATATGTTTTAATGAGTGTGCAGACAACTTAAATATGGAAGGTGAGTTGGGGGAGGGAAGGGGCAAGACCGAGAGGGGGTGGGTGAGGACATTTGGAGACGGGGGCATCGTCCACAGGGGAGGCGACAGAATGCTGCGATCGTGGCATGTGGCCAGCTTGATTCTGTGCCCCAACATTAAAATAAAAGGACAGGGGCGCCTGGGTGGCGCAGTCGGTTAGGCGTCCGACTTCAGCCAGGTCACGATCTTGCGGTCCGGGAGTTCGAGCCCCGCGTCGGGCTCTGGGCTGATGGCTCAGAGCCTGGAGCCTGCTTCCGATTCTGTGTCTCCCTCTCTCTCTGCCCCTCCCCCGTTCATGCTCTGTCTCTCTCTGTCCCAAAAATAAATAAACGTTGAAAAAAAAATTTTTAAAAAATAATAATAATAAAATAAAAGGACAGAAAAGGAAGGGCGTGTGCATGCTACACCCAAACTGCAACTTCCCACACAATTTGTTTGGGATGAGGTGGGGTCCACGTCCCCTCTGCTCAAACCTGGGTGGCCTGTGACAGCATGTGGCAGAACTACTGTGTGGTGACCCATCGGGCGCTCTGCCCCTTTGCTGGAGCCCAGAGGCCACCTCCTGGAAGTGGCTGTGTCCAGATGCTCCGGTTAACCAGGCTGGCTGAGCCCAGCCGTCTCCACCAAGGCACCAACACGCGATGACTGCAGCCCAGCCATCAGTCACCCCAGCCCTTCGCATCTTCCCACCACATCATCAAGCAGAGAAAAGCTGTCCCATGAGGCTCTGTCTAAATTCCTGACCCGCAGAATCCATGAACACAATAAGTAGGCCTTGTTTCACACCACTAATGTTGGGGTGGCTGGTTACACAGCAACACAAAACTGGAACAGGTGCAGGAAGGGGTAAAGGGAGAAGGGTCGGGCTGGCCGCTGGGCGGGTCAGAATGGCCCAGGCAAGAACTGGAACCAAGTGCACAAAGTTCACCATCAGCTCAGCGGGAGCCGCACGCCAGACCCCAGCACTCAAGTCCACAGTGGACGTGGAAGACGTACGTTGCGCACCTCTCCCGACCCTTCCAGTGTGCCCTGCCCCATCTGTCTGTGCAACTTCTCTCCGTGTTCACTCTGCATTCGCTGGAAGCCACCACCGGGCCCCTCTGCCGCCCACCCACGTGGAAGCCTGGCTAAGACTCTGGCCCTGCAGGATGAAGCCACGTGCTTTGGAGACCCTCCTCTGTCTCACTTCCGTGGCAAGACCCACACACCCACTCCTGCCCCCCTCACCCATCATCATTACCTACCACCTGTCTCTCTCCCAAACTTCTTTTCCTCCACTTGGAGCCCCGTTCCCTCTGGCTGCACTGTTTTCTAGAGGCTGGCTCCAACTCCAAGACCAGGCTGTACCCCTATCCTCAGCATTCCCCCCACATTCCCCAAGCCCTGGTGCCCCCCATTTCCTGTCCCTGAGTCCTCTGTTGCCTGTGTCCCGACTGTCCCCCAACCCATACAGCCTGCGCCTTCCACTGCCTCCGTCCCTACACACCCCGGTCCCCACCCCCGCGTAACCACGTCCACATCCTCCAGGGCTCTGTGTCTCCCCTACCCCGCACCTCTACACTTCCCGCGTCCCCCTGACTCTGCAGCCCGTCCCTCGAGCAACCCCGGTCCTCCTCGGTCCTCTGCATGTCCCCTGCCTCTATGCCCGCCCCCGTCCCCACCCACCAACACCCCTGCCCCCGGGCTCTGCACCTCCCCATCCCCCGTCCCTGCTTCCCGCGTCTTTCGCACCACATTGTCCCTTGGACACCGCCTGACCTCTGTCCCGTGTCCCCGCGTCCTTCGCGCACCACCCCCCCCCCCGCCCCGGACCCTCGTTCCCCTGTGCCCCGCACCTCCCCGTCCTCCGTGAACCCCTCCCGGGGCCCCGTCCCCGGGCCTCCGCACCTCCGACCCCCCGCGCCCGGGAGCTGAGCGGGCCGGCGCGCCCAGGTGGATGCGCGCGCGTTGCGTGGAGACGGGCGGCGGGCACACCCTAACCCGCCGGCCCCGCCCCCC